>NC_136490.1:156801417-157173917 GCF_053919585.1 Euprymna scolopes | reverse complement strand
ATATCTGTATGAATATAATTACACGTAACAGTTAAATAAAGATGATCATCGTATAAGAGAACCGAAAAAAAAACTATTAGGGAATTTGTATAAAGTTGTATTTTCTTTTTAAATAAATAGAAAAAAGGGGTTTTGATAACACTATCGATACTTATACAGTTTAGTGACGACATTAAAAAATGGAAATATTGAAAAAAAATTTTATTGTACGTAACTGTTATAGACTGAAGTTCTCCGAAAAAAATTTCACTTCATTTGATCAAGTAGTTTTTTTTTTACAGCGAAAAACAATTATTTATCACGACGACGTCAACGTGGCCATTTTGGAAATGTACCTAGCAGATACCTCCATTTTAGGCCAAATTTCGCAATCTAGCCTTTTTTTCTCGCCATATTGAGATGCGGCGGCACAACACATCTGCAATTTTTTTACGTTTTTTTTCTTTTTTTTTTTTAAATCTGCAATTTTTTTGCGTTTTTTTTTTTTTAAATAAGAATACTATTGATTATGCAAAGAAATTGAAGAATGCAAAGAATTGAAGAATTTTTATACAAGATTATTTTCGAAACATGCTCAGTTGGACACGCATGGATAATTTCGAAACTTCGTTTATTTACTTCTGTTACAAATTAAAAAAAAAAACACCCCAAAAATGGCATCTGTCTTCACAAAAAAAAAATCTCATTCTGGGGGGGGGAGGGCTAGATTGGCCTAAAATGGAGGTATTCTGCTATGTACGGCAATTACCTGCCCTTGGAGAATTTGTTAAAGAGCATCTCTCCTCTCTCTCTCTGGCTCTTTCATACTCTCTCTATTTTCTCTCTCTGTGTCTCTATTAGATAGTAGATCGAGAGAGAGAGAGGGAGAGGGTGGGAGGAGGTCAGAGAGATATTTTTGTAGTAAATCCACGTTGCAGGAAGTGACGTTTCATCTAACCGGATGTCATGTGATGCTACGTGGCAAGGTTGGTGAAACGTTGAGTCTCTCAGAAAATGCCAAGCCGAGCAGAAGTCTAAAATGGTTCTCTCCTAAGTAAGGGGGAGATGCGCGCCCCAGACGTGGGACGTGGTAGGTACCCACAGTGGAGACCATCGATGGCGACATCTGCAGATCATGCCTGGGAGAATAAAAGGTTGAAAACCCAACATCTGTCTTCATCTTGTGTATTCCGGCGAAAACAGCAAGAGAGCTCCACCCAGATGAAGACTCTCCCAGAGCAGCAAAACCAGGTATGAACTTCTATATATAAACACATACATCCACAAGTGTCCTAACCACCAGACAAACGGTTTAAGGGATCTTGGGTCCCGTTCTCTCGTCTCATAACACTTGTAATATCTCTCTCTCTCATCGTCGTAAACTTCTTCTCTTCATTAGTAACATGGACACGTCATCACCAGGGTACCAGTATCCCTCAAGTAAAGTGTCCAAGACCAAATCCGTTTCTTCTCCCTCCCTTATGTAACATATATGTTATTTGGTGCCGTTGACCTTCTTGCCCCCGCATGGGGCATATATCGAAACCTGGATTGCCACGGACATAACGAGAAAAAGAAATAACGAGGAAAAATAAAGACAAGAAGAGAAATTGAGGAAAAAGGAGGGAGAAAAAAACGGAGAAGAGACAGTGGAATAAAAAAAGAAAGAATAGTGAAAATGAAGAGAAAAAGAGAATAAATGAAGAACAGTGAAAAACGGGTAGAGAGAGAGAAAGATAGAGAGAGAGAGGAAGGAAGAAGAAGGAAAAAAGATAGCAAAGGCATGAAGAATACCATACGCATTTAGAAGAAAATTAAACTCCAAAATTAAAAATACGCTGTAAGCTTTGAAAACGACTGAAAAACAAAAGAGAAAAGAAAATTAATTTACCATATTAAAAATAAAAATAAAATTGAAAAACACAGAGAAAGAATTGAAAACACGGAGAAAGAAAAAAAAACGTATATATATATATTTAAATAGACAAGACAACACAAACGAACATTTGTTGAAGCAAAATGACATCGAGCTTGTCCACGGTTTATAAACCTGTCAGTCATTTGACATTGTTGAATTTAGCAAAGCGTTACAAAAATAAGGGACAGTGAACTTTTAAATGCATTCGGAATAGCAAGATGTCATTTTAGATTTGAAAAAAAGAAAAAAAAAGAAAGAAGAAATTACACTATTGTCGAAAGTATTAGGTGATAAATAAAAATCAGGTTGGTGATGTGGCATCCCTCCGGATTAATTTTAAGTAAATTATAATTATATGAATAGAATAGAAGCGGAACTTTTTAATTTAATTCTGTGGTTAATTGTAAAAGAATAATGATTTTTTTTTAGTTTCAGAAAACCCTTGAACTTTGCTTACGTGGACAATTTGATCTGTGATAATTTTGTTGAACTTTGCTGAAAGTTGTTAGTTATAAGTGAATTAATTAAGTATATATTAGTTAAGTATTATTGAATATTGTTAAGTATTGTTGAGTTGCCATGTGTATTTTTCTGTATTTCTTTTTCTGTACTTTTGTTATCTTGTATTTGTATAGCAGATGGGGGCATCGATGGTCTTGCCACGTGGTGTCAATGTAATTTAATTTTTTAAAAATAAGATGATGACAGGATAGAGGTATATCAATTATCAATAATAATTTTTGAGATAACAGGATTATGCAAGGAAAACATAAATGAGAATTTTAAAATGGGATGATGTCGGAAGACAAAAGAATAAGGAATAAGGATTTTTTTTTATCGAAATACAGTAGTTGGACAGGCAGGCGGTTTGCTAGATTATGAGTAATGAGGTCAGGAAGTCAGTCGGTATTTATCCTAGTTTCGAGGTGGTCATGTATACATATTTTTTTTGTTTGTTGTTTTGTTCTTGTAGTTTCGACAGATTTTTTTTGTTCCGGATGCGTAAGTCGGTGGAGGGCGATACAGAACGTCCTCATAATAAATTTAAAAAAAAAATCCATATTTTGGTAGGTGCTCAGGGAAGCACGAGATAGTTATAGAGAAATGGGCGATCTCTGTAACTAATATGGACAGTCGGAGGACATGTCCATTGTGTGTTGACCACACAAATGTAAATGGGGTAGAATAAATAAAGGTGTTGACCACACAAAGGTAAATGGGGTAGAATAAATAAAACCGACTTGATTACTCTTGGACCAATTAAGTATAGTCATAGAGGAGGTAAATTAATTAAGAACATTTGATGTGAAATGGTGAAGGTTTGGGATGGGATTTTTTTTTTGTTGTTTTTGTGCTACCTAGGAGTAAAGAAGATTGTCCGTAAATCCTGAGATGTAAGTAGGAGGCAGATGGACCTCGATTTTGTGTTTTATTGTTGTTCGGCTAGGAGCCGTGAAATTATCGACCACGAGTAGTGTCGACCGGGAGCAAAGGATGCTCTGGAAGTCCCGAGATGGGTACGAAGAAGCCATGGGGTCATAAAGGAGTTTGACCTTGAAGAGCGCAGGGTAGCGCTACATGGCAGTTTTATTGTTGTATTTATTTAATTTTGAGTTTATCGATTTATCGTAGGACAGTCTTCTTGCCAGCGGGTAGCGTATGTATTCCCTCCTTAGTTTAGTTAGTTAGTTATTAAAAATGTATGGCTTTGCCATACATTTTGATAAAAAAGGGGTGGAGGAAGAATTTTAGAAGTAAAATGTTACCCTATTGTGAATTAAAGGTACCAAATATTTTTAAAAAAAACCATGCTGGGTGAATTTAATTGGTATTATTAAATTCAATTATTTTGGAATAGATTTGGTTGGTTTAGTTATATTTTAGGGACGTTTAGCGCGTAGTTGCATTTTTTTCATGAGGATTACAAAGCGATTAGGCTGTAGAAAGCAGTTTTTTCTGTTGTTTTATTTTTTTTTATAAGCCACGGTATTGTCACAAATTAGAAAATTTGGCAGGGGAAATACTATTTTAGAGTAATGAGTACCCTGTTAAAACAATACTAGTGGTTCCAGTGAGTTGGAAGATGCCACGTAGGCCCAAGCAACGGCAATAAGTCTTGTCCAACAAAAAGTCTGGCGTGCGAGGTCGCGATAATTCCTCAGGGTACGGAGCGACTGGACAGTCGGTACCAAGCCTAATCACGGGGAGATAGAAGAAAGGGAAAGATGCAGATTACGTAAGGGACAAGATAGAGCCTTATTATTTTTTTATTTTTTTAGAGGAATGTGTGAGGGATATCTGGGTTGGAATCTTGGGACTTGCTGGGAATACGGAAAAATCACAAAGGGAAAGCTACTTAGTTAGAAATCGATGCGCAAGTAAGCTTTGGCGCATTAGTTAGGGAGTGATGATTCCGTATCTTGTCGGGTTCCAGGAGCTCAAACAGGCTCCGAGTGAATCAGTGTGAAGGCGTATCTTGGCTTAGACCAACCAAGGGAGTTAGTAGAAGAGCTTTGTGAAGTCCCGAAGTAGTAGATTGAATAGAACAAAGCTCCAGTAATAGGACCACTCAGAGAAAGACGTCAGGGCATTACAGTAAAGGAAAAAAAACTGGGACTTAGGCCTATGCTGAAAGTCGAGAACGCGAGTGGGATGGTTGGGTCGGTAGAGCATCAGACTTTTAATCTGAGGGTCTGGGGTTCGGGTCCCCATGCGATGAAGCTACCACCAACATGGAGCATCCGACGTTCTGGTCGTAATTGCGATATGCTGGCCCCATTTCGAAAAAGTGATCGAAAATGGAGTTTCCATTTGTTTGGCCAAGTGTTCCAAATAAAGAGCAGAGTCAGTGGAAAATATCCAACAATGCGACCGCCTAGACAAGATGTATATCTGCAAAGCTGTATCTTTGTCTAACTTGGAAGCAAGTTAATGTCGAGGAGGGACTTTCGAGAAGCAGCAGAAGGGTTGATAGTGTTGTAGAAGAGTACTGGTGCCTGATCTTTCTTGGAAAAGGGGTGAGTCCGGAAAGTGAAAGAATAAAGATGTACTTCGGACATAATTATTTTTTTTTAGTTAGTTAGTTATTAAAAATGTATGGCTTGCCATACATTTTGATAAAAAAGGGGTGGAGGAATGTTAAAGAGCATCTCTCCTCTCTCTCTCTGGCTCTTTCATACTCTCTCTATTTTCTCTCTCTGTGTCTCTATTAGATAGTAGATCGAGAGAGAGAGAGGGAGAGGGTGGGAGGAGGTCAGAGAGATATTTTTGTAGTAAATCCACGTTGCAGGAAGTGACGTTTCATCTAACCGGATGTCATGTGATGCTACGTGGCAAGGTTGGTGAAACGTTGAGTCTCTCAGAAAATGCCAAGCCGAGCAGAAGTCTAAAATGGTTCTCTCCTAAGTAAGGGGGAGATGCGCGCCCCAGACGTGGGACGTGGTAGGTACCCACAGTGGAGACCATCGATGGCGACATCTGCAGATCATGCCTGGGAGAATAAAAGGTTGAAAACCCAACATCTGTCTTCATCTTGTGTATTCCGGCGAAAACAGCAAGAGAGCTCCACCCAGATGAAGACTCTCCCAGAGCAGCAAAACCAGGTATGAACTTCTATATATAAACACATACATCCACAAGTGTCCTAACCACCAGACAAACGGTTTAAGGGATCTTGGGTCCCGTTCTCTCGTCTCATAACACTTGTAATATCTCTCTCTCTCATCGTCGTAAACTTCTTCTCTTCATTAGTAACATGGACACGTCATCACCAGGGTACCAGTATCCCTCAAGTAAAGTGTCCAAGACCAAATCCGTTTCTTCTCCCTCCCTTATGTAACAAATTCCTGGGCCTGCAATAACATTTCCAAAATGGCCACGTTGACGTAGCCGTGATAAATCATTGTTTTTCGCTGTAAAAAAAAACTACTTGATCAAATGAAGTGAAATTTTTTTTTCGGAGAACTTCAGTCTATAACAGTTACGTGCAATAAAAATTTTTGTTCAATATTTCCATTTTTTAAAGTCGTCACTAAACTGTATAATTACCAGATTATCATTACACACAAAAAATATAGATTTATTTCTGGGTAAAGTTCCCCCGGGTTTTCCTTTCACTTCTTTTGTTATATATATGGCTTACTATTATCCTTATATATATGATGTTTATGTTTATATATATATGTATAAGTGATAGTGTCTGTGTGTGTCTGTGCGTCTGTGTGCATTTCCCTACGCTAAAACTCTGTCAATTTAAAGCCTACAGATTCGAAATTTGATATACAGGGTACTGAGATTTGGGAAAATCGATGTGATAGGTTTTCGACAGAAATTTGGCGATTAAGTGGTCAATATTCAACAATTAGACCTTTGAGAACTCTACCAAACTTCTCCTACAATTTAAGGTCTGAACACGTGATATTTTATATATAGATTCCTTGGAAATGGATCTAACTTATTAACTTTACTTGATCCCTAAACAATAAATGTTAAGAGGTCATAATAGGGGTCAAATTTAAAAAAATTGACCGTTTTTTTTTCCTCAGCATACACTTCAAAACACCTGGGCAACGCCGGTCACCGATTGCTAGTATATATATATATATATATATATATATATATATATATATATATATATATATATATATATATATATATATACACTGATGAACAAAAAAAAAATGGGCCAGGAAAGAAATTTACAATTTATTGCACAAAAAGCTGCATTACACAAAATGCAATTAAATAATAAACAAAAATGAGTAAAAAATATAAAGAGCAAGATATTTTCTTTAATAAAAACTTAGCATGGAATGGAATTCCCCTTAGATCTTTTTAAAAGATCAATTCTTTTTATCATGCTCTCAACCAACTTGGGGCACTGTGAAGAGGAGATGTTATTCCATTCTCTTTGTACTGCTTCCCATAATTTTTCTTTCTTGGAAAAAGTTTTTCTAACTAATGCACGAGATATTATAGCCCAAATATTTTCCATTGGGTTTAAATATGAGCTTTGGCCAGGCCAAAGCATCACATCAATTGAATTATCAGTAAGCTACTTCTTTGTGACTTTTGCTGTGTGTGCAGGGGCATTATCATGTTGAAAAATAATGTCATTGTTCATTTCTAACTTCTGGATGCTTGGTAATAAACCTCTTTCTAATATTTGAATGTATTCTTTGGCATTAATTGACGCATCACATCTGATAATTTCCCCAACTCCTGCAGCAGAAAAGGTCCCCCATACCATTATTCCTCCGTTTCCATGTTTTACTGTGGTTTTTATGCAATTCGGTGCAAATCTTTCTCCGGATCTTCGGATGCAACGTTCAGGGGCATCACTGACAAGCCAAAATCTTGATTCGTCCGACCAGAAAACATTTCTGAACCAATCTGCATTATTCGTACCATAACATGATGCAAATGTCTTTCTGTCGCTGATGTTCTTCTTAGTTAACAAAGGTTTTTTGCACATCTTTTTGATGAAAATCCATTTCCTTCATCTTTCTGGATATTGTCACTCTAGAAAGAGAATTTCCTTTTGCTGTTTCGAATTGTTTGCCATGGTAAACATAAGTTTTTTTGCGATCATTCAAAACGGTCATTTTAAGCCTGTGATCGTCCTTAATTGTGGATGCTCTGGGGCGACCAGAACCAACTTTCCTGCTCACTGTGCCTTCAATTTCGAACTTTTGCCCAATTCTCTTCACAGCTGAAAGAGATGTTGCCACCTTTTCTTCTTTCAAAATGTCGAAAATCTGCTTGTAAGTCAAATTTGCCTGTCGTAATCCTGCAATTCGGTTTTTAATTTTTTCGTCAAGATGTCGTCTTACTTTTCTTGGACTAATCTTTAATACTAATAATCTAAAAAAATACTAAATAACAGTTAATTATTAGCAAACAAGCAATACAAATTTTAAAAATTGTTTTCTTTCCAATTTCAATCATGGCCCATTTTTTTTGTTCCAATTTTAATCATGGCCCATTTTTTTTGTTCACGAGTGTATATATATATATATATATATATATATAAATATATATATTGTAATTTATAAAATATATATGACTATTAAGCTACACTGAATATTCCGCGTTTCATCCACTCTAGGATTCTTCAGGCTTATCTAATAATAAGTGTAGCTATATATTTTATAACTTACTATCTAGCTCTACCTACGTATTGAGAACTTTGGAAGTAAATACTTCAGGTTTACGCATAAATGTATCCTTTTGTATGTTGATGTTATGTGAGTAAATGAAGTAGTTATATATATATATATATATATAAAAATATATATTTTTTAAAATGTAATTATCCACTGACACGTGTTTCATCGTCTACGACTCATCAGAGTGGCCAGATATAGCAAGATTCGAAATTGGAACCCCACAGCAATGAGCCTAAACCTCTTACTTATGACCCATCTCGCAAACTGTGTGGATATATCGCGATTTACTTAGATGTTGTTTTGTGTTTGGTTTTAGCGATATGTTTTGAATGAATTCAATTATTTACGAAAGTGCATTTTTACCTAAATACGAGTTGGGAATAATTTTCCCTTTAACCAATTTGTTACCCTCACATAGGGAGCGGTATATATATTATTTTTCAAATGTAATTATCCACTGACACGTGTTTCGTCGTCTACGACTCATCCTACTGGCTGAATATATTTTTCTTTACCTAAATGCGATATATCCAGACAGTTGGCAGGTTGGGCCAGAGGTAAGGGGTTTAGGCTCATTATGTAACCGCTTCGTTCGAGGAGGAGGTAGCTAGGACTCCAGATTCTTGGCAGGTGGTCGTCTAGACTCATCGGAGGTTGTTACATAATCTGGTATGCTGAAAGCGAATATCGAAGCGGCAGGCAGGTAGAAAGACGACGATTGTAGTCTATCTACAAAAGTTTAATTCCCATAAAATTATGTACAAATGTTTTTACAATTCTCATTCAGATTTTGTAAGTTCTTTTCAAAGTCTCAACTCTCTTCACAGACAGCGACCGACGGATGCATGAGGTGGGGAGGGGTCTCGTCTCTTCTGTATTTTGACATGAAATACAATATGTATATTTATCTTCTCTATTTTAAATCCTTGGGTTATCTGGCGTCACTGGGGAATACAAAGCCACCTCAGCGGAGTTCTAACGCTTCTCAATGGGGTATTACGTTACAACTAGCTTTAATTTAAACATTCGTCACTCCCGGGATTACGTTACATTCGCCCCCGTTAGACTTAATTGCTTCGTAGAACCAATGGAGTCTAATTCCTTAACACACCACTTTATCCCTTTTTCAGTTCACCGTCAGATTTTTTTTTCCACGGACCCCTCTATCCATCCTCAAATTATCCGTCAACAAGACAAAATACACACAATTTCATATCCACCCTTTTTATGCAGGGTTCTCCCCCTTTTTCATATAAAGTTCGTAAGAATGTTTATTCAAAAAAGTTCGTAAAATCATCAAAAATGTAAAAAGTTCAAAGTAGTCAGGGCTAATATAATCATCAAAAATGTAAAAAGTTCCAAGTTCGTCAGGGATAATACAATTCCCTTTTTGTTTCACATGCAAATTTTTTCTTTGGTTATATATTCTTTTTTTTTCAATTTACATTAATAATTCAAAGATAAGATAATCATTAAAAATTGTTACTCAATAAAATGCACTTAGTTCATCTAGTATCTCATAAGAGTTAATTCCCTTGTTTAAAAGTTTTCTCTTTTTTTTCAAATAACACTACTCAACCCTTTTTTCAAGTCTTTATAAGAGGTATTCCCCTTTTTCCAATTTCTTTTCATCAATTTTATCATAGTTCAATTTTTTCTTCACAGAGTCACAGTCACAATTTTCAAGAGTTTTTTCAAGTTTTTTTTTCACTTCGCTGCTATCAACAGCACAGTCTCGTATAACACAGGGTTGCAGCACTAATCAGGGTTCTCAAAGGACCCGCTTTTTATTGAGCTAGGGGAATCTTCTCACCTTATAGTTGAACCTTCACCTTTTATTTCGCAGTTTAAGTCTCTATTCATAAGCATCATGTAAGATTTTCTTCACTGAGGACTTTTTCTCGCCTCAATAGACGGTCATTCAAGGTATCGTTAGGGACTTTCTTTCGGCGGTTCTCAGCTCAGCGCCCTGCAAGAATCTTAGATAAAACAGAGAGAAAAGAAAAGAAAAGAAGTCGTCTTCAGTTCCTCTGGATTTCAGCATCAGGTAGTTCTTGGGTTGCACTTCGTTTTCGTCAGCACCAGCAGCTGCATCTTCAAGAACCACAGGCGGTCTCGAACTAGGATCTCTCCCTCTCCTGCCACCTATGCAATTGGCTTCGAGGTGCTCATCACTTTGCCTTCCTCTCATCTTCGCTCTCTTCACGCACCATACAACCACCAACAACAGCACAATTATCGTTACTAGCATGCTCACTCCAGCTCCTGTAACCACTACCTTATGAAGCATATCTCTAGCTTCTGTACTCTCCAGACCGTTTAATCAGGCCTGTTATTCATTCAAATCTATTCGTCTAAGTCCTCCCATAGCTTTTGGTAGCCTAAGTCGGGTATGTGGCGGTGAACGATGGATCAGGGGGTCCCAGAGGTCAGTGAGGTTAGTCAATTGGTCATTCGCCCACTCTACCTCAGGTGCTTTTAACAAATACCGTTCCTCAACCTGATAATATACAGGTAATCCTCTGCCCTTTCCCCGGGCTTCACAACCCCTGTCCAGTTCTATCATAGTTAAAGGTGGTCCTACCTTGATTATCCCAGCAGCCGTGTTACCGCATACCTTAGACAATTCCATCATCTGTTGCGTGGATACCAACCAGGTGACTTCAGCTATTCGTATAGCCAGTGGCAAAAGACCTTCACTTGCCACTTCAACCTTGCAGACGCTATTTATCACTCTCTCATCCCCCTGAAATTATCCCAACACACACAACTCATGATCTCCAGTGACATGCAACGGACTCTGTGACCGGCAAATTCCAAGACCATTATTTCGGCATATTTATGCCTTTCGCTGATTCAACAGCATGAATCCGTCTCTTGCCATATTGAATGCTACATACTCTGACTCCACTACCAACCCTAACTTGGGTGTGTCCAGTGAATGGGTACAACTGATAAACCTTATATTTACTTCCTCGTTCTATCGAATCCTTTTCAATAACTCAAACACAAACACTAATGTTTTATCCCCAAGAGTTTAATATTCGGGTATATTATCCTACTCCTAAACCTTGTATTTATTAACGCAGAATGACTGACAGGCATCGATCTCGCCAAACCGTCTCCAGGCGGAGCGCTCATCAATGCTATTTTTTTCATAACCACAAGCAGAGCGAACGGGGTGCTCAGGGCCACCGACGGTCAACAATTCGCGATTCTGTCCACATCGCATTACACCGTTCCCTCCTTCTGCCAGCTACCGTTCGCTGCTCTGCTAACATACCATCTCTCCCGGTCTCCACAGATACACCAGCTTGAATCACGCCCATGCTCGGAACAAGGCGAGGAAAATTCCGTCTGTCAGTACACTACTATTTACAAAAAGTCAAGTACCTTTTTGTCACAGGCTGTTTAAACAACCATGTTTCACTAAAATTATTCCGTACCCTCGTGGACAGTCAAAATAATAATAACAACCACAAGAAGCTAGATACGCCCTCTAATTTATTGAATTCCTTTCGATATTTCAAAACGCGTTCTCTTAATAACTCGTTTCTCTGTGCGGCGCACACACGCTCGTGCAGACAACGACCTCAGTTTCAACATCTGGTTCCTTATGGACGATTAATAAATAATAATAATAAAAAAACTACAAGGAGTTATCCACACGCCCTCAGCGTCCTCCTAGGCAGCATGTCCGAATGGACCCGAATCCAGAACTCTCAAAAGTTTAATTCTCAACGCAGCGTTCAACATCGCTACATAAATACACAGCCGATATCCAGCTAAAATGTTTCGTCAAAGTTCTCGTTTTTTTTTTTAAATTTTCAACTAAATTCAATCATCGGAATTCTTCCCTCACAATTAAACATTGTAATGCAATTGCAGTCATAAATCATTATCATCAGAGCCAACTCGCTCTCGACAGAACTCAAGGAATAGTCACTTTAAAATAAGTGAACAAATCTCTACCCTTGTATTAAACTATTCTCGAGGTAGGGTACTCATTTTTCCTTCCAAACTCACATCGGTTGGGTCATGGGGCCACACATCATCCCAGTTCTGATTTTTCGTTCCTCAGGAGGCAGGCATTCTCCCACAGTTCTCATTTAATGTTGACCGCATGTCACTCAAGGTCATTCGAACCTTTTGTCGTTGGCCCCTGGTGACATCAACCAGAATCAAGTCAAGGCCCCTTCAGAGATTTCTCTGAGCTGCCGGGTTGTCTCTTGATATCTTCGTAAGTCAGCATGCCTTCTCTCCTTCATGGTAAAAAGCTAATTCCACCATCACCAGACGCGACCCCTCCTTGCTGTTACAATGCCTGCATCTCGGAATCCCTTCTTTATTTACGCCCCCATGATAATAAAATATTCAAATATACGCAATATTTGTACCTGCAACCATCACCCTTCCTTTCATTAATTCATTGATATTACTATTATACGGTTGGAACCAACAGTTAATTTCACAGCGACAGCGAACTACGCTGTCTTCTTACTCTCTTTCTTTCTCTCTTTTCCAAGCCAAATTGCACCGACAGCAGAAAGAAGAAAAAAAAAGGTTCTCTTACCTGTCTGCGTTCTGCCTCTCCTCTCTTCCTCTTTCTCGTCGCTTCGTCCCTTTCCTTCTCTTTCTGACGCTTTGCGACGCGCACTGTTGAATGTTTAAAAAAATGTCTCTTTGCTCTCTCTCTCTTTTCCGTATTTTTTTCAAAATGTTCAACCGTTTTTTTTCAACGGCGTTTCTTTTTCTCTCTCTGTTTTAAAAAAAAATGTCCTTTTCACGCGTGCGAATTCTTTTTCTGGCTCAAAGTCTTTCTTCAGGCGCTGTTTTTTTTTCTTCTTCTTGGGGGGGGCCTCTTTATCGGTTTTCTGGTCTATCTCTCCTTCCTTTGTTTTCAGAGGTCCTCGTCTTACTGTCTGTCTCTTTCTTAGTACGTCTTTTCTCTGCCACCGATAATGTAGGATTATAACGCAATCCCAACAACGTTTTTTTTTCTTTTTCCGTGACAACCCAATGTCAATTCCTTGTCAACCGGCACAAACATGTAACGCCTCGGTCGAGGAGGAGGTGCTTGGGACTCTAGATTCTTGGCACGTGGTCGTCTAGACTCATCGGAGGTTGTTACATAATCTAGTATGCTGAAAGCGAATATCGAAGCGACAGGTAGGAAGAAAGACGACGATTGTAGTCTATCTACAAAAGCTTAATTCTCATAAAATTATGTACAAGTGTTTTTACAATTCTCATTCAGATTTTGTAAGTTCTTTTCAAAGTCTCAACTCTCTTCACAGACAGCAACCGACGCATGGATGATGTGGCGAGGGGTCACTTCTCTTCTCTACTCTGATCTGAACTCTGTTCGACTCAACTCTGCTCGTTCTTCACTGAAACTCTTCTCTGAAAACTGACTAATTTTCGCACGACAGTAGTATTTATAGTAAGGTAAGTAGATGGGGTATTACTGCTCCCTAACCATACTTATAGGTTAATATGCACTGAACAGATACCATTATATTTAAAGTTTTATTCAAATGTTGATATATCTTTAATTTAAACGCAAAAAAAACAGTTGGTATGCTGAAAACGTTTACAGTAAAACAGTATGTTTTATTGTCGCGTTGATTATTTATTTGTGACGCAAATTAAAAAAAACATATGTTCGGGCTTATTTATTTTTGTTGGTCGTATTGAAGAAAATGTATGATTTTTTTAAAGAAAGATTTATAAAAAATGGAGAATACATTTTTTAAAAAGCGGTGGGTAAATTGCCGTTGTAAAATGCCCATGGTTATCATTGGGTTAAAGTAGATTTATTTCTAAGAAAATTGCATTAAAATAACTAAAACGTAATACGTAAATGAACGATATTAAAATAATGCAGAACTTATAAACAATTGTTTAATTGGATAATTTAAAAGCGAAAAAAAAACAAAACAATTGGGACGCTGAAAACGTACACAGTAAAAAAATCACGTTTTATTGTCGCATATATTATTTGTTTATGTTCGCATGCGCAACCGGAAGTCGTAAACAGGATGTTGGGCTACAACGGCCGTTACAAGATCATTTAAGTTTTATAATTATATAGATTTCAAATAAGGTTCAAAACATTTGAATATATTTAAATAGGAATAAGCTACAGAGTAAATGTGATATTTTGGGAGAGAGGAAAGTGCATAAACAGATATCTCAAAATGCGTTTTTGTCAAAGTAGGATTAACAGATATTAGTAACCAATCCCTAAACTTTCTTTTTCAATGCTAAAACTTATGTTTATATAGGAATTATTGTAGTCCGTCGATCCATTTATTCTGTCACGCTATTGCTTGAAATATCAGTTTCACTTCTAAACCAATATGTTTAATGGACGTTACTTTAAAATATTGATGTTTACATTTTTGTATCTATGGGTCAAGAACACTTCAAATTATTTGACATTGTCTGTGACAGGACTATACCGAGGTAACCTTTTAGAACTTATGAGAGTTAAACCTTGCGATGGAATAGCTATTTTTCGTGACTAGAATAAATTAAAGAATGTTCAAACATTTCGGAATTAAATGTTTTCTTAGGTTTTGTACTATGCTCGATCATCGTTGACATATAAACATTGAAAGAAAAAATAATTGGAATAAATACAGAACTTAGTAGAAAATCGATTATCGTGAACTTCAATACCATTATAGCAGCTGTTACTGAAACGAATGTGAAAACTTGATAACGTTAAGAAAACAAGAACGTCTTTTCGTAAGGTACGTCCATTCAGTCTATGGGTTTAGCAATGATAATGCAAGCTGAATGTCAAACGTGAGACGAACAAACGGCTTTTGGACAAGTGATAAAAATATAACATTCGAGGATATACCACGCCTATATACGCATCATCACTAGCGAAATCACGTGGTTAAACGATTTTGCAGCTTGTCTCTACTGAATCAGCGACCATTTTGGAATACCGTTTTTTTTTTGTGCTCCTCCACGGGTAATCTCATTAGTTTATTCAGTTGTTCTGCATTTCTTGGCACTAGATTAAAGCAATGCTAATTCAGAATATGTTTGATTGCTGATTGTAAACCCTTGTTTAACAATTACCAGCTTAGTGCCCATTTTAGGGAACGTCCATTTCTCCGCTTTAGAATGGAGACCATGGATGGCATGCACATATAATGCTGTATGACTAATAGACCTGATTCATTATAAAAAGGGGTACTTCAAACCGCAGACTGCGTACGATGCATCCTTAGCAAAATACAACACTGGCATCATCATGGTATCTTATTTCCAAAATACACATCGTCAACTAATGAGAAGTACGCAAAAGCGTCAAACTGAGTATATGGAACAAGTAGTCAAGAAATTGCTGATTTCATATATTTTTTGAACCACACATTGATGAAATATATTCAAGATTCAGATGTCCATCGACTGGAATAGACCATATTGATGTCAGATGCGGTGAATTTGTTTAGAGCTGACAAACCACGCCTAGGTTTATTCTGTTACAAAATTAAAGGACACTACTTTTTTTAAACGAACAACAGAAAGCCAACGAAAGTTCTTTTTATATAAAATATGCATAGTAGATCTTACGAGCAAACGAGATTGGTATAATGAAACGCGTAAAGATTTAAATAATTTTTTCGAGTAAAAGAGCGATCAGTAAACAAATTCGCTCATTTAAAATACAAACGAAAAACATTAAGTGTTTCGAACTTATGTGTAACAAGTTTATTGTTGCGTGACAGAATGACAAATTTTGAATCTGACTGTGAAAGGAAACGAAAATTATATTTCATGAATTCATATAAAGATCATATTAAACTTCTATTCCAATCTTATATATAAACGGCCATGACAATTTATGTTACACATTTAATGCAGTCGACACATGCGGTGGAATTAATAGATTTGAATTATTCAGATTATTGTTCTGCTCTTGGGTGTTATTCACAGAATGGTTCGGCCGATGTAAATCCTGGCTTCATAAGTTATTGTTTTAAATTCAGAAAACGTTTTGTTGAACTTGGGAGTGCTTTGGGCAAGAGGTGGAAAAATCAAATTAATACCGATGCGACAAAGGCAGACTGATAGATACTCTTATTACATTGCACGTGGATGCTATGCGTTTAGACTGAAATAATGTTTAAAGTAATAGTGTGACAGATCAACTGAAAGGCATGTTTCTTAGAAATGCATACCTCACTCTGTATTTTCAATAATCATAATATTATCCCAAAACAGAAGCTGATCTACGGGCAAGGTCTCATACAGATGCGGTGAAGCATAAAAACGGATATTTTCTTAAAAAAAAAATAAGGTTGCTGCCTATATGAGTTACATATAGAAACCAAATTTAACCGCGATGGACGTAAATAAAATAAAGAGCAGTTTACCTAAATATAAAAAAGTAATCAAAAGGATAAATTAATAAACAAAAAACAAAAAATAACGCACTTTAGAAACTAATAAAAGAGAATCATTACGGCTTTAGACCAGTTTCTTTTTTATTTGATTACTGTTTTTCTATGTGCGAACGGTTAACGCTAAAACCATATTGACACAATCCAGAAATCAATCTTTAAGCTACACATTTGATTTTCGTATTAAATCATTCTGTCTTCACGTGGTTAGATTTATTCTTTTAAACTTTGCATTATTTTGTTTTAAATTTTTGTTTGCTCAATTTTTGTCTGAGTGGAATAAAAGTGTAGAACTTTGAAAAATGTCAGTGTAGTTTATTCTTCGCCAATTTACGAGTACATGTATAAATATACAACTTCTGAACGCAAATAACATTTTCTGAATCCACACCAGTGCTGTATTTCGTCTTATCCGCACTGCTGTTCTCAGTTGGAATTACAACACAAATATCTTTACATATGCACACAGACATGTGAAATGGCATGGGATGCAAATCTCTTAGATGCACCGAATCATTGAGATTGTCAAAAAGCATCAATCACTATTTGATGATGATAATAATAATTAATGAATTCTATGTATGAAGATAAGGAAAACTATGCATATATGTCACATAGAATTATCATCTTCCTGATCTACATCAATGACCTCCCTAAACAAATACTTAAATCATTCGTTGACATTTATGCTGATGACACGACCATCTAAGGCAACACATCAAAGGCTGTAAATGACAAAGTTCTCTCTTATTCTCTCTCCTCTGATCTCGAGCGCGTGGTTCAGTGGGGGAAGTCGTGGCTCGTTACCTTTAATGCATCCAAAACCAAACCCCTATCCTTACATCATCAACGCTCTGATCCCCATCTGGCATCAATTGTGATGGATGGCTCTCTTCTGGGTGAGGCCCCGTGTTTTGACAAGCTTCTGGGTTTGACCTTTACTCCTGATCTGAAATTGAACACGTACATCAAGTCTGGTGCCAAGGTCGCTGGAAAGTTCTTGGGATCTTTCTACCGCTCCAGAAGATATCTCACTACTGGTGCAATTCTCTATCTATATAAAAGCCAATTACGTCCAAGGATGGAATACTGTTGCCATATCTAGCAGGAGCTGCTAAAAACAGCATATCCTGCCTTGACAGAGTACAAAATAGACTTCGTGGCTTAGTGGGAGATGCCCTTTTCTCTACCCTGCAACCTCTCTCCCACAGAAGAGACGTTGCGAGCCTATCCTTGTTTTATCGTTATTTCCATGGCAGGTGTCCGTCTGAACTCCAATCTCTTGTCCCCCCTCGCCAATCTTTCACGAAAAACACCCGTCTAGCTGAATCCACTGTGAAAAATTTCCCCCATTTTATATCTGTGCCTAAATCAAAACGCGGATTCCATGAACAAAGCTTCTTTCTTAGAAAGCCACGCCTGTGGAACTCTGTTCCGTCTGCCTGCTTCCCACCGGACCACAACTTGGATGTGTTCAAGTCCAACGTTAACAAATTCCTAATGAACGGCCCCTTAAGTAAACACTTCATCAAATCTCCACACTAACGTAATGTACTTGCAATAACCCTTTATCCCTGAGTGGCTTCCGGGCCTTGATAAGTGGTGATCACTGTGTAAAAAAAAACATTGTAACTTTCTTTCTACGCATAATGATGGTAACACCTTGGCATAGGAAAACACTGGCTATTAACGCCTGGCTGAAACATGTATACTTATATATGTGAAACCAACAACGTGAAACGATAAAAGTGTCGCCCTAAAAACAATACTACAGCTACATTTTAAAACATTTATTGAAAAAAAACTAAATCCAGGTGACCTGATAATATAGTACAGCTTACATTTATTCAAAGTAGCCGCCTTCAGACTCAATCAGCGCCGCGATACGGGTCCAAAACTTTGAGTATGCCTTTTCGGTAGGAGCTGGGCGAATACTTAGCGGATTGCGATTTCCTCCACAACACTGGTCATGTATTGTGAGTCAGCTGTCTGTCAGTGTAAGGAACGCCTGGTATGTAAGTGCGACGCTGGCGCATGCTTTTGTATAAAATTATGTTTAAGGATTATCATCATCAAGCTCGGTCTCAGCGAAGATAGAACTCACTACACCCTTCCAGTATTCCTTACATGTCATAGTACCCGAAAGATCTTCCCTGGAGGTTAATATATCTCCTTGTATTCCTATATGGGAAAGTTTACTATCGTGATCGATTGGGAGACGATAGGTATCGGCACAGTACAAATGATGAAACAAGTTCATCTGTGACACGTGCACAATGCCCGGCAAACTGAATATGTCTCTTACAAACTGAGATTGATACTCTCTGGAAGTCTCCATAGATTATTTCTACATTTGTGTTATTCCGCCATGATGTGTCTAACATACATCCAAACGACACTGTTGGTTTGCCGAAAGAGTCCAAGTTTCAGATCCATAGAGTAACATTGGCTCAATAAGTATGCGGAAAACTTAGATTTTTAATTTGCGAGCAAGATTGGTTTTCCAGATGTTATTCATTTTGTTACACGCAGCCCATGCCATACCCTTTCTAATGTTAAAGTCTTTCTTGATGTGTGACCCCAGCAACTTGTAAACTTCGCTAGGGCTATCAAAGGTGTTTTTATCGTGATCCCATCATCTAGTTTATAGATCATGGAAACGTGTTATTTAAATAAATTAAATTACATATAAATTTATTAATTTAGCGGCCATGGATATGGCCTTAAACTATATCCGATGGTGAGGCCCGAGCTTGCGGCTTTGGGGAGTGTGGAGCTACCCTTTAATTGCCATTGCTCCCAGGTCCACTCAGACCCAGAATGGTAGCACCTCTTAGTGGCCCAACTATGGGTTAAATAGAAACCAACTTGAAAAAAATATTCTATTAAAATTTTTCTTCAAAATAAATGGATTCGGCATTAAATAATCTAAAAAGGGTTGATATGCCGTAAAACAAAACAACCAACCAACATATATTAATTTAGCTACGTTAAGAATAATTCCGGGAGAAGAGTGGGTCGAATGATTGGCAGGGAAGAAATTTAAGAATTTCTGCGAATTGTGCCAATCCATGTTTTCTTATTAAATCTTATGAGAGTAGAGACTATTAAATATGAATCCATTTAATTGCTGGAAGGAAAATCATACATATATGAATGAATGGGTGCCAATACACCACCGGCTTCCCAAGATTTGAAGTCACACAGATTTCAGTATCTTTTTCTCTTGGGATTTCACATTAATGGTTCATTAAACTTTCTTTTTGTACCTGATCTACGGGGCTCAGGTGTATATTGAGGTGGTTCCAAATTAAAGGATTCGTATATGATGTCCATGATTTCCTCTTCTTCGACTACTGTTGTATAATCACATTGTATAATCATCTTGAATGTCGCGTTTTTTATTTGGTTCAGGTGCCTTTTATGTATATTTCGTGGACCTTTAATCATGTATGTACAATCATCAATGCGTTTATCCACTACTCCACATTCCCAGTAAGAGGTGTTATTCCTGTAGCATTTGAAATATACTCGATCTCCCGAGTTATATTTCTTTCTTATCATGTGTGTAGTGTTTCTGACAATTGCCTGTCTTTGCAATAGTTTATCAAACGCCGATTTCACCTTTCTGGCAAACATTAACTCAGCTGGTGATATGTTGTGTATTAGGGTGCGGTGTTATCCTATATATTTGCAAAAAATGTTGCAAAGCTTTTTCCGTTGGTATCCCAATGGATTTTTTTAAACACTCGTTTTAACGTGTCCACAACCTTCTCCGCGAGGCCGTTTGTTGATACAGAGGAGTAGTGGTATACTTTACTCGGAACGTGTCACAAAATTTCCTAAAGTCTGTGGATGTGAATTGAGTTCCATTGTCAGTTACCAATGTGTCTGGTACACTAAATCGTGCATCAGGGATTTGTTTATGGTTGGCTTGAAGACTTTCCGGTTTACGGATATTAAATTCTGTTATGTTTGACGTTCATCTTCGTCGCCAACTGTTATGTTTGCAGGTTGAACCAAATAACGTATAAGGCAATACAAATGAATACTCAACAAACAAAGGTAGATCAATAAGAAGTGTATTAGGAAACGTATATTTGCAGTATATTTACATAACGGTTGCCAGGTAAGAGAGTCTTGGCTGGAAAACATATCTGCTCTCGGCTCGGCCTTTAGTGGCTTCTGGTTAACATACACTCAGACTAACCGAGTCTTGTTATTTATGTGTAACATTATCCACATATGTAAATGAGTGGGTGCACCACAACACATTAAAAAATGGTTAAAGAAAATGTATTTGGTTTATTTGTCTACCAAACGTATATATTGCCCGTAAGTTTTAAATTTACATACGCTATACAAATATATTAAATTAGTATATACAGGGATACATGATACGTGTGTTCATATACGATAAACGCGCTTGTAAAGCTATGGAAACATGTTTACATCAGTATTAAAGAGCCTATATAATGCAATAAAAGTTAATTATATTATTAATATTGTATTATTGTTTAGCATAGGTAGTGTAATAATCATGAAAAAAATCAATATTCATAATATTTGCATTTAAAGCAATATATATCGAATTGGCAAATTTATTTGCTTCTTTTGAGTAACTACAAATTTGAAAACAAGATACAGAATGCAAACGCTACTTAAAATGTCTCCTACAAGAATATTTCTACTTACAAGCACCATCAATAATCGATGTTAAAAGCCATTTGAGGATAAACTTACTAAAATCAAATAATTTTCATGACCAAATTAGAATGTTGTGGAATAGGGTTTGTGATAGAAATCTGTTAGCTTAGTATTTTAAGGTGATCAAGTCTTCATCTGCAGAAACCAGTCACATGGCAACGTGTTCCCAGAATAAGAACACTATTCGTGTAAACTTCGAAAGAAAAATTAATTGATGTGTTTAATGTTTGTAAGGACAGGTTATGGCAGAAATCTGTTGACTTCGATTTAAAAACGCTAATATGCCCTAAAGTCAGAAAGACCTTACGAAGAAACTTTGCGTGTGAAAATTTCGCCGGGCGTTTATCTAAATAGAAATACAAGCTTTTTCGTTGTGATAGAAAGATGGGTTATTCTCATGAATGTCCTTGCTGTAGGCGGTCTATTACAAAAGCAATATTGTGAAAGTTAACAGCGAATCACCTTAGCTTGAGAACATATTAATCAGCTTCAGTGCGACGCGAAGCACAGATCAGAAGAAAACATAAAATCTGTCACCCTCTTTCGAGTATACTTTCTATAGATGATCAAGAACTTTCATTGAATAAAGCGTTTAGAAGAAATTCTAATTTATATTTAAATGTAGTACCCTACAATTAATTGAGATGGTATTTCAGATAATCAGCGAATCTATCAGTACTAATAAAGCACTGTCCTTCCAGTTCTTATATTTTAGATAAGGATTGATTCGTCGTGTTATTGTGTGTGTTAAAAGTAAGTTTTGACCGTTACGTCTCAATTACTTATAACATCTACTCAGTAATGATTGGCAAAGCGATAGCATGTAACCTCTTCGAATTGAATAAATGGTTTGACAAGATACACCAGAAGAAGGTCGACATACTATTAGATAGAAGATGATAACAGTAGTCCGAATTAAAGCTATAAACACATTGGCAGTGTCACTAATAAGCTACTCTGGACCGTGTATTCGCGGGAGCCAAGAAGAACTGATGCATCTCGACCACAATACAAGAAAGTTCATAACTATGCACAATGCACCGCAGCCAAAGGATGATACGAACGATTCTCTGCGCAAAAGAAAGATGGAGCAGGAAACCTGGTTTGTATAGAAGATTGTGCAAATGACACAAGATAAGACTTTAGAAAACTACAAAACGCAGAACACCAGAAAATAATTACTCCAGCAAAAGACACATGGCATAAAATAACAAACAAGAACAGAAACAAAATCAGGAATAAGACGAGAAAAAAATGAGAATAGAAACAACTACACCGACAATTTATAAGGATAACAAGAGATGAGACAAACGAAAACACATTGATATGCTAAAAATTTTTAAAAAAAAACAGTCGCACAAGATAACGCGATTAGAATAAATTACACCAAAGGAAGGATTGGCAAAACCTAGGAAAACAATAGACTCTGTGAACAAGGGAACGAAACAATAAACCACATAATAAGCGAATGCAACAAACTAGCCCCAGAAATAATATAACATAGACACAATGAAGTGGGAAAATACAACACTCAGCCAACTGAATCTATAACACCTAGACAAATGGTGCAAGCACAAGTCGGCAAATGTCACAAAATCCTATTGAATATGGATATACAAACGGATAAACCTATCCAAGCAACGAGACCGGATGCTATACTTGTTAACAAGAAGGAAAGAGCTTCCAAATTGTAGATTTTGCCGTTACTGCAATTCATAGCGTTAAGATCAAATATACAAAGGAGAGGGGAAAATGAAGTGTATTAACCACAGCGCTAAAAAGGATATGGAAGAAGAACGTCATAATAGCATCACTAATACTAAAAGCGCCAGGAACACACCTAAAAACTTGAAAAATAAAAGAGATAAAATTCAGAGGGAATGCAGAGAACGGATAGCAACGGATAACAGTAATGAAAACGGCTAAATTGTTAAGAAATACAGGGTGAGCAGAAAGTCCTTGGACTATTTTTAGTTTTAAAATTAAATAGTGTTAAAATCAATTTTTCTCTTTTCGAATAAAGTAAGTATTTAGTCTAACTATTGATCTAATTATTTTTAACAAAAATATTAAAATAATTTTGTTTAAACTTTCAGAAAAAGAAGCAAATGAGAGGCCATAATTCAGCTTCATTGCGCGGGAAAGACAAACTCAGAGATTATTAAGTACCATGTTGTGAACAGATTTAAGACACTTGGTCCATCTGAAGACCGTCCTAGGAGTGGAAGACATCGCACTGCTCGAAGAAAGAAGGTGATTAAAGCTGTCCGAGAGAGGGTAAGAAGGAACCCGAAGAGATCTGCAAGACAAATGTCTAAATACATAAATGTGAGCGTGACATCGATGAAAACCATCGTAAAAAACGATCTCCAGTTGTCCCCCTACAAGATAAGAAAGAGACAGTACCTCACACCTGCCCAAAAGCACAAGAGACTTGAAAGAGCAAAGCTTCTTCTTGGAGAACTGAAGGCTGGCACGGCAGAGCGAGAGATCGTTTTTTTCTGATGAAAAACTCTTCACAATTGAAGCGACTGTTAACAATTAGAACGACAGAGTTAACGCAAAATCTTCAGCAAACATTGATGACTCCGTGAGAATAGTTTTCCGCCGACAAAAGCCGTCTTCCCTCATGGTGTGGGCTGCAGTCTCCAAATCTTGGAAGTCGCCTCTGATTTTCGTGGAGCAGGGGGTTAAGATCAACACAGATCGCTACATTAACGATATTTTGGTTCCAGCATTTGAAGAGATGAAGAAATACTTCAAAGATCAGCCTTTCACCTTCCAACAAGATGGAGAACCATCCAACACCTCCAGAAAAACTCAGGACTGGTGCCAACGTCATTTTCCAAGATTCTGGAGTAAGGAGATGTGGCCTCCTGCATCGCCTGATTTGAATCCCATGGATTTTTCGGTGTGGTCTTTGTTGGAGGCAAAGGTCTGTTCTGTTGCTCATCCAAGTGTTGATGCTTTGAAGACATCTCTTCTGAGTGAATAGGCTAAAATACCTCAGAAAACGCTGCGTGCCTCGGTTGGTAAATGCAGACAGAGAATTGAACGTCTAATCGAAAGGAAGGGACATCACATTGAAAATAAATAATTTGAATTTATTCTTGGTTTCCTAACTTATAATTTTCATTCATGTTTAATTTATATTTTTGTAATTTTCTATTAATACACCACTTTTGAATTGGTCCAAGGACTTTCTGTTCACCCTGTACACTTGAATGCGGAGACCAACACATATTAGCTACAGGCACAACTGTATTAAAGAAAATGCTACAGATGTAAAAACAAAGAAGCATTAGATTAAATAATGAAAACTGAAACTATATAAATGTAAGCTAACTCCATGTGCCCATCGCCCTCCTCACTTTGTGTGTGTGTGTGTGTGTGTTTCAGGCCACGCAAAACAAGCGAGGAGAATTAAGGGGGATAGAAAACCGATGATAGAAATTACTAGCCAGACCTCTCGTGAATGAGTGCAAAGAGAACTGTGACCTTGCGAAGGTTTTTTGTCACCCAAATGCCAGAGAAGACCAGTGGTTGTCACCGATGAGACATCATTGGTAAGCGGCTGTTTCTATAATGCAAATTATTCTGCAACAATAATCGAAAGAGGTAGAGAGTACTGGACATCCGGGAAGAATCGATGTTACTTGGACTCCAGAGAACACCACAAGTTGTTCTCAAAGAAAAATCCTTGATGCTGGCTTGTATAACTACTCTGATTGAGTAAATAATAGTAACAATAATAAAATTAATAATAATAATAATAATAATAATAATAATAATAATAATAATAATAATAATAATAATTCCGATTTCGTTTATCAACGTCTCTCTGGAAAGGGATGGGATTCATTTCCAGAGGATTTCCCACAATCCCGGCTGAAAACCAGGAGCTTCAAAGATCAAGAGTTTCTACTACTACTACTACTACTACTACTACTACTACTACTACTACTACTAACATTAATAATAATAATAATACTGATAATAATATTAATGATATCATACATGTGGTTATACTAAATTCAACAATATGTACAAATGCTGCGTTTTATTTTTATATTGTTTCTTTTATACAATTTAAACTTAACTCTTGTCTCTTTTATACAATTTGAACTTAACACGTTGCAGTCACGATATTTATTTAAATTCTAAACACAGTAAATTTAGCATGGTGAAACGTTTTTAATCATGGAACACGTCAATTCTTTATAGTTATTTTTTTTTTAGAATAAAGCAAAAATTTCAAATAGTTGAATCTAACTCAATATTTGCATGTATATTTCTTTTTTTCTTTCACATTACATTTCAATGCAAAACAAAACTGTTCATTTAAGAATGAAAGTAATTAAGCGGAAATCTTCCAGTTGGCAAATCAATTTCTGAATGTTAGATGCGGGTGTCTTTTTACGAAACATACGTGAAGGTATTTACACTATATGTTTCAGAAATCAAAACACAACATATTAAATCACCTTTAAGCAATTGGAATAAGAATTTTCCCACATCTTTTAAACTTCTAATTGTAAATAATAGGTTAGATTATCAAATTCTTTCAAACGTGTTCATATATATATATATATATATATATATATATATATATATATATATATGATGATTACAACGTCTTTAAATACAAGTGCCACTCCCTCAGACACTGAAAGTCCACGACCCCGAAAAATACTTTTGTAGCCCTGCCGGCGAATTCACAACTCAAGCAAACATGACACTGAAGACGGTCATTGGTATACATGCATACATACATACATACATACATACATAATACATACATACATACATAATACATACATACCCACATATATATATATACATATATATATATATATATATACGCATTCATACATATATACACATAATGCACACATACATATCTATAAACATACACACATATATGATTATTGCTGCATCTTTCCAGATGATCGCCGTCACATTGAGTTCTCGGAATCTTGTCGTCCATGCCATCTCAGATGACTCTGCACTCCCGCCTCAGATTTGCACATCTTGAAGCAGATGTGACATACAAATTGAGCAATTTCCATGGAGTTGATTCCTCTGGAGGTTGAAGGGTATTCCTATGAACAATCACATGTTTTGTTCAAATCAGTAGTAGAGTTCTAAACTTTGCTGCATGTTAAACAGATCGTTTGGTTCGGACTAATAGGTGCAAAGTTGAGACCTGAACAGGAGTTTTATGCGACTTAAGTTGGTTGATGTAGCCAGCTTTTGACAAAAGCACTCGTTCACAAGTGTCGCATTTCCAGCTCTTTGTGTCATGGTTAAGACCGTCAATTAAACCTTTGCAAAACTTTCATTTAAGATTGCTGTGGGACTGCTTGATTTTCTCTAGAGCATCACAACTTTCACGTACAAGCTTTCGTCACTTCGGCCTTTGCAGAGTACGTTCTTCCCATGTGTCGATGTCGATTAGTAAGCCTTACAAATTATTCTTTGTAAAGTCCCTGAACCTCTTCCTAGGCTTGTGTTGAGAGTGCTTGCCATTTTCAAGATCCCCGTAAAAAATTGTTTGGCAGCCTACAATCTTTCATTCGAACCAGCTGACCAACCCAATGTAGGTGAGATCTGATTATAAGTATCTCAACACTAGAGCAACATGCTCTCACAAGGACTTTAGTATCGGGTACTTGTGCTTTCCACTTGGTATTTAAGATACGTATCAAACATTTTTTTGTGAAATCGTTCAAGACATTTTATGTGCCATGTCTCTGATGAATACAACAGCGTGATTAGCACACAGGTCTTTTAAACACAGATCTTAGTCTTGTCTGTGATGCAGCGATCAGACCACACTATTTTCTTCAACCTTCCAAAAGCTACAGTTACCTTCTGAATTCGTCTGCAGATTTAAGTGTCGAGACAGCCATCTCTCGACAGAGAACTACCAAGGTACACAAATGAATTAACTACTCCGATTCAAGCACCACAGGCCATTATGTTCACACACATGACGATTGCAACGTCTTGTCAGACGAGTGCCACTCTCTCAGACACTTAAAGTCCATGAGCCAAAAAATGACTTCCATCACCACAGGATCATTTTAATAGACAAATGCCCGAGGGAGTATCTGTACACAGATAGTGTTACAGAGTCTTAGCTTTGTACGACAGCTAAGTCTCTCTCTATCGGTTCAAAATTTTGAGATCCAGCAACAAGCAAGAGCAAGATAGTTGGCTGTTTACCCCGAAAAATGGTTTATTCGCCTTTTGGAAGGTCTTGTTTTAATCCTTCAGAGCGACTAGCCACCCTCTTCACCAAACAAGTCTGGTGTGGTAAGCAGTTTAGTCGCCGGTGACCCGGCCATGATGCAGGTAGTACTGGGTTACATGGTACCAGTAGCATATAACATGACCTGAAATATGTTCATCTACATATATACATATATACATACATACATACATACATACATACACAAAGCATAATACACATACATATAATGCAGGCATGCATACATACACATATACATACACATCTATACACACATATACTAATACAAACACCCATACACACATATATATACAAATACATACACATATATACACATATACATACATACACATAGATTTACCTACATATACATACACGCTCAGATATATCCATTTATACACACACATATGTATGCATATATACACGTACATATACATTTATATATGTACATGTGTATGTATATGTATGTATGTCTATGTGTAGATGTATGTATATATGTATGTGTTTATGTATGTTTATGTGTGTTTGTATGCATATATGTATATATAATGTTTGTGTGTGTATACACACATATATACACAGCAATCTAATACAAACAATTTGTAGAAGAGACAGTCACTCGTTGACGTGTTTGTACAACTTTACAAATGAATGCACGTAGGAATCAGACGAAAACGAAATCCAAATTTTAAGCGTATAAAGCGGCTAGACTTTTCTTTTTTAAAAATAAAATGTTTGTTTATAAGACTCGCACTTCTGCTGTAGATAAGGATGATGATGTCAAATTTGATACATTATGTTACAAATAAATAGACATAAGAATCACAGGAAAACAGAATCGAACAGATCAGTATTAAAAACGCCTGGACTTTTTGAAAAAATTAAATGCTTCTTTATAAGGCTCACACTTCTGCTGTAGATAAGAATGATGCTGGCAAATTTCACAAATTTATAAATAAATGGACGTAGGAATCAGACGAAAACAAATATCCAACTGATCAGTATTAAAAACGTCTTGACTTTTTTTTAAATAAAAAGAATGAACTCTACATACATACATACATACATACATATATGTACATACATATATATGCATACACATATATATATATATGTATATCGATATATACATACGTACGTATACACACATATATATATATATGCATATATATATATATATGTGTGTGTGCGTGTATGTGTGTGTGTGCCACAACCTAATTTTTTCGCGTACGGGAAAATTCTTGGATTTATAGATCTGCACAATGAAATCCAATGTGGTGCTTATCGCGTTTACTAATACAACTTCTTTTAGAATGCATAATAAATAGGGAAAATATATAAATATGTAAAAAAATCCGTATTGTTTGTGGTACAATGTTTAAATGCGAACAGTATGGTAGTTTTCTATCCTCAAATGTTGAATATGGCCTTATAGTTTTTTACTATCGAACTAGTATATATATATATATATATATATAAATACATATCTATACATATATAAATATATATATATATGCACGTATGTATTCATATATGTATATATACGAATGTATTCCTATATGTATTTATATGTATATATATATATATATATAGTTAGTTAGTAACAGATAGATAGATAGATCTGTAGATAGAAGGATAGAAGCTTGATAGATAGACTGAAAGATAGATATTCTATGTTTTAATAAGATATTGTATTAATGTTATAAGTTATGTGGTTTTACAGTTATAAACACTAATGTGCTTAAGCCTCCCATATTAAAACATTACGTAACGGATAAAGTACTAGGTACAGTTGTACATGGCAAACTTCTGAAAGTTGAGTTCAGCATTAGCGTTTTGAAGATTACAATATAAAATCATGGTTTACGCAAGGAAGGCATGATACTGACTTGGATTTTATTAATGGTTTTGTTCTAATTCCATGCAGATTCCGAAGTTTGGTAAAAAATATTCCTGAGTTAGAAAAGATACACACAAGGCAAGTTGGAAGATACATCGGCCGAAATGTTTACTAATAACACTTACGATTCAGCAATTTAATCCGCAACCACTACCATACTCACTATAAATTGTAATCTTTATTCTTGTTACAGATTTTGCTATAAGTTATTTTGACTGATTGCAAGTAAATCAAGGTTTTCCAGGAAAGGTGATTACATATTCTTGGAACTAACTCGTATTAATCAGTATATAACATAATACCGTTATTGGGTTTTCCTATGAACTAAAAATTATATGAGTTGTGTTAGTTTAAATTTCTCTACTGCCTTTTATTTTGACCGGTGTGATTGAAAGAAATGCTAGTCCGTGTTAAATTGATAAAGCAAATAACAAAAGACTTGGCATTGGCTGAAACAAGAAGAAAATGAAAGGAAAAGGAAAAACACACAAATTTATTTTGGCCATTGATTTAAGACAGGCGTGTAACTAATAGAAACTGACACGATAAAGATACAAACTAACAAGATGGAAAACTGTAATTATGCACGAATGTGTCTCGACTGTAAAGACGAAACAAAAAAAAACAAACAAACAAAAACAAACAAAAACAACACGGAATTAAAATTTAGATTAAAAGACCATTGTATATCAGACGTATAAAAGTAAAAAAAAGAAAAACAATTATTAGTCCAAGGAAAACTATGTAACACCAGAATAAAACGCATACTCTAATCGATCAAATAAAGTGTACAGATCCCTGTGCAAAAATATATTATTTACTTGCTAGTATGGGGTTTCGTAATGTTCAGCATCAGACCATAGTTTAGGTGTGACATATTAAAGTTCTTGTCATGTTTCTTACAGTACTTTTATAATATTTGATAAAAAGATTCAGTGTGGTTGTAAGAAAACAGCAGCTTTAGACTATGTCACACTTGCCTAAGAAAGTGCTTCCAAGCCCCGTCGAAATTCCTAGGTAGGGTTATCGCAGACGAATCGCAATACTTCCCCAAACTCTCATTATCCTTCACAGACTCCTTGCTTCTCTTGAATCTCTTATCTCACTCAAAAACTGATGCTCGATTCATGCACGAAGGTCCAGAAGTAGCTGACGCATTCCACACATTTCTGTGACATTTTTGAAGTTTAAAACAGAACATGATTTCATATTGTTCTTCAAAGATGTCCTTACGTCTATATAGCATTTTTGAAATTCACATGCTCGTAGAACCAGGTTTTAGTAGGATGCATTCAAATCCCTGCTGTAGATGTTCTTTTGAAACTAAAATCATAAAAAACTGGCCAGACATTTCATAAGATGTATAGCAATAGCATACTGAATTCTCAAGTGTCTTCGACAATTTTTATTGCAAATACAAAGAAAGTCTGGAAACTTATTGAAAACACCTCGTGTAATGCATTTTTGAGTGCGGTTATATAAATATAATTTGAGAAGTAGTAACAGACAAGCCTGAAGTGTACAGTAGATTATGAGTGTAGGATTAGAGTACATTCGATGTAATCGCAGCGAAATAGATATGATTAATCGTTAAAAGTCTGCATTTGGAGAATTCGAGATTGTGATTATTGTGATTAAAAGAAATAATATATATATATATATATATATATATATATAACTTGAGTTTCTTTCAGATGTAATCGAAACTAAAACTATAAGTTATGAAGGGTTCTTGGTAAGAAAATACATGACTTAAGTACCATCAGCGGTAATCAAAATCGAAACCAAAACTCATGAAGAATTCTTGGTAAAATTAATTATAGAAATATTAATGTCTTGAGTGCCATCACCAATAATCGAGACCGAAACAAAAAACTTATAAGGAATTCTTGGTAAAACCACGTATTACAAGAAAGAGAAGTCTATAACAACATACTTTCGGATGTAAGCGTGACGCACAAAATAACACACATGTTAGCATATTAATATATAGATGAAGTAATTTATATTCAGTATTTTTGCTTCTTTATATGTATTTTTAATAAATTTTTAATGAAATTAATATCACACCTCATGAATATTTTTATAGATACGTGAAAGAACATGTGTAATAATTATACAATAATACGGGCGCCAAATCCAACTGCAGATACAACATAGACGATGACGAATGACGTAACGTTCTTTTTGCAAAGGTAAACAAACATTTTAAATCAGCGTCTCCCTGGAAGCTGCGTGAATAAGATACCGCCATTGATAAAAAAAAACATTCATAATCGCTAATTGAAAAATATTAGTTCGATTGCTTTGCCCGTGAATAAAAAAATAGAATGTTAAGTTAAGAAACAAATAATTGGCTGAATGTTTAATAATTTTTTTCTCGATTCAAATAAAGCATTTTATGAAAATCCACAGCAAACTTTTCCTATTTTTTCTTCATGAAAAAAAGTTTGTTTCTGTACTAACAGAAGGTAACAGCAACGACGAAAAGTTGCAACTTTAAAAGTAAAACATCGTATGAACCCATTTATGTATAAATATTTATTTTTACAACGAGGTCATTACTGATAAAGGCGCTAAGGCCACTCGAGGATACCAATGTTAGGTATTAGTGGAGAAATCGTTAATGGTGTAGATTGGGTAAAATTGGGATTATTTAACAGGATGTCTCAACCAGAACTTGTTTACATTGGATTTGAAAGCTACTATATTGTAATCGGCCGGGAACTAGATCAATTGAACGAGCGGGCAGCTCTAGGAAAGAAACTTTGTTCATGGAATTTGCATTTGGAACAGGTACAGATAGAGAGTGGGGGAAATTGTTGATAAAGGTTTAAGTTGAGTGTTTCTGTGCGAGTTTGGCAAAGTTAGACCATGGATCACTTGCTATGAAAATAAAGATAAAGAAGGTACACTCTCACTACGTCTTTTCTGTGGAGAAAATATTGCAAGGAAGAGAAAATGGTTTCACCTACTATGTTTCTAAGTCGGTTTTTAACTCAATCAATGAAAGACAGGACACACTTTTATATCTGGAAATCTTGTGAAGTAAACTTTATCTCATTAAAAGTTTGGATATGTCAAAAGCTTTTGTTCTAATATATAAATTACTTGAGAGATTCAGTAATCTTGTGTTATATGACAGTTAGCACCTTGAATATATGTCTAGCAGAACATTAACCATATTGCATCTTATTGACTAGGTCATTTCGTAACAAATGGTTAACCACTTCTCTATTTAGCTGAGTCTAGCAATTTCTTATTATACACAGAAGACTGATTAGTCAATATTGAGAAACAGACTGATGGAGTTTTTCAGGGTGTTGGAAAGCATTTCTCTTTAAGGCAAGTTTCAACAGCTTTGTAAGTATCGGAGCTAGTTCCGGTTGAAGCTTTTTGGGTGCTATTATTAGAATGGCGTCAGACTTGGTTGCTTTGCTGGAATCTATGCCTTTGAATGAGCTTGGCGACATTATGCACAGGTATTTGCAAGTCGTGTTGCCTGTTTTCATTGACAGGAGGAAATACTAGGATAGGCGGACATGATCGAAAAGGGTAGAATTCACTGCAAAGTTCTTAGCAAAGAGTTTTTCTTTGTAAGATGCTGATGAAATTATCTCAAGTCCATTGATGGTGGATTAAATAGAGGACACATATATGTTATCTCCCTGTTTCTTAATTTCACAAACTGGTGAGAACCAAGCTGCTGCTCAACAACTGTACACTAAACGTACCGAGCATTCTAGTTCATTGAAAGCAATTGAGACACGTTGGCTTTTAAGATTTTACTGGAATTTAATGAAGGGTATAGAGCGACATTTGGCGACGATTAATCATTGCGTTAGGCCAGATAAAGAATGTGTTTAGAGTAAAAATGGGACGCAGAAGTATATCTGATATAAATATTCGGAAGTTATTCATAAAATACGTTGAAGAGGTACATCTGATGACGTATTGCATATTGTTTAAATCTTAACCGAGACCACATAGTGATCGGAAGATCCCTATGAAGACAGAAAGGAGGATAAGCACAGTCATGCCCAAAGTGTTCGTGCTGATTCGTTAATAATCGGTGTTAGTTCATAAGCAATCGAGAAATCACGGCAGTATCTTCCCTCGTTCTCGTCTTGTTTAAGTTGTCCATTCAACATTGTGAATATTGCTGTCTCCACAGATGTGGATGTTAGCAAACAGATGAGCAGAAAGAATGTGATTATTTTTTTTCAGAGATATTCTCAATGATAATAACTCCGATGGTATGGATGCTATTGAGAGAAAATATGAACGCGGTACGGTGAGCCAGCCCTACTCTGAATCACATATAGGAACATTTTAGGAACTTTTTTCGGAAGATATCCATTCTATATGAAAACCATCTCAAATGTATGCACAGACTTCATGCCACTGACGATTTTGGTGGTTAGATTTTGATGTCAAGTTTGAGTATACTGTCATCATGAGAGAAGCAGTCGGACTAATTCCAGTTTCGCACAGGGGTAACAGGTCAGGTTTTTTTAAATTGGATTTCAAGCTTTGAATTCAGACCCCTTATGTTTGAGAAGAAGAGCTGATTGTGGGGGTGTATGTTGAAAGTTGTAATTCGAGTTTTAATCTTGTATTGTTTCTTAATATTGTTCATTTTTGAGTATGGAGATATGTGAAATTGGCCGACAGATTTGTTTGATAGAAAAAAGAACGAAGAATGATTTTTTGCAGACCACGTAACATTAAACACTAATAATGTATAAAAGATTCATCTTCTTTTATTTATTGAAAATGCTATTGTTTGACAGATCTACCAAGATTCAATTTATAATCATGCTTAGCGAACAAACATGAATTCTATTTCAACCTTAAACACGATAAACCAGAGAGTATTTTATAATGATGTTAGTATTATTTGGTACTAAATGTACAGGGATACTATGTAGGGAGTTGAGTAGCGAGATGTCTTGGGTGTCTGTGTTTCAGTACAATCAGAGAAATAGTGATATGGGGGTAAATTCAAAAGCCAACTTGTTCGAGGAAAGAAGCTATTTGAGTAGAGGCTGTCTGGGTTGAATTTTGCTACTTGTCGGATTAGTCGAGTATATTTAGGACGACGGGCTAAAAGTGTTTAAGTTCCTCGGAGCACATATCGTTACAGTGCTTATAAAACCGACGCAGAAATGGAGCATTTAGGCGATGTAGCAGGGGTTGGAGTATGGATGCTAGTGCGGGAATTATTATGTTGGTGATGTTTCAATTTTTCCATGAGACTAGTGTCAGATGCACTAAAATTTTATTAGCAAAATACTCCATGCATGGTCGATCAGATGGTTCGTCGAAGTAGGGGTGGTCCTCACCTGCGAGCAATCATCTAGCATGGTAGTGAAAACTCGCCTTCTTCGCAGCAGCCTTGGCAGTAACCTCAATCTATTTGTTCCAATTCATGTTTTATGTAAATATTAAGCTGAGAGATGCGTCCATTTAATTTGCATAGAAATGCTATTGGTACTCGTTGTTTTTCGAGCGCATTTTTATTTTAAGCGAGTCAAAAAGACGTCATTGCCAACAGTAACAATTTATGTCGTGCCATAATCAGCTTTTCTTTCTTGAATATTCTATTCCTAATTTAAAACACAAATGTTATTAGATTAAAACAATGACTAATACTAATAAAACGTCGTCGTATAATTTATTTTCTTTCTCATTAGTTGATATGCTGATACATCTCTTAGCAACAGAATTTGTTTCGAAAGATTCTGATCCAAACTGAAACAGATAAACATAGAAGTCCCCATTGATATTTTTATACATGATCTCTCCTAAACCTGTCGAGATAAAAATCGCTTACACACGAGGGTGCTGATTAGCTCTTGTTTTCACAAATGTACAAAGTATTCTTGAGAAACATATGACAAAAATATGAGATTTCAAAAATTCAACTGAATTTCCGTAATTTCCCAGTTAATATGCTTTCAGTTATTTTGTAGTATTGTTTGTCTGCATGGTCAGTACATCGCTTTCATTTATTATTGCCCTAAGCGAAATGTATCATGAATCCGCAACGTTATGAAAACTTTATGCAAACCTAATATCCTGCTCAAACTAGTACTACCTAGTCAAATGACACGGATAACTGCATATTTTATACAAGGGACAATTATATATGCGCAGATTGCTTGGTAAAGTAAACCATCGCATTCTCCATGTGTATGTATTGTGTACCTATTTACTATGCCTCCCACGGGGCAGAGTTAGACACCAGGTTCGTTTTTTAACGTGGAGAAAAGGTACAAAAATAAAAAAAATTGTCTCAGTCGTGAAGGACTGATCCTCCACCGAAAGAGAACAAGAAATGGAAGTGCAGCATATGAAGAACAGATACTACACTTTGATCTTGACCAAAATGCCAATGTATTGTGTAAGTGAACGCAGTAAACAATAATCGATACTAAATCGAAGAGTTTGATTCTGAAGTTCAATAAATCTGAAGATTTATTGAAAGTCATTGATTGGAAAGGGACATCATGTGTGACACTCAGCTGGAAGATATAATGGCGGGAAGAAAATAAGAGGTTAGACTCTTATAAAATCGTATAGGAGGAAAACTAGCGCATGAGACGTTTAGATTATTTATATTTGACTTGTACATCACTGCATATAATTCACAACGACCCTGTCTTAAGATCGATAGATCTATATAAATTCTTTTTCATTTCTTGCAGCTGTTCATTAACTTGCAAGTTACAAGTTATACTTCGAACTCCGAGCTATTGAATGGGAATTCGAGAAAAATTACACACAGGCATAAGCTGCAGTTGCCCACCTGCCAGGTCTTTTCTTGAGACCCCCAGAGACAGAGACAACGCATAGACGACGCTTCTTTTACCGAGATTACTTGGACTTGTAGCAGATCCCTTAAAACCGTTTATACAAGTTGATACGAAACCTGCAATTTTGTGCTCTGGACAAAAGATATCCAGTAGATATATCCCACATTCATGCGTCTCTAAAAAAAAATACAATGTTATATCTTTCTTACGTAATCTACGGTATATTTTTGTCCTGACTCTCACTTCATTATGCTATATGTGATTGCCTCAGGACTACCTGCCATCGGTTTACTGGTCCCCTTAAGAATTTTCGTATTCTTCCAACGCCTGTTTATTAATTAAGCCAAGTCTTACCACTTGCTTGGAGTCGTTACCTGCGACCAGCTTATTTTAAACACTTAATTAACACAGGATCCCAAATTTTTCGAATAGGGGCACACCTTGTGCTTATCAATCCCTACCAAGTCAATTTTCTTGGAAAAAATTATAGGATCTCTAAAAAAAACAAAACAAAACCAAATGCTAAAAAAAACATCTTTCTTACGGTTTATCACATCTAAAAACTCTCTAAATACCCGTTTACGTAATTTTGATTCTTGTCCCCCTTCTAAAATTCTAACTGAATCTGTAAGCCAACCATACGTCTTAATTAGTTTTATTTTCACCTAGACTGTTTAAATCTACTGTATATTTACTGATGACTTTGAATTCCTGCTGCGAAAACAATAACATTTACATTAAGTATAAATTTACAATATGGTTCAACATCAACACATTTTCAAAAGAAAATACCTTAATACATTTAAACATTTGCAATAAAACAAAAAAATAAAATAAAATTATATATTTCAAAAGTCCGTTAACACAAAACAAAAAATTGTCTCTTTTTCAAAGACCAGAACAATTAAAACACTAAAAAGCCGACAATATTCACAATGAGCAGATTTTTTATTTTCATTTCTGCATCCTTCTTTTTTGCTATAGTGTATTTTATTTTATTTTTTTTTAATACTCGAGAATTTTAAAAGTGCTTTCGATTTTTGACACTAAATCGTTATTTATTATGATTGACAGTAAAATTCTAAACAATTCAGACATTAACACACATTCTTATGAATGACACACTGCCCTATTTTCTATTTGTGTGCGGCCGTATTCAACAATGCTTCTCTTTTTTTTATTTTATTTATGAATGAAATATTCGTGGTTTTTTTTTTAACTGACCGTATCTCTTTTATCATTCATTACGGCATATCGGCCTTTTTTTAAATATTTTCTTGTAAACTTTAGATTTCTGTGTGCGTGTGTGTTCAATTTTTTTTCTTCTTTTTGTTCGCATTTCTGTGATCGTGTGATGTTTTGTTTTCCGTAGTATTAGTTTTTTTTTAATTATCTTGGACCCTTTTAAAACGTTGTGTTTCTTTTTTTTTCCGTGGTAACCGAAGTTTTTTTTTTTTTAAACCCACCCTTGCTGGGTGGTCTGGTCGCTACGGCTCCAAATTGTATTTGTTATATAGTTCATTATTAGTATTATTGTTATTATTCGTATTTCTTGTTGTTATTGTTAGGTCTTATTAATAGTGTGAGTCTTAGAGTCTTATTAAGAGGAATGTTGTTGTTATTGCTGTTATTGTTGTTGTTGTTGTTATTGTTGTTTGTTATTGAAGAACAATTGGCAATGCAGAAACAAAACGACGAGAAGCAACTGACAATAATAATAAAAAGATGGATGATAAGCAGTTAGATTTAATGAAATACTTCGCGGAGAGAACAGGAAAGAGTAAAGAAAGATATGAACAAAATTGAAAGTGAAAAAATACATTAAAAGCAACCAAACCTCTCAGATACAAAACATGGATTTGATAACACAAGTTTTAATGAATAAGAACGGCCGAGAGAAAACCTGCACGGCTTTTTACCAAAATGCGATCTAGTAAGCTATTAATACATTCACTATGCTCCTGAGAATGGTTTAACGTCTGAGGCATATTTCAGAAGATTTGAAAACCTGTTAAAGATTAATTGCAGTTCATAGACGGATCAAAAGAGGGTTCGGTTTTTGCTACGGACGTTGTGTGTATCTGTACATAACAAATTCGTGGACTATATGTTACCAAGAAAAACAACGAATCGTGGGTTTCCGAGGCAGTCAAACTGTTAATAGAGCTATACTGTCCCAAAATAAGTCTTTTCCACAAGAGCTGGAAGTGAATTAATCATACATATAAGGAGATCAGGACCATACGGCTTTTGGGTCTATAGTTAATAAGCACTGTGACGGTTCAAGTTATCGTTATTAACCGCGGACAATTTCAAATGGCTAATATTCATACTAGGTTATGTGGATTAAAAAGACGCCGATATAAGACGTCCGCTCTAAATAAATTAATTTGACGCTTCAGAAACTGGCTGAAAAATGTCAGCGGTTCGTGGCAGTGAAGCAAAATTACCGAAACATGGAGAAAACAAGTGTCGCTTCCATTAAAAAGATACGCTCCAAACATAAAAGGACACCCGCCCGCCAGCAATTACCAACCAAGAGGCAAAACAAACCCTTCAAAAAATTATCAGGATAGAAAAATCCTAGGACACGTTGTAGAAAATGCGGAGGATCTCATGGGTACAATGCATGTCAGTACCAAAGAAAAAATAACATGTGACTTATGCAAGCGAGCAGGACACAAGGCCTCATATTGCAGAGCAAAGTAGCCAAAAAAGCTGCGAAAAAACTGCAAAAATAAGTGCACCCTTCACCAGCAGAAAACATAAGGAAATATGTTACGGTGAGATTCAGCAATGAATGAGTGAAACTGCAACTCAATTCAAGGTCGGATTAATCGATTATAGATTTTTACACGTTGAAGAGAAAAGAAAAGCATACGATGACAAAGACGAATAAAGTCGCAAGATAGGTAACTGGTGCAAAAGTAAATTTTGAGGGTGAAGTAGCTATTAAGATGTCACTAAAAAGAACGACAAAAAGCTAAAAGTATTTGTTCTAAGGAACGCACCAAATTTATTGGGGACTGATTGGATGCAGAAATTTAAAATATGGGACTCGCCAATGAGTGCTTTTTGTCACAAAGTCGAAAACCTTACGGCAGAAGCCAACAAACTCAGGAAAGATCTCCAAAATTTCCTAGGTGTGTTATTTTGAAAAGCTTGGATAATGTAGAAAAAAGCGAGGTTCGAATCGCTGGATGAAGCAAAACCAATATTAAAAAAATCCATGGAGCGTACCGTTCGCTTCGAGGGAAAAATTGAAGAAGAATTGGAAAGACTGAATAACACGAGAATTTTTACCCCTCTTAAAAATATTGAGTGTGCAGCCCCCACCGTACATGTGAAAAAAGTCTAAAGAGATTAGAGTATATGCAGATTTCTCTACCGAATTTTATGCAGCGCTTAACGACCATCACTATCGGCTACCAAACCCAGACGAAGTGTTCGCTGATTAATGGCAGAATTTTTTTTTCAAAAATAGACTTAAGCAAGGCTTACCTACAAATACTAGTAGAGGAAGATAACTGGAAACTTCTGTGTATCGCAACGCATCAAATAAATTAAATCAGATTAGCATTTGGTATAAAAGTAGCACCTACAATTTTCCAACAGGTAACTGATACTTTGTTAAGCGGTTTGGATTTCTCAATTTCTGGACGATATACGTAGTCAAAATGTTGAACAACATAGAGATCATATACTTCAAGTGTTTTACAGAATAAAAGAATACGGCTTCACATTGAAGGGAACAAAATGCGAAAGTTCTTTGGAAAAAAATTAAATACCTGGGTCATATAATAAACAAACCCCAATCCGGATAGGTCCACAGCTATAAAAGACATGCAGAGGCCTCATAATGTAACTGCACTGCAGAGATTTTTAAGGTTCGCGAACTATTATCAGGTGGTCGTTTTAGGTTAAATTATCCCCCCCCTTTTTTAACTAACATCTCCTTATATCGTGGACACTACTAGTTTGCCGTAATTTTAAACGTTATTTTCGTTTTCAGCACCCCGAAAACTTATAAAAGTGGTAATTTAAAAGGATTTTTCAAGGGTGGACTAATTCTGCACATTTACCTTTTTTATTTTAGCGTTTTTTGTTATGTAATTTGCTTTTTTTGTTGTTGTATTAAGTCAAACATGGTACAATTTTCTTTTAAATTATTTCTTTAGGTATGTAAACTTCATTTTCGACCTGAAGACATACAACGAGAGGCATTTGATGAAAGGACTGGAAAGACAATTAGTGTTAAATTTAAAAAAAAAAATCCTATCTTAAGGATGCTGCTATTCCGCGAATATTACCAAACTGTCCCCATCTGACATCAATTAAAATTGATGGCTCTCGTCTAGGGGAGGCTCCATATTTTGATAAGCTTCTGGAATTGACCTTTACTCCTGACCTGAAATGGAACAGGTACATCAAGTCTGTTGCCAAGATCGCTGGCAATATGGTGGGATCCTTCTACCACTCCAGCAGATATCTCACTACTGATGCAATTCTCTATCTATATAAAATCTAAGTACGCCCAAGGATAGAGTACTGCTGCAACATCTGGGGTGGGAGCTGCTAAAAACAGCCTATCCTGCCTTGACAGAGTATAAAATAGGCTTCGTGGCTTAGTGGGGATGCCCGTTTCTCTTCCCTGCCACCTCTCTCCCACAAAAGAGACGTTGCGAGCCAGTCTTTGTTTCATCGTTATTTCAATGGCAAGTGCTCATCTGAGCTCCAATCTCTGGTAGCCATCGCCAATCTTTCACGAAAAACGCCCGTCTAACTGAAACCACTGTCAATAATTTTCCCCACTCTTTATCTGTGCCTAAATCAAAACGTAGATTCCATGAACAAAGCTTATTTATTAGAAGTTTACACCTGTGGAACTCTCTTCCGTTGGCCTGTTTCCTAGCTGACGACAACTTGGATGTCTTTAAAACTAACATAAAAAATCCTGATAAACCGCCCCCTTAAGTAAGACACTTTATAAAATCTCCATTACTAAAGTTTACTCCGATATTATCCCACTGATTACTGTACACGCATTAACCCTTATCCCCGAGTGGCTTCCGGTCCTTTTATAATGGTGACTAACATGTAAAAAACAGTCAATCGGAGCGTTTAATTAAGCATTTTTTTCATCCATTTGATGTATTTTTAAATTATATTGAGCTGCAAATTGTAATAAAATTCTAATTGCTGTTGGTGAAAATGTGGCAAATTTATTCCACTCCAAAAATTTGTGAAAAACCTTTTGCAACAAATCTTTCTTTTAAAGTTTCACTGCAAGGCGCTGTGATTTTTTTTGGAAAAAAAAAACCCAGCGTGAAATAATTATATTCTTAGCTGTTGGGTTTTCCACAATTTTGTATGTGTTATTTTCAGATAAAGCTTTTAATTCGGATATCATATCTTTTTTTCCAATACTTGGTGATTTTCTCAATTAATCGCCTCATTATAACTTCCGGTGCGCTTTTCAACGAGTAACAGTAATCCACTGCGCATTCTTGTATCTGTTCAATTTTTAAGAAGTCTGGCCTTTTTAGCTCATTTATCGGGTATGGACGTGTCTGGTTAATATTTTCCTCAATGGTTCTACTGCAACTGTCGTCATTATTAATATTTGCATTTGATCCATTAAGCTTCTAGGTAATATTTCCTCATGTTTTTCATGCACTGGATCGCCATTTTTTAAATTGATTGTATCATTGAATTTTACAAATCTAACCCTTTTTATGCTATTTTGGGCTGAAAAGTAGATTAAATATGCTGGACTGTTTTTTATCGTAATCTACGAAAATACCTTTTTCGCTTTTATCATTTAGTTTACTGGTATGTTCTATAAATGCATAACAATCTGAACCAAATATATGCATTCGTTTCATTTTGGGTTTTACACCGCAAAACGCTTCATACGATGTTTTTCTAATCTTCTACTGAACGATCTATTTCTGATATATGCTGCTGCCATTAAAGCGTACATCCATAAACTATGCGCTAACTTCGATTCGATAAGTAGACATCTTTAAATCTCAAAAAGGGTTCGCCATGCCCTTTCAGCGGTACCATTTTTGAAGGGGAAAGACGGCGCAGGTTTCTCATGTTTAATATAGTGGTTAATTAATAGAAGTTCAGTCTCTAGTAGTAAATGCAGTCCCATTGTCTGAGCGAATACATTTTACCGATCCGTACGGGGCAATATCAGCTAAATATTTCTTAGTAGCGAGGATAGTGTCGAAATTGTCTTTTTTAGAAAATAAACTATAATTAAACCGGAAAAATCATCAATAACTTTCAAAACGTACCGTAGATTATTTCTCCCCATCGTGCTGATCGGACCTGCCTAGTCACAGTGCACAAGTGAGCGAATTTTCATGGCCTTTTTGTCTAGCGTTTTGCTTATATATTTTGTCATTTTCCCCTGTGCACACACATCACAATTTGGGAGATCATCTGAAGATATTATTTTCATGCCTCCGACCACATTTGGTAATTTTTTAATATCAGCTGTATTGCAGTGTCCTAGAATTGTATGCCATGATTCAAAGTCGTGACAGGCAGTTTTTGAGGGAACCATACTTTTTAAATAATATAGTCGGCCATTTTCATTAATGTCAAATTCAGTTCCATTGGGGTATATTAATTTTGACTTGTTTTGGCCAAACTTTATATTCGCTCATTGTTTAATGGCAGCACGCACGGAAAATACGTCTTATATAAATGTAGGTATGAACAGAGCATTTTTTAGAATACAGTTACAAATTTCGCCTTTATTATTTTTTAGGGATTTTAGCATCACCTCTTTTCAAGACTATATCATTTATTTGACTACCGTCGGCATGTTGAACAAAATGACTTTGTGGATTAAAGTTTAAATCAAAAGTAAGAAAATCAGATTCTTTTGTGATTACGTGTACTTATCATCAGAATCTACAAGGAGATTTTTACCGTTTGTAGTATTGTCAAAGTTACAAGTGAATAGGAATGTCTGTTTTTCATCAAAGTTCTCAACGTTTTTTACGGAGTCCATTTTGGAGCTTTTATATCGACATTGGAAACTTGTGGTTGGGTCGTCCACAATTATAGTAGATAATTTTATTCTTTTTCCTGGGAAAATTACTTTTGGGGAAAACATTGCGGTGAGATGTGTAATTTGGTGGTGTCTGTTCTCGAGAAGCATTTTTGAACTTGATAATATTGCTGCGCAATGCCACTTTAAATTCACTGAAATTTATGGGTTTGTCTTTTTGCATAATAACAATTGTAAATTGGCTGGAAGTCCATTGGGGGTCATTAATATCAACAAGCTATCGCCTCTATTTTGCCTAAGAGTTTTAAGGCATTAGCGGGTGTTTCTGCCCTTATAACGTAGTCGGTAATAGTTTCATCCTCGTTACGTTTTAGAGACATTAGTTCTGTACATAGTGATACAATTTTCGGTGTCCGTTTTGATAAATAATGTTCTCTTAATATGTTCAATGCTTTCAGCCCATCATCCAATGCATCTCTTATAATAAGAGACAGACTTCTATCGTCTAAGCATTGAATCAGTTTTGCAAAAACAGTCGCGTTCTTTTCGAGAAATTCGGGGTCGTTAGGATTCTCTGTTGGAGAGTGTATCACTTTCTGGATTTTCTGAATCCTTAGATACCTTAGAAATTTTACCTGACACAATTCGAATTTAGATTCTGAACCGTCAAAGAAAAGATGATGGCTGGGCGCATAACATGTTAAATTTTGAGAGATTATGTTGAACAAAGATGGCGGTGAAAAAGCAGTGCAGTACGATCTTGAGTGTAATTGCCAGGAACAAAAATAGCGGCGAAGAAGCAGTGCAGTGCAGTGCATATCAGATCCTGAATGTAATTGCCAGTAACAAAGATGGCGTCGAAATGATTGAATCCAAAATTCGACAATTCTTATAGTAAATTTGGAAGATTTTCATTGGTTGTTCACCATGACTTGTGATTATAAAACCAATCGTCGAAATCAATGGTGCCATACCCTCCCATCGGGACTCAAAAACATTTCACAGGTTTAAAATATGTCTTTAAAATTTTGTTTTAAAGATTTTCAAGTGGTCTTAAATTTTTGATCAGGAGTATATAGCTTCATATAAAGTCACAATTCATCCTACTTCTGGTTGAATAATTACTTTTATCGATAACCATTATAAGTAAATCTACCTTCCAGTAAGTTGATTATCTTTTATATCTCTCAGGAATTTATGTGGCATAAAGTGTCTAAAATATTTTTCTCATCTAAATTAGTTCTGATTCGTTTCATGTAATGCCATTCTCCATAATTTGTGATTCTGCAAAAGAAAGATTAATAAGATGTTAGTATACGTTACATTTAAACTTCTGCATATATTCGCAGCCAGGGAAGCAGGTAGCAGTCAAGAAATTCCGAAATCTATCTGTTTCAGGGAGGAAACTACTGGAGTAGACATCTTTCTTTCATTATCAGTGAAGCGGTGTGATTTTGTTTCTATATGCGGATGTCAGGGGTATGTGCGTCAAGGGGGCACACATGGAACGAGTTCATCAGAGAACATTCCATTAAAATACTTGTAAAACAAAAAAAGAGATGCACCTTTGCGGCGGTGGGACAAAGATTCCAGCTTAGTTGACAAAGTGGGGCCTATTAGATTAAAGACTGTTGTTTGGTCTCTATATGAGAGGGGCATACTAATAGTAGATGCGTCAACCCAGATGTTGAAACAATACTCCATGCATGGGCGAATGGTGACTTGTTGAGGTACAGGACACTATCAGTTGTGAGTAGCCTTCTAGCATGATAAAGGGAATCCATCTTCATTGCAGAAACCTTCGCAATGTCGAAAATGCATTTACTCTTGTACTTATTGACCGTGAATATTAGGCCAAAGCGTTTGAAAGAAGAATTAACAAGTAGTATGTTATTTGTCATAGATTAAAGTGGTTGCAAAGGCTTCTTGTAATTGTAAAAGGAGACCAGGTTAGTCTTACTAGCATTAAATGTTACGAAACTAAAATGTATTCAGATATTGCTATTTACTCTAAGACTGGATGCAACACACAATTCATGATCTTTAAATTCTCACACTGCTTCTTACAAAATATACCGTAATACCTCATATTCCATGTGGTTATTTGTCTATTGTTATTTGTCTATTGCTACCATGTAGAAATACGTGCATGCGGCTCGTTATTTTATAGCCAGATTATACCAACTCTTCAACTATTTGTATAAAAGGACATTGATAATAATATCTGATTGATTATATCATAAAAAACCCCGATTAAATTGATTCCATTCAAACGACCAATTATTTATCGATACTATTTATTTTAGATGTTTTACGCATCCCTTAATTGCGTCAGTAAGTCTGTTTGTTATCCAATGATTTTTAAATCCAAATTTGGAAACATGTACAGGGGTGGAATATTTCATTAATAGCAGAATATATCTCTCTAATATTAAAACCGTTTACATAATAACCAACGACTCTTGTGCATATATATATATATATATATGTATATATATATATATATTTACGTTCACAGATGTTCATGCGCTATACAGATATAAGTCCGAACAAACATACCAATAAAGACGCACACATAATATACGCACGCTTCATTCATGCATATACACCTATATATGTGTATTGGCATACACATACAAACTGAATTAATCACACACACTTAAATAATCCTACATATATACACAATATACTAATAGATTTTCGCGAAATAATCCCAGTGGATATCAGTTCTACAGCTATTTTTCTATCAGAAAATTGTTTGGCAATAATTTGGTATTGGCGGAATAGTACTGATAAAAGCATAACGGAAAAAATGAATAAAATAAAGAAACGTGCAATAAGGGAAAGGGAATAGGATGAGGACAAGAAGTAAAAGAATAGAAATAACTGAATTCGTTGGAGGAGGAGGAGACTGGAGAATATGTGTAAGTGCAATAGATTATGTACCTTAAGAAGTAGCAGTCGTGTGATTTTCCATATCTGTATAGATGAGACAAGCTTAAAATTAATAACAGAAGAGTAAACGAAGGAAATAAATTATGATTGTAATGTGAGAAATTACAATTATTAGTCAAAATACAATAAAACGAGGGTTTAAGCACAACATATATATATATATATATATATATATATATATATATATGTTGTGCTTAGACCCTCGTTTTATTATTATTATTATTATTATTATTATTATTATTATTATTTTCATTTATATATATATAAGTGAAAATAATAATAATAATAATAATAATAATAATAATAATAATAATAATAATAATAATAATAATAATAATAATAGGAGAACTGGACATCTGTGGATACTTGTTGTCACTCAGCCTCCAGAGAACTCCACAGGTCTCCAATCAGATCGTTTGTTGACTTATCTGAAAGCTCCATGTGAGCCAATAATAATAATAATAATAATAATAATAATAATAATAATAATAATAATAATAATAATAATAATAATAATAAATAAAAAGAACGAGGAGAGAAAACACTAAGCAAACCTCTACTGTACGATTGCGAAGAATAGGATCTTGAGTAGGCTTATTATCACCCAAATTTTGGTGAGGATAAATGATTATTGTCAGCAGAACTTGAGAAAAAGCGGCTGTTGCGATTGCGCATATTCATTTGCAAATGTTATTGAATGAGGTAAAAGTTCTGAAAATCTGGGGAGGCTTGCTGTCTCTCAGAAACCAGGGATCATTACAAGTTGTTCTCAAGGAGAAACCTTTGATAATTTCCTGTGTAAAAACTAGTCATTATACAATAATAATGATGAAAACAATATTAATTGTATTACAAATAACAATCATGTGGTTCATATCTGATATTAATATCGTAAAATACCAAGACGGATCAAATGGAAAAGAGAGGAATGCAACAAACAGAGCAATACTGAAGGATATGTCAAGCGTATGCTTATTGGATCGCGAATTTTCGATAAGAAAAAAATAATGGTAAATAGTTGTCGCTAGAAAATAAAATAACGGCGAAGTTTGTAGAAAAAATAGTGTGCAGAAGTTCGAAGTAGACTTATTCAAACTCAAACCATCAGCATTAACGTTGTTTTAGTCAGAACACAATCGTCGATAATTAGTTATGCAAAGAATGCAAAGAATGCAAAGAAATACTATCATGTAAATGATAACAATAAGAATAAGTCCAGCAATCAGTTCATGAAGTAGAAAACTGTATGAAGAAAAAGAAAACTACAATAACCGAAAGTCTAAAATACAAGAATCTTATTACATGGAAAACAAGAAATAAGTAATGTCCAAGAAAAATAACTAATGCATGGACGATAAGGAATAGAAATGGGGTGTATGGGTGATAATAATCATCATTGGTGTTAATCTGATCTGGTTTGCTTGTGTGGCTAAACGCAACAATTAATCTCAGCTCATCTCCTTTGAGTATTATTTGAAACTTTGTATTATTTGCTTTTCACTCTTGTTTTCTCTGTAATCAACAAATGTAATTACACACGAGATTTGTTCCTTTTTGTTGTTTCCTCATTTCACTATCGCAAAACGCTTATAAATAATATTTTGTAAAGGCAACTTACTGTGCCGCGTAAAACAATAATGTATCACGGGGTGTTCAATGTTTGACGAGCACGAGATTATCACACAGTTAATACTTCTACAAACCCTAAACCGGAAACAAGTAACTAATAAACGGAATAATTGCAGGAACTCTACTCTATTGGCGTAGATCTTTACTGGCTAATACCGATTGTCTACGATATTATTTTCTGCTTTTTTTCTCTCTCATGTTGATTGTCAGCGAGCATTTCTATCAATGTAACAGAGTTTAAATTATGTTCACATTTTTTACACAAAATTATCACTTACCAAGGCCCAGAGGACACTCGAGGATAAGAGTTAAAGCGTGTATAGTGGTCAAAAGAACAATACCATAGTAATTGTTACAAGTGTAAATTGTGTAAATTGGATTACTTTAGAGGAATGGCTCATCAAGAATTTGTTTACGTTGAACTTAAAGACGGCCAGATTTTAGTCAGCTGGAAAGGTGTGCGGCCCTAAGAAAGAAGCTTTGTTAATGGAATCTTCGTATAGGTTTAGGCACAGATAAAGAGAGGGGGGAAATTATTGATAGTGTTTTCAGCTAGACGAGTGTTTTTCATTAATGTTTGGCGAGGGGGAAATAGACTTTAGCTCGGACGAGCATTTGCCGTGAACATAACGATAAAACAGAGGTAGTCTCGCAACGTCTTTTCTGCGAGAAATAGCTTGTATGGAAGAGAAAAAGGCCACACCACTGGGCTACGAAGTTTATTTTGAACTCTGTTAAGGCAGGATAAGATACTTCCTAGCAGCTCCTGTCCAGATGTAACAGCAATACTCCATCCTTGGTCGTAGCTGGCTCTAATATAGGTAGAGTATTTAATTAACTGGAATAATAGGAGGATTCCAGCGACCTTGGCAACGTATTTGATGTACGTGTTTCATTCCAGATAAGGAGTATAGATCAACACCAGAAGCTTGTCAAAACATATAGCCTTCTCAAGACAAGAGTGAGTCATTTCAATTGGTACCAGATAGGGATCAGAACATTTATGATGTAAAGATAGAAGATTGGTTTTAGATGCATTAATAGTAACCATCCCCATTTTCCCCCTTCTACTACGTGATCAGAGGAAAAAAGATTCAGAAATAACTTGGTCATTTACGACCTTTGAATTGCTGCCAAAGATGGTAGTGTCGTCAGCATAAATGTTTACGCATTATCTAAGGATGTGATTTGGAACATTATTAATAAAGGCCAGGAACAAAGTTGGACCCAGGGTAAACACCTGAGGGACTCCAGCATAATTACTGTGAGGTTCTGATTTCTGCCCATTAACCACTGCTCTTAAAAAAACCTATCGATATATAATTTAATAATTGAAAAGACATTTCCAACTATACCATAGCTGGGGGTCTTGTCAAGTAGACTTTTATACCTTAACCTCTCAAGTGCCTTTGCTATATGAGGAGCAATTGCCCTAGAGAACAAGCATCGGTTGAGAGATTTGCTAATCCTATAAGATATAACCGTAAGTAAATCTGCTGTAGATTTAGCAGAATGGAAACCATATTGCATGTCACTAAGTAGGTTATTTTTGCCTAGGTGGTTGACTACGTCTCTATTGAACACAGGTTCGAGTAACTTACTCATGACGCAAAGGAGACTTATTAGTCTATATTGAAAAGGAGATGATCAATCACCTGGATTCTTAAATACAAGTCATACCGATGAGATTTCCCGGAATGTTGGGAAGCTGTTCTCTCTAAGACAACGCTTAAACAGCTTTGTAAGTATGAGATATAGTGCTGGTTAAGCTTTTTCAACACTTAAATTGGAATTCATTTATTTATTAAGAGTATAGATAAACTTGGGGTTTTAATTAAAAAAACAAACTTTTTATACCATCGCATTCTGAAGACTACTGCTTCTCATCAAAAGAGTAGAAAAGATACTAGGTAACATAATCTGAATGTGACGTCTAACGATATTTACATTGGACGCGAAATAAAATATTGAGACTGTTTGAAAGAACTGTATTGATCTTTCTGATAAAAGACGAGTGTAGTTTGTAATATATAATGTAGGTAGGTATATAACATACCTGTCATAGTAGGTTTAATGTATGTGGACAGGATGTATGTTAAAACTCTCAGGTAGAATATAGGTAAGTTGATTTAAAGACGTTTCTTATTTAGCCATATATGTAGATGTGTAGTAGCTATGGGGTTACACATGATAAGTGGTTTATGCTATGTCGGTATTTTGTTAGAAGTGGAATTTCAGCTCATAACAACACTTGAAAGATATATAAGCTCCAAGACATATGTTATTGAATTTTGTATTATCACGATAAGTCCCCACTTAATTGATTCTATTATATTCTATTAACTCTCCAATTTATATATATATATATATATACATATATATACATATATGTATATATATACATATATACATACATGTATATATATATACATATATATACATATATGTATATATATAAATATATACAGTAGCGTCCAAAAGTTAAGGGCTAGTAGTTTCAAGACAAGTTTAAGTACTTTTTAAGAAAAAAAACGTTCATTTAAAATACTTAATATGCATATATACTTATAGATATACTCATCACTCATGTCTCGCCTAAATTTAATAAGCATCCGTTGGATATTTTTAAAGTTATGACCAATAACACAAAAATTTGTCCAAATTCTCGTGGTCCAAAAGTTAAGGGCTAGGCGGTATAATCTTTAATTATTATAACAGTAAGGTACTGTATAGGTGTCAGACAGGTACTATGAATAATCCTACTTCAAATTTTTACTAAAGAACATTAAAATTATTGTAATTGAGTAAAAGAAATGAGTGTTTGTGTCGCACTAGTACAACAAGGCAGCAAAACAACGTCGTCCCGTTTCTGTCGAAGAAAAACAGCTCATTATTCATCTTCATAGTAATGGCAAGAAAACGTCTGAGATTGTTGACACCGTAGGAAGGTCTCCTAGTGTAGTAAAGCGTATTGTGGCACATTTCAAGCAGTCAGGATCAGTGGCAGCTGCCCCAAAATCTGGTAGACCTCGAATCACAACTGCTCAACAGGATCGTCTTATTGTCAAAATGTCACTTAAAGACAGATTTAACACTGCTGCTAAAATATCTCGAGAACTAAAGCAAAGGTCTATTGTTCAAGCGTCTCGGCAAACTGTTACACGCCGGTTGCACGCTTCTGGATTGCAATCTCGAGTGCCAGCAAGGAAACCTCTTATCTCCAAAAAGAATCAGAAACTCCGCCTGGCTTTTGCCCAAGAACACGTTGTGTGGACAACCGAAAACTGGTCCCGTGTGCACTTTAGTGATGAATCGAAGTTTAACGTTATCGGATATGATGGCAACACGTATGTCTGGCGAAAAACTGGTGAGAGATTGGAGGTTAAGTGCGTGAAAAAAACTGTGAAATTTGGAGGAGGAAGTTTGGGGCGTTATGTCAGCTGCAGGCTGTGGACTACTGATTCGTCTGCAAGGTGGAATAAATGCAGAAATTTATAAGCAGATTCTACGGCAGCATGCAGTTCCTAGTCTTCGGTCGTCGCTCTATCAACCTGCAATTTTCATGCAGGATAACGCTCCTTGTCACACTGCTAAGAAAGTAAAAACATTTTTAGACGAGGAAGAAGTTGAAACGATGCGTTGGCCCCCTCAGAGTCCAGATCTTAATCCTATTGAGAATATCTGGAAAATAGTTGGTGAACGTGCTCAATTTCAGTGCCCAAAAATCAAGAAGAACTCTGGCAGTGCTTACATGCTGAATGGAGTGCGATAACGCCAGCGTTTTGCAAGAAGTTGGTGGATTCCTGTGCCAAGAGGTGTCAATAAGTCATAAATAGCAAGGGTTTGTTTACCAAATACTAGTTAGTTGGTAATTTCAGCCATTCACAGCAAGGACAAAAGCCGCAATCGTGTTAGCCCTTAACTTTTGGACACACAAATTTTGAACAATTTTATTTAAAATGGTAGTTATTCAAAAAATACTTAGTGTAGGCTAACGAAATTATGACCCATTGAAGATATACATGTTATCTATATAATTGTGAAGTAATTTTTTGTTGTTCGTGTGTATTTGTTTCAAATATATGGTTAAACTTGATAAGGTTTTACTAGCCCTTAACTTTTGGACGCTACTGTATATATATATATATATATATATATATATATATATATATATATATATATACAGAGAGAGAGAGAGAGATGGTGAGAGTAGGAGTTTTTGAACGAAAAAGAGACAAAAGAAGAGAAAACAAAAGAAAAAGAGAAAATGAGAAAGTTAATTTAATTAAATGTATTTATATTATAATTTGCATACCTATTCTAGCAGCTTTTAACATTAAGCAATGGCTGCTGTCCGATCGTTTCAAAAGCGATATAATGTTTATTTATCATAAGTTTTTCCCCCAACATTGATTCATATTACCATAAATAGAAGTCAAACGATTCACTCTAATAAAGACATCCTTTTTTAGGAAAAATATAATCATATTTGCATAGGCATATTGGAAGAATAAGTAGAAAAACTACTGAGTTCAAACATCAACCCCTAAATGATTATTTGATTTTTAATATTGTCGACGGTAGATCCTTGTATTTAAAATATTTATATGTGTTATTATTATTGTAGTCTTTTGCAGTATCATTCTTAGGAGGAATGTGTTTATTTATTTATATTAACTATATATTTTACATTTTAAACATTTAAAAGTTTATCATTGATCCCTTTCATGAAATGCAGGTATGTTGGTGATAATTTTAATATGCCATAACTGAAAAGATAGTAAAAAAAATGAATTTTTTCTTTTATCAATGAAAAAAAAGAACATTTTAATTTTGTTCTAGAAATGACTTTCAACATAGATACCAAATGATTAGCTGACCAAAATATGGTGAGAAGGCAACAACTATGGAAGGCAGTAATTATTGAATATAACGTTAAACCGTCACCATTCGTATCGCGGTTTAAAACCTGACGAGCGCCAGAGGAATAGTTGACCGAAAGGTCGTTAAACAACTATAGAAAATGAGGATAAAAGTGCGCAAATAAATAAAAACGTAAAGAAAAATATATACTAGACAGTTGTCTACGTTTTGTTTAAATTACAAAGCATAAAGCATAGGTATTTTTGTTCTATAATGTCAAAATTCTCATTATAAAATATCCTTTGTAACAAAAATACTCATTTCAGAGCATAAAACTCGCTAAAGATCTATGAGTTACGTTAAAACCCATAAATTATTGTCAGGTTTCAGATATTTATTTTGCGGCTATTCGACACTTAGTGAATTTGCAGGCAAGTCAGGTAACTCTTGCATTCTGCCATACTTCAGCAATTTTTGAATAAATCGTCACTAAATGCTGGATTAGAAACTCCACTTTAAAAAAAAGGCTTATCAAATGTGTCCAATTTTAAGCTTTAAAATTTATTCTTTAAATTTGTAACAAATTTCAACTGTATTTTAGTCTCCTGTCAAACATGAGAAGTCAATTTATAGAATTGAATTTTACAAATTATCCTGGATTTACTTTTTTTTAATTTAATTTAAAATACTAATTTCAAATGAATGTATAAATCGATGAAGACCATTTCAGCAGCTTTATATTATATGTAATGTTTACTTTCTATTATGGTAAAACTTTTATTCGCCACTTTTTCACTCACTTCCAGTTCGTCCGATTTTCGCATTCAGAATAAAATATTGGATCATGTAAAAATGTATAGTTGCTGGTTGTGAAATTTATTATCTATTTACATTTCAAACCAGCTAAATATATTTTTACAATAAATTTAACAAGATTGTGCACATTTTTGTTTGGAGCTGAGAGTTACTTTTTTCGGATTCATAAGCACATTAATCTGATGACCAGAGTAAATCGTATTGCTTGATGTAAAGCACTGATTCACCATGCTGCATATTTAGAATCTATATCACCACTTATAAGCCTAAAAGCATAATCTACAAATACGAGGTGCCTTAAATAAGTTTCCAGACATTTTTCGTATGGTAACTTTTATTGATTGTACACCCATGAAACTGTAGTCCCCTTCGAAATAATCTCCTTCGAGGGCAATATACTTGCTGTACCGTTCCAACAACTTCTGGAACCCCCATAGAAGTCATCTTCTGTGAGCGTATTAATGCCTCTAATCACAGCAATCTTTAATTTTCTAAATTGTCTAATGACAGAGCCTCTACGTTTTTCTTGGAGTTAGGGGACTAACCAAAAGTCACAGGGAGCAAGGTCTGGACTATAGTGAAGATGGGGAACTGTTTTGATGTCGATATTTGTCAAAATATCTGTGACACAGGTAAAGTTGTTGACTTATGCATTCACGCCAATCTTCCGCATCCCAAGTTTCTCACAAATAATTGTGTGTACAGTTCTCACACTCGTATCAAACTGTGCACTTATTGACGATCCTTCCCCATGAAATTATTTCTTTGACTGATCAACTCCGATGTTCTGACTTCCTTACTTCCCCCAAACCTTTTATAACCTCTTACAGAGTATCTGTCTTCCAATAATCTCTTATGGCACTCAAAAACCGAGGCTCAATTCATACAAGATAGTCCAAAAGCAGTCAGCACCATTCCATACATTTATGTGGCATTTTTCCAAGTTAAAACAGAATGTGATTGCATATCGTTATTCTAAATTGTCCTCACACCCAGGATGATTTTTTAAATTCACCAGCTGTGACAATCAGGCTTAAGTTAAGTGTGTTCCAATTCCTTCTTTAGCTTTTCATTTGAACTTGAAATCATATAAATTGCTCAGTCATTTTATAAGATGTATAGCACTAATTTTCAAGAGTCAAAGACAATTTAAAATGCCGGCGCAAAAAGTGTATAAACTTATTGGGGACACCTCGTAGTATTTATTCTTAAGTTTTTTTCTGTAAGAGAAATTGCTATACAGATTATTACGTATTGGTAAAAGGGCAACTTAGGGCAAATGGTTGTAATTGCTGACACCTAATTTTCCGAATGGAGCAATGAATCATGTTAGGTTTTGTGCACTTCCATCAATGGATTTGAATAATGCCCCAAAATGAAGCCTTATCGGGTGAAGGGAACAACTAATAGTACGCATATATCAATTTAGTTTATTTTATAAATATGTGATTAGTTCTGATTTAAATCCAGTGTATGTGTGCGTGGTATATAAAAGAATCGCCTTTAGCGTATATAAATTATTTTACTGTTTCAAAACATTGATAACTTTATCTGCCAAAATTGCACACTTACTGAACAGTAATTGTCACGCTGCATATAAGCTATTCTCCTTTACTACGACATCCCGCCTTTTTGTAAGTATGTCGAATGGTATTCTTGTCCCTTAGCCTTTTTTCCCTTTTAATCTGCAATTTTCTAGTAAGGTTAATTGCATTTATAATGTTATTTTATCAACACAACTACACACCTGATTTTTATTTTTTTTTAAATCATGCTTTTTCTACGCATTGTTTTTTTATTTCTTTTTTTTGTCTTTGGCAATGTTGGATTTCACCAAGAAAATATCCTTGAAATCATTATGTAGTTTTATAAGGCCCACAGCATGCTGGTTTGCACTCAAATTTGAAATAGTATCACCCCTGACAAGTTCAATTGCATAGCTAGTAATTTTTATCAGGCTGTGGATACTCATAAAGTGTTTCTCTGGCTTAAATTTGTCGTCAGTTTCATCCATATTTTCTGATTGTGAAAGAATGATATTTTTGTCATGGGATGTGGAAGAAATCAGGAATGTATCAACCTGTCTATTTCCTAACACAATTAACTTAGTAGATCTTGTTACTACAGCTTTATCGATTAGTCCCAGTTTAATATTGGCTTTAGATTCTACTTTATTTCTTGGGTCCTCAAATGGTTTCGCCCTTCCAGAGGAAGCTGCAGTATACAAGTTGACAAATGGTGATTCTTATCAACCTTGATGGTTACGTATAAAAACAGCATAAGGTTTTCTTTTCAAATTTGTTTTACATAAAATGATTGTGTAGAAATTCATGTAATTTATAACGTGTATTAAAATTAAAACAGGCGAAAATACAATTATAAAAATAAATGTACCTTCTGTTTGATAGGACAGGTACAGCCTATATGCTTTGTCTGACAATTCCTTTCACTGCATATACCATTGTTCTTGCCAGTTGTTGCAATAGGTAGTTCACCTGTGACTGTGCTTAAAAATTCATCAACTTTTTAAACTGAAATATTTTAGCAAGTAAAACAATGTTTTTCTATTCATTTACTTAGTTTTTTTTAAGCATACGTTTTGCAAGTATTGGACACTCCACAATTCAGCTGTTGATTACTTGTAACTTATTCATGTATTCATATATTATACCAGAATATTTTCTCGATAATATGCTAATGTTATAATAATATACATAAATATCATTTGAATATACGTCATTTTTCTTTTCACCGTATACAAAAATTCGTATTAAATTTAATAGGGATATATGACACATATTACCAAATCTGAATTGTATAAAGTAAAGACTCGTTAATAAAACTTGTAATATTAAATACCTATACTACGATTTGCCATGATATTTGAAAGTTGGTTGGTTGGTTGTTTTTGTTTTACGACATATCAACCTTTTTCAGGTTATTCAATGCCGAATCTAGTTATTTTGAGGAACGATTTTTAATGGAGTATATATATATATTTTTTTTAAGTCAGATTCTATTTAACGCATAGTTGGAACCCTAACAGGTACTATCACTCCGGGTTAGAGTGGACCTGGGAGTAATGTCAATTAAAGGGTGGCTCCTCCTAAGGCCCACAAGGTGGGGATTCACCATCTGATATAGTTTTAGGTCTTTTTTTTTACACAGTGATCACCACTTATCAAGGCCCGGAAGCCACTCAGGGATAAGGGTTATTGCAAGTACATTACGTTAGTGTGGAGATTTGATGAAGTGTTTACTTAAGGGGGCGGTTCATTAGGAATTTGTTAACGTTGGACTTGAAGACATCCAAGTTGTAGTCAGGTGGGAAACAGGCAGACGGAACAGAGTTCCACAGGCGTACAGTTCTAAGAAAGAAGCTTTGTTCATGGAATCCATTTTTGATTTAGGCATAGATAAAGAGTGGGGGGAATTTTTCACAGTGGATTCAGCTAGACGGGTCATATCGATATTTGAGAGATCAAATGTATTCAAATATGTGTTAAAATTCTCAATATTTGATAACAGGTAGGAAAGTAGAAAGTTCTGTTTTTGTTAATGGAAAAGAGAAACTCACAAAATTTGAAGAATCTTTACTGCGTTTAGAAAACGTAAGTTTCTGACTAATTTTTAGAAAAATATCTGCAAAAATTATTTTATGATTTTGCAATAAAGTAAACAAGGTAGATTGTGAATTAAATATGAAATTAGTAAAAGTAGACAAATATGAAAAGAACAAAATAATTGCGTTATTATTTAACAGGATAAAAACATCAGTCGAAGAATGAAATTTAATGGGAACAAGTATTTAAAGATAAAAACCTCTTAAGTATTAAAAATATATGAAGACTAGCTTTTCGCCCGGTGTTGCCCGTCATAGAATACGCTTTAAAATGATGTTTTAAGGCATGCAGAATACGTATGTATTATAACAGAATCAATCCTTTATTGAATATTATATTTTACAACGAATCGTCAAATTCCGTCTATGCTTGTTTTTAATATCACGTCAGCTAATATTTAAATTTGGCGAACTTACATATTGGCTTTTATCACTTATGGATAAAAGGAATGTTTACAGTGCAATTTTTAGGTTACATCGGCCAAGGTTACACCGGTGTAACGTAAAACATTCCATGTAAAAAAAATCTTTTATCTATAAGAAATAAACTACTATTTTTAGAATCGGATATTTTTGATTTTCGATACTTACCGTATTACATATATGCGAATGTTGCAATTGATCGGCTTAGTTATTTTGGAACCTATGGCTTACTCACACAGAAGGTGACATTTTATATCATAGTAGAGATATTCCCTTTTTTCTCAATTATTTAAGTTTGCTAATACATAAAATACAAAAGTTTTAATTATTTTTATATTTGTAGAATGCTTCATTTAAAACGCGTGTGGAACGTAAATTAAACTATTATGTGTCGGTATAGATTGTTTTTTTTTTATTCATGTCCACCCTTTACAAAGCATATCGTCACTTGGATGTAAACGGCTACTATCTGAGGCCATATCTAGGAAATATTAACACTACATTTGTTTATGATACATTAAAACTTCTGCATATCAGTACAGCCAGGGAAGCAGGCAGCAGGAAGGGGATTCTAAAGTCTAGCTGCTCGAGGGAAGAAACTATTCTTGTAGAAAGCTTTTGTATATTTAAAGACAACAACAGAGAATGGGTGAGATCATATTTCTAAGCGGGTTTGTCGGGATATATTTCGAAGGGGTGCAAGTGAAACAAGTTTATCAGATCAAATTCCATTAAAATATTTGTAAAACAGGCACAGTGATGCAACATTGTGACAATGAGACAGGGGCTGGAGCTTAGTTGATAAAGTGGAACTGATTAGATTGATAACTCTTTTTTGGACTTTATCTAAGAGGGAAATACGTGATAGATGCACCAGCCCAGACGTTGCAACACTACTCCATGCATATGCGAATGGTGGCCTTGTAAAGGTACAGGATAGTCTCAGGCGTGAGTAGTCTTCTAGCTCGATAGAGGGAACCCCCTTCTTTGCAGCAGCCTTTGCAATGTCCTCTATGTATTTGTTCCAGTTCATATTGCCCGTAAATGTTCGGCCGAGGAGTTTGAAGGTAGAATTCTTAGGTAGGGTGCTATTTGTCATGGATATAGGGGGTTGGATAGGCGTCTTGCAATTATTAAAGGAGACCAGCTTAGTTTTACTAGCATTTAATATTACTATCCCCTCTAGTCTTGAGGTAATTTTCTAACAATTCTGCCATTGTCATTGATGTATGTATATATGTTCTTCCCTCATGCATAATATAGAGCGTTGTTTCAACAGCAAATATACCCATCTCGGACACAGTATTATCAGAGGTCATTTATAAATATCAGGAATAATAATGGTCCAAGGATCGACCCCTGAGGCCCTCCCGCATTAATGTAATGCTTTTGGATGTACGTCCGTCAATGATAACCCGTATGCTTCTATTGAAGGACCTAGTAATATTTAGTATACGTCCAGTTATACCGTACGATTTAATTTTCATTAGCAGCGCTTTATGCCAGACTTTGTCAAAGGCCTTGGATATATCAAGGGCTACAGCCCTGGCTTCGCCGACTCATCTAGTTCATGGTAAATGCGTTCAAGTATGACTGTTAAAATATCTGCAGTAGAACGACATCGCCTGAATCCATAGTGTTTGTCTAAGAGAAGATTTCCATTTTGCGAGGTGGTGAATGATTAATGTAGTGGATTCGGGAATAGTTAAAATAGGAAAACACGACGACTGGCGAGAATACGAAGAACATTTATATCCAGAACAAGGTTAGTGATACAGGAAGATTAGTAAGTCCGCGGGGAGTCGTCTCTGTACGACATCCTGATAGCTCTAATTGAGCGGTTTATATGTGCTGCTTATATGGCTAAGGTCCACCTTAGTGATTGTAAGGGTGTGTATGTCCCCACAACAATTAATTAATGTCTTAAAGATTTTAGCAAGGAGTACGAGGAGACTAATGGAGTGATAATTGAGAGGGTCTGTTCTTCCATCAGAATTCTTGTGAAGTTGTACTACAGAGACCATCTTCCAGCTATTATGGAAGCAAGATTCAACAAGGCATTTATTGTAGAGCTTGGAAAGTATAGGCGCTAGCTCGGCTGAAGATATCTTTATTAGTAATACAGGGATGAGATCCGGTACACACGCCTTTGAGGTGTCTACGTTTTTTATGATGCTGCGGACATGAGAAGGGGTGATTTTCACATCATCTAATGCAACTTCAGTCCACAGAGGGGAATTTGTGAGGGAGTTGTTTGTTGACGCTAAGGTGGAGTTTGAGGCAAATCTCCGAGCAAGCAGTTCCGTGCATGCAACCTTCTAGTTGTTGCTCAGTGGAGGAATTACTGATTTTACCTCTACACACTACATTATTATAGATTTTCCAGAAATCACGAGTTCCTGTCTTCTGCGATTCAATGCGTTCCCTGATTATTTCACGTGTTTTCTTTTAGCTGTTGCTATTTCACCCTTACAATGATTTCTAATATCTACGAATTGTTGCCTCTTTTTATTTGACTTATGACGTACAAACCGGCGAAATGCATGCATGGTGTTTGTGCAATGGCAGATGCACAATCTGCAGTGAACTAGGGGGTGAGTGTGGCTTGCTATAATACTTCCGCGTGGGAACATGTGCTTCAATTTAAAAATTAAAAATTACCGAATAAAAAACCCTAATTACATAAGATGTGAATTAATTCTAAATTAGATCTTCTGCAGTGTATTTATCAACGCTTATATATTTTCCTAAAAAGATCATTGATATAATTAACAAACAAGAAAATTAATATATCAGGCTTTACTAATGGCATTAAATCAGCATAATTAATTATTTTCAATAGTTAAATTCGGTTTCTCTAAATAAAATAACATTTCGGAAAATATAGCAGTTTGTGTTCTTATTTAACAGCATTATCTGCATAACGTGATCATAATAATACGAGCGCAAGTAAATAAAGAAATGTCTTAACTGACGATAGACGAAAAAAATATAACCAAAACTTAGATTTAAAAAAGTTAACATAAGTAGTAGACATTTGGTTTCTCCATTTATTGTAAGAAAAAATAAACCCATGTCTTCTTACCAAAAGTATTTTATCATTGGTATCGCCGTTTTTAATATGTGACGAAACAGTGATGTGCTCGGAAAGAGAAGTCATTTTTTTTTTACATAGGCATCACCACATTATCAAGGCCAAGAATCCACTCAAGGATAAGGGTTAAAGAGTGTACAGTAGAAATTGCACAATATAGTAATCATTAGTAATGAAAATTTGGTAAATTTGATAACTTATATGGAACGGCTCACCAAGAACTTATTTACGTTAGACTTAAAGACAGCCATATTGTAGTCAGCCGGAAAGCAGGAAAACGGAAGACAATTCCACAGGCGTGCAGTTCTAAGAAAGAAGCTTTGTTCATGGAATCTACGTTTAGGTTTAGGCACAGATAAAGAGTGGGGGAATTATTGATAGTGTTTACAGCTAGAAGAGTGTTTCTTGTGAAAGTTTGGCAAGGGGGGACCATAGATTGAAGCTTAGTCGAACACTTTCCATGAAAATAACGATACATCAGAGACAAATTTGCAACATCTCTTCTGTGAGATAGAGGTTGCAAGGAAGAGAAAAGGACATCTACGAGGCTACGAAGTCTATTTTGAACTCTATCAAGGCAAGCAAAGTCATTTCTAGCAGCTCCTGCCCAGATGTGGCAACAGTATTCCATCCTTGGACGTACCTGGCTCTTATATAGATAGAGAATAGCATCAACAGTGAGATATCTACCGGATCGATAGAAAGATCCCACCATTTTTCCAGCGGCCTTGGCAACAGATTTGATGTACGTGTTCCATTTAAGATCAAGAGTAATGGTCAAGCAAAGAAGCTTGTCAAAACTTGAGTCCTCCTGAAGACGAGAGCCATTCATTTCAATTGATGCCAGATGTGGATCAGAATGTTGATGATGTAAAGAGAGAAGCTTGGTTTTAGATGCATTAAAAGTAACCAGCCACTCCTTACCCCATTGTACTACGTGCTCAAGATCAGAGGAGAGAGAATTGGAGAGAACTTGGTCGTTTACTGTCTTAGATGTGCTACCATAAATGGTAGTGTCGTCAGCATAGATGTCTACAAATGATGTAAGAATGTGATTTGGAAGATCATTAATGTAGATCAAGAAAAGAGTTGGGCCCAGGATGGACCCCTGAGGGACATCGGCATTAATACTGTGAGCTTCTGATTTTTGCCCCTCAACTACTACTCTTAAGAACCTATCAGAAAGAAATGATTTAATAATTGAGCAATACCATAGCTAGAGATCTTATGAAGTAAACCTTTATGCCATACCCTATCAAAGGCCTTATATATGTCAAGAGAAATTGCCCTTGAAAGGTTGCCTCCGTCGAGAGATTTTCTAATCCTACGAGTCTTACGAAATTAAATTTTGAAAGAATTTTATTTGTGTCATGCTGGTATATCCGAAATTAAATAATTCATAAGAATTTATACGTAGTGAACAAAAATGATTTGGGGTTCAATTAGCAGCCAAATCACTACCCGTTATAACTTGCCTTAATATAGACTACGTAAGAATATTAAATTTATAATATTATTTAGTAATGATAGATAAGTTTTTTTCTAAATAGACGGTGATTTTCGAAAACAAAAACCCAACAGCTGCAAATCTGATAAAAGCGCTAAAAAAAACGTCGTCGTGGAATACATAACAACAAAATATGATTGACAGTTCACGATGTTTAGCAGAAGTAAATTTTAAAGTGTGATTCATTAATAATCAAACACATAACACTGATGTATACTCCTCAATCTAACAGGAAACTTAAGGAGGGTTAAACGAGCATTAAAAAAGCCAAGGGGTAAAACACCGAAGAGAGAAACATTTAATTTTTAATGGTTTACAAAATGACACCAAATCAGAATATAAAACGAAAATTATTGGCTGTCGAGATTAGAATGCAAGGAAAATAAGTTCAATATTCGACCAGTTGTTGCTTACGAGAAAAAAGAATAATGAATAGTGTAAAGAAAAGGGGAAAATCTTCTGTAGGAACTTCCGGCGGAGAAATGATTTTTGGAGGGCTATATTATGACTAAATAAATCGGAAAATATGCCTACATAATTTAAGAGGCAATGTTTGTCTGTAAGATACATATTAAGCAACTGGAAACCTCAATACATAGAAACTGCACCAAATGATGAAGAAAAAGAAAAAGTTTCGTATGATTCTTATCAAATAAAACCAACCAAGAATGTAGGTTGGTTGGTTGTTTTTTACGGCATATCAACCCTTTTCAGGTTATTTAATGCCGTATCCGGTAATTTTGAAGAACATTTTTTTTTAATAGAATATATTTTTTTTTTGCAAGTCAGTTTCTATTTAACCCAACAGGTTCTACCACTCCGGGTCAGAGTGGACCTGGAAGCAATGGCAATTAAAGGGTGGCTCCACGCTCCCCAGAGCCCTCGAGCCAGGGCCTCACCATCGGATATAGTTTAAGGTCATATCCAGGACCCTCAATAATGAAGGAATTCAAATAGAAGCAACAACGAATTTAAAAAATACTACTTTTTATGAATGTGAAAATATACAGACCGAGGAAAGAAATGGCAGTAGAAAAAGGACAAAGATTAAACGCCTACGACTTAATCTTACAAGTAAGTAAACTTTAAATCAAAATTCGATGAATAATTTTGCCGGGAAAAGGTGATACAGTAGAAGATCCCGGCACTCCATGAGAATGAATTACTCAGTCTATAAAATACGTTAGTAAACATTGGACTGTGATAGAGAATAAGCTAATCTTGATACTCAAGCATTCAAGATATATTTAAACGTCGATCTCCTTATTTGCTACATTTTATAACACACTTGTTATAACTTACTTTGCGTGTCGAATCCTATGTTATCTTATATATTTATACCGATTTATTCCCCTTGGGGTGGCAACCACACACACACACACACACTCATATCTATATTTTTATAAAGTAATAGGATTCGTGTGTTTCTGTCTGTGTGTACAGCTCTCCACCATCAACGAAATATAAAGGAGGTAAGAGGGTAGATCTCTCCTGGTAGAGAAACATTAGAACCCATTTTAGGATGTTTCTGTTATAGGAGACATAAGAATCTTTGCCTAATTTCTTTATATACTATTCTACAAACCACCCCCATATCGAATGACTTATGCTCATTTGCATATCACATTATATTAAATCTCTTTAACTAATTACCTCGACCTTATTACATATTGGAAATATTCTAATCATTTCAACTGTACTATTTACAAAATCTATTTAACATTTAATCCATCTTCTATCTTCTATCTATCTATATCTATATCTATCTTCTATATATCTATAAAAACAGAGATGTGTGTGTGCCACAGACGATTTCTGATTGGTTAATCCAATAATCACATCTCCTAAAAAACAATCATTTCTACGCTCTTACCTTTACCATAAAATATTATGGCTTTATTTATTGTCCATCTTGGAAGGGTTTAATTTTTTTAATAACTTGTTATTTACAAATTAAAAAAATACGAAACTATTATACGAAACTAAACTACACGAAATACGCGCACACACGCACACATACACGTTCACTACCGTCACGTTGTTATGGCAACCAAACCCGCTGACTTCTTTTTCTCATTTCACTCGTGGTCTTAAATTCATTTCGGGTTTGTATTACTGTACACATAGATTCGAATAAGTTGCCAAAAAACAAATATATAACAAATAAATGTTATCAAAGGCAAATTTTTCGTGTTTTTATTCAATTTAACATGTTTATTCAGCTCGAAAAGCATACAGTGTTTACCGATGTATTGGAAAATTCAAGATGGCGGCCGATTCTCTCTTTAACACGGAAAGTTTGGAAAAAGGTGTAATAAATAAAAAACCGGTTAAAATACTGTTAAAAACTCGCTCAATATATGTTACCGTGACATAGGTTGACATATATTCGGCGGGTTTTTAATAGTATTTTGTATAGTTTTTTATTTATAACACCTTTTCCCAAACTTACGGTGTTAAAGAATGTGTGAGACGCCATCTTGAATTTTCCAACACATCGGTAAACACTGTATTCTTTTCGAGCTGAATAAACATGTTAAATTGAATAAAAACACGAAAAATATATCCAGTTTTTATCGGTTTTTTACCTTCTCTGCAGAAGTACAAAAAAAAAAACAAACAAAAAAAAACGGAAGGTACTTTTACAGAATGTTAAACTAACCCTAACCGATGTTTTATGTTTAGTTTAGGAAAAGTCAGAAGAAATAAAAGTCATTATTGCATGAAATATACGTATTTAGTTGAAGTATTGTTTATGTCAATTCTTTCGAAGAAATTTAGCAAGAATACCTGTAAACCAGGAAATCGGTAAAATGTCATCATGGATGAATACTTGTCTATTATAATTTCTACCCTTGACAAAAACTTAGCCATAACAAAAGAGATTTATTGTTCAGATTGTTTTTGAGATTGATTTCTAAAAAGATATTTTATAAATAAAATCGACTTTAAAATTAAAGACTTAAATTACAATAATTGAATTTAAACATTCTTATTTCAATATTTGGCACATAACACTTGCAAAAATGATCACAATGTCAGGATTTCATTTTATTTCAGAATCGATGGCAAATACTAATATTTAACATTAGTTTATCATTTAAGCCGTTAAAAAGCCCTTTTTTCCGAGTCATAAAAGGATTTGGAGTTTCCTAATCAACCTTTCGGGTGCAGTTGCACGCTCTCAAAATAACTAAAGTGTTGGCTTTAAAAAAATTGGTTCATTAAAACTAAACAGGTTTAGTTTTAATAAAAAAAAAAAAATTAAAAAAAAATCGCTTTGGTAATTAGATATGTCGTATGGTTATTGGTTATCCCTAATCGCTGAATAAAACCGCTAACGAGTTGAATGATTACGACATAAAATTAAACTCGGGTTCCTGAAACGGAAACTTCGTTTGTTTTTGTTTTTTTCTTATCAATATATTTACATTGTTATTTTGTTTTCATTTTCAATCATTCGAACAGTTTTCTTTTTCAAGTAATCCAAGTTACAAAATTCCCACTGTTTACTATGCTAAAATCACAATGACTAATGTACCTATTAACCCTTATCCTTGAGTGGCCTCTGGGCCTTGATAAGTGGTGACACCTATGTAAAAAAAAATCACTCGAACAGTTTTCTTTTTATAATGTACAGTTTTAAAAGTTTAAAAACTATATAGTTTTTACTTCAGGAAAATTAATGGGTCAGTTTTTACGATGTGCCCTGTTAAAATACTGTTAAAAACTCGCTCAATATATGTTACCGTGACATAGGTTGACATATATTCGGCGGGTTTTTAATAGTATTTTGTATAGTTTTTTTATTTATAACACCTTTTCCCAAACTTACGGTGTTAAAGAGGGTGTGAGACGCCATCTTGAATTTTCCAACACATCGGTAAACACTGTATGTTTTTCGAGCTGAATAAATATATTACATTGAATAAAAACACAAAAAAGATATCCAGTTAGGTAGAAAAGTAACTTATCTTGCCTTTGATAACATTTATTTATATATTTGTTTTTGACTATTTTTTCGAATCTATGTGTACAGTAATCTTGCCAGGATGCGGAGGAAAATGAATGAAGGGGGAGGGGAATAAAATAAAAACATTTTGGAAACAGAGTAAGTTTGAAAGAATTGCTTTGCGCAGAAAGAAATTAATGAAAAAATAAAATTAAATTTCTTTTCTTTCTTGATTTTTTTTTTTAGTTTTTTATGAAAAAGGAAGTCAAAATTAAGACTATAAAAAACAATTTTTATTAAGAGCGAACCTCAGTCGTCAGGTCTGTAAAAAAAAGACGTGGAATAATAAATGTTTTCTAATACAAATTGTTTTTACTTATGTGTTCATTTGTCTCTTTGAAGTTCGTTTGTTTAATATATCGGTTTGCAATATAATTTTGTCATTCTGTCAGACTCAAATTTTAAATCTATATATCTATAAAAGTGTGTGTGTGTGTGTGCGTTTGTGTACATTTCCCTCCGAAATAACTCTGTCAATTTTTAGTCTACAGACTCGAAATTTGATATACAGGGTACTGAGATTTGGAAAAATCTATGTGATCGGTTTTTAGCCAGAAATTTGGCGATTAAGGGGTCAAAGTTCAATGATTTGAGCTTTGAGAACTCTACCAAACTTCTCCGACAATTTTGGGTCTACACACTTTAAATTTTAGATATAGCTTCCGTGGACATGGATCTAACTTAATAACTTGATTTGAGCCCAAAACAATAAATTTTCAGGGGTCATAATAGGGGTCAAAGTTTTAAAAATTACCCCCTTTTTTTTTGCTCAGCATACACCTCCAAACACCCGGGCAACGCCGGGCACCCATGCTAGTATATATATATATATATATATATATATATATATATATGCATACATTCAACGCATTACTCAATATATATATATATATATATATATATATATATATACTATACATTTTTCTTTAATATTATAAGTGTCATTGGCAAGTTTTCACTTTATGCAATTCAGATTCGGTAATATGTATCATACACTCCTATTAAAATTAATAAGACTTTTTTATATACGGAGAAGAAAAAATGGTATAATTCAAATTATATATAATATTATTACATTGGCATATTGTAAAGATATCTCTCTCTTTCGCAAGTAAGTTCCTGGTACCTAAAAACCCTTGTAGGCCATAAAGTTTGCAATAAATACGATAGTGTTATTATGTATTAGCATGGGGACCAGACTCAGTATTTTTTTTATTAATTTTGATTAGAAGAAGAAGTCGTTTGAAAACTGTTGTTAAATAACAAATAAATCATACAGTATTAATGCATTATTAAAATACAAGGATGTAGGTTTGGTATTGGATTGAGACGATTTAATAGGATGTGTAATGCATCAGAGCTATAGGCAGATTTCATATTTGAAATACGACTGTTCTTTTTCTTGGCCGATGGATTTTAATTGCAGACATTTAAGATATCGAAAGTAACATGCCTATTTTTAGAATACATTTATAAGAGAATATTTAAAAACCTCAAAATGAACACGATTTAAGTGGTGTATTGACAGCTAGATAACCCATGTGGACGTATTGCTTGTTTTAATTCATGTCCACAGCATGTGTTTAAATTAGTTAACGTATATATACATTTCTACAGTGAAATACTAAACTTCGAAAAGTAAACTAGTAATATATCAACAATTATGAACGTTCAGATTCGTCATATACATTAAAGAAAAAACTGAAAATGTATACAAAACATATATTATTTGATTGCAATTCATTTAGATGAATATTATTTATTAATTTTATTTATTTATAAGAAAATATGAGCATAATTGTCCAAAATTAATAAAATCAGTATACAAAACAGTATTCGAGAAATCCTTGAAGAAAATCCAACAAAGATGTAATCATACGAGACGCAGATTATATGATGAAAGCGATTTAAGGTTTTGACTGAAGGATTGTCAGCACTTTTATTCCACCATATTTCAGTTCCAGGTTTATTGCTATTTAATTCGTCACTTTGATTTATCTACCAGGACCTAATAACCTTACATGTCAATCAAAATTGTATTTGGTCGCGAATGTTCTGAAATATGCGCAGAATTAATTGGACTGCTTAGAAAGAAACCATGTAATAGTAATAAAATTCTACAGGCAAATAAGTTTTTCATGTATTGTCAAATGGAGATCGCTGTCAGCAGTGAGAGTTTATTACTTATACATTTACATTATTAAACTGTTATACGGAATGTCATTCAGTAATCTTCTTCTCTATATAAATAAAATGAACTCATTTTTTCCCACGTGAGTTTGACCTTAATAGGATTAAAACTCACAACATTAAATTCAAATGTAATGCCCCCACACTTCAGCACAGGATCTGAGGTGTGCTATAGGCCTACTACCATTAGAGTTCCTTGATATTCGTACATTTCTATATTTTCCGGTGAGAGGTGACTGCCACAATCGGTTAGAATCAATGGAAGTTATAAAATCTTTTCTCTCTATTCGATTCATATTCCGTCCGCAACCACTTAACACCGCTGCTGATACGTCCACAGGGAAATATACGCGGAACACCGGTTTGAGTTCCTAGTTGCTTAAAAAATATGGATAGGCATTTTTCCGTCGGGTGAAACGCGACTTTACATTCCAGTTATTCTGTGTGTTACTTGTGTCATTTTATAAATTTCTTCATCTGTTTTCCCCTTTTTTCCTATTTTTATATTTTCCTCTTTTTGTAGGGGGTGGGGTGCGATTCGAAGGATTACTTAAACGAAACAAATACCCATGGGATTACAGTTTTTTCAAGAAACTTTAACAGTCAGGAGTCAGCGTCTTCAAATCTTGCACCGATTAGTCGCTTTAATATTTTATTTAATGTCATTATACTTCTATTATGTTTGTACTGATTTAATACGTGATACTAGGGGGCTGATTTCCTGTTTTAGTATTAGTTATTATTAATTATTTATTTCTATGCATTGCATTTCTGAGAGTTTCATTAGCACAATTACTACTACGCTATCGATATTGGAATCAGACGACATTCAAATTGGTTAACAACAAAGCAAAACAAACCAACATTAAAAAAATAAAAAAACACGGTCAGTTTTCTGATTTTATTTATTTGAAACAAAGAAAAATAAATAAATAAATAAATAAATAAATGAGATCTAATAAACATGTTTTCATTATACACGGTAAGTTTTATTTTTTGGAATTTTATTTTTCCATTTAAAAAAAAAAAACCAAAAGTTAGATTTAAATAAACATATTTGCATATTCGCGGTAAAATTTTGTTTCTTTTCTTGTTTTTCCGTTTTTTTCTTTGGTATTCTTTCATGTTGGTTTTGTTTTTATTCCTTTCAAATTTAAGCGTTATATATTAGCTACACCAGGGCAGGGGGCATCTATAAATATAAAAGCTAAAATGTGTGTGTGTGTGTGTGTGCGGCCCTCTCCTATTACTACGACCATGACGTCATGTTTGACCTAGAAAACGTTGACGTTAGTTTCGACTACCTGCAAGTGTTTTTAAATGGTTAATTGTATCCCTTGTCAATTGTGTGTCTCTTTGGCAAAGCGGTAACGTGTCAGGAATTTTTTTCGCCTTAGCCTTGATGCTTCGGGTTCGAGCTTGTCTTCCTACATAAACATTTTTTCCTCTTGTACCCCTTATTTTTTCCCTTTTTTTTACATTTTTTCGCGGTCTCACTTTGTTCTGGTTTTTCCAATTTTTTAAAAATAATATTAAGAGAGCCCTCCTCCTACATACACACCTCAAAACACCCAAGCAACGCCGGTACACTAGTGTATGAATAATGTATGGATATGTTACACAATGGATAATTTTTACGTATTACACTGTATCTTTCAGAGAATGTTCAATTTTGTGAGAATACCACGTTATTTATAAAAAAATATGGATACATATGTATGAATATCGTTATGCTGAACGGATTCAAATATTTTACGTTACTTTGTTTTATAGTACGGATTCCAATACAATGACTTATTCTTATTCCGGTTCTTTTAATATAACTAAATATATAGATATGCAGTTTATATTTATCACCACTAGCAGGCCATCTGGCATTGCCCAGTCGAAAGATACGCTTAAATATATTTTGATAAATGCAGATTCTGTATTTTTCATTATTTTATATAGAACATGATATATAATAGAGATTTAAAAAAATGAAAAAAATGACTCGACCACCGAGAATCGAAACAAATACGTTTAGCTTACGATCTATGTTTTTCTTCCATGTAAATGCCTGAGCTATGAAAACACGTTTGCTGCAAGGCTAAAAATTTAATCATGAACCAATAAGTATTCCCTCACATATTCATATTCGCAATGACGTCGTTCGACCTTCACATGGCAGATACTATTTTTTTAATTTCACAGTTTCGCACGGATTTTATCCAGCTAAAATCCAAATATAATGTTTAGCATGGGTCCCAATACACTATATATTAAGTTTCATATCTGTAGACCAAAAGCTGACAGAAAATTTGGTAGGAATTTAAAACAAAATAAATATATATATACGTTTACATAAATATTTGTCGACAATATTTGTAGAAAAATGTTTTTGCTTACTAGAAACCTTTTACGCAAATATTACGCAATTATAAAACATGTAGAATATCGGCATGAATAAAATTGCACGTATAGTTAATTAAAGATGATCAGAAACTCGAAAAAAAGGGAATTACTTACCATGAATATTTAAAACAATATTCAAATTAGCTAGATATTTCGCAGATTAACGCAGTTCATGACCAATATAAAGTTGTATTTTTGTCAATAAAAAAAGAGAGTTTAATATGAAAAAAGTGGTTTTAAAATCAATATCAACACAAAAAACAAACAAATATATAAGAGTATGAATATACTAATAAAGTAAAAAATTCTCGCTTCAACATTGATGTTAAAAATTTACTTTTTCCATTTAAAAGTTTTCAAAACGAACTTTCTAATATACTCACTCGTAGATATGCGAGTGACGTTATTAATGTTTACTAATTTGCATTTACGGAATTTAATTACAAATTTTATATATATATATATATATATATATATATATATGTGTGTGTGTGTGTATAAATATATATATATATATATATATATATATGTATATATATTAATCTCTCTTTCTCCCTCTCTCTATAAATAAATATATATATATATATTTCATACAACAATTTGGAGTAAAACTCAATCAATAAATAAAAATCGAGAAATTGATTTTTCAACTAGGAATGCATAATTCTTTTAAAATGTAATATCCTTTGTTAAATATATCTGTATCTATTTAATTTACGAAATTCAACTCGAAATTGTCATTCGTCCTGTTGTTCTATTTCGTATATTGAGCTTTTTATCTAATTAGAATTGTCTTATATATCTTGAAACTTATAATTATATATTCTTTTATTTTACATAATCTGTAATCTGAAAGTATTTCAAAAGTTCTAATAGTTTATATATATAGAGAGAGAGGGAGAGAGAGAGAAGGAGAGCGAAAGAGAGAGAGAGAGAGAGGGCGAACTGCGTGTACGAGGTTTATTTGTGCGTGTGTGTGTGTACTTATTGTGATCGGTTCAAAATTTACTGGATTTTAAATATGAACATATTGTATTTTTATTTATATGCCATTTAATACCTATGCCTTGATTAATTTAGATAAACAAAAAATAACAATTAATAAATAGTCGAATTAAAAAAAACGGAGTTAATCACAAAACTAACGTTAATTTCATATATCTTATAGTTTTATTTTAATAAACTATTCCAGGAGATATTTTGAAAATTTGTATATTCGTCTCCCACAGATTATTTACATAGAATGATTTGAAATCTTTTATGAAGTAAAAAACGTTATATCACGCTCATCACAAAAATGAATTAATATGTTTAGTCATCTTATGGAATTAAACTATAATCCCTCATATTAAATCAGATTAAGAAAAAAAAAATCAATATTATTTTTTATTCTTAGTTTTTAAGATTTTGATTTTCTAACTTTCAAGCTTCAATCATAATAAATAATAATATAATTTTGTTTATACTTACTAACTATATTAAATATTATTAATTATACATACACTATTAATTTTATAGGCTTTAATATATACGAACTTACATACTTGGTTTTTAGGTTTCTTAGTTTGCTAAATAACAATTTAAATTTTTATCTTTGATTAGAGATCATTATATTTTACCTTTATTCGTATTTCTCGCAAATAATTAAATCAATAATTAAACGTTTCTTGGCTAGCCCAGTTAGAAACATTATATAAATATTTTCATAAAATAATTTATTTCATAATTTCTGCTTCCATTGATTGGTATTCCCGGCGTACGTTACAAATATAGGTTTCACTCGGTTTTTGCTACAAGTCTGCTGACGGTCATTTAGATTCTAATTTTACACTCTTCCACACCCCCATATCTACTTATTTAACCTTTGCGGATGTTTCACCCCTCGAATTTTTTAAACTTATGTGTTTTATGTTGTTTTATTTGCTTTCATTTTACTTTCAGTATATTGTGTCTTATATTTATTTTATCCTTTTTTTCCTTTCTACAATGTAGTGTAATATAATCAAATGCTGTGATACAACAATTATTTTACACATGTAGATATACACTTGAAAAGAGTGATTAGACATAAAAAAATCTTAAATAAAGTGGGCAAGAGTAGTCTTAGTATGGAACTTGAAAAACAGTCGAAATATTAGCAACAAAAAGAACATTCCATCATATAAATTTAGATTCAAATAAATATACACATGACATGTATTTATTTTTTTTAAAAATGGTACTAGCATATGATTTAACCCAAATTAAATCACCCTTATCAATGAATATATAAAAATGAGAATATGTGTGTGAAGGCACTTCTCAACCTACATAGTCAACAAAGTTTTATCTACATACTTTAAATTTGGTATATAGGGTATTCACTCATGTAGAACACTTTTTAATCAGTTTTCATTGAGAGAAAAAGTGCTACTAAATTGAAACATTGGTACGATTCACAAATGCGCATGAGTGAATCGTTCACATGTGCAATTACTTATGTAAAGAATAACTAGTTTAGAAAATAGTTTAAAACAAGTCTACAAACTGGTTAATGGTCACTGGACTTGACTCACTGCTTTTACGTTTCGGTGTTGATCTCAGCTTGGATATTTTTTTACTCGTCAGAAGTGAACTGTTTAGAAAAACATAATACTCGCATGCGCATCGTTTAGTTCATGTTTTTTTACTTCATTTATAAGGGAATTTGTTACATTTAATATTTGCAGCATTTCTGTTTATAATAAACTAGTGAAACCTGTGAAAATTACACAGGGGCATCATCCATATGTGATACATTGATGTTGCATTCTGTAGATGTTCAGTGTACATGGGAGACGCTCTGATGTTATTGTAGATCTTTCGTTAAAACTGCAGAAGTATTTATCTAAGCAAGTAGGGATTCCCAGCGTAGCCCGTTGGGGAAGTACGCTTAATATGATATTTTAATTTTTGCAGATTTTGTATATAATATTGTGGAGTTAAGGTTCGATCGATTTTTATATATTATAAAGTTGCGATTGCAAAAATAATATACATACATATATATATGTATACATATATATATATATATATATATATATATATATATATAAAGTTAAGTTCCCTCAGCTCTAATCGAAACAATTGCAAAAATAATATACATACATCTATATATATATATGTGTATATATATATATATATTTATATATATATATATATATATATATAAAGTTGAGTTCCCTCAGCTATAATCGAAACAGAAAACTAAAACTTACGAAGAATTCTTGGTAAAATTATTTATTACAAGAAATGCACGCCAATAACAATCAAACAACTGTCACTCGGGTGTAGGCGTGACACACAATATAAATAACACACTCGCTACGATAATAATACATAGATAAGAATTCTGCATTAACTAAAATACACTATTTGTGTGCATTTTACGGGCTACGTAGGATCGCAAGCTCCTTTATTTATAAAACACATGTTAAGTGTTGAATGAAAGGGTAGCACGGTCTTCTACACGATTAATGAAGTTTTCTTTCTCTATTCACATCATCGCGTTATACTATTAACAGTTATATTTATATTCACGCCATTGGAATACATGCGTATAGTACTAAATGTATTTTACATATAGTATATACAAAGTATAACTGTATTGCATGTAGTGGTTTCGAAAATAGGCGCGTTATGTAATAAAGCCAATGAGTTTATACTAATTTAAAATACCGAATATTAACAAGTTTTCAAAATTCATTTCACCCTGAGGCATATATAAATTGTTTACTTGATTCGAGAAGCCTACTTATTCAGTGTAATTATTCGCACAATTTTCTTAATAAAAAATTGTATCCAACTGAACTTATTGGTTCTTCAAATGCCGCCAATTAATTGATCATTCAGCAAATTCATATTTCCTGATTGAATGATCATTTATAATAAATATATGTATACTTTAATTATCAAAAATTATTTCATGAACAGTTTTAATTGCTACATAAACTTTAATTTTTAATTGTTCAATTATGAATAAATAAAATAAATGTTTTATTTTCATTCCGTCTGTTGTCGCGTGTATGGATCTGGTTGCAGATTGATTATAGCGTTCGAAACTTTAACCGTGCTTCGGTTTTCAGTAAAGTTTCTTGTAATCGAGTTAGAGATAAGGTTATGGTTTGTAGTGAATAGTTGTGTAATGTGATTCGTTCATCTAGAGACATTTTTTTAAATTCAGTTACTACGCATAATTTTGGTTGTTTAGGGCTATTTTTGTTTTAATTAATTTATATACAAAGATGAATTTAGAGAATAGCAATTCCTTATATAATATACAGATCTAATCGCTTTTGTGAACTTTTATAAAAATATTAAAAGTAATTTTAAAAATCATTCCTAGATTTAAGTCTTTGAATAATTTTAAGGATATTAAGGCCAAAAATATGCCAGGACGTAACATTTTCAAGTCAAATAATTAGCACGTAAATTTTAATAAATATTTAGTAGACACAATACAAGGTTTGAATTTATAGAAATATGTACATGCGTGCACTAACATATATTTGAGTATAAGTATGAATGCGTGCATGTATATATATATATATATATATATATATATATATATATATATATATATATATATACACTACTATTACAGGAAAAAAGAGCTGTCTCTTTCCATGTAAATAGGAAGAACATTAGATAAGTGAAATTGAGATTAGGGTAAGCCGAGACTCGAACCTTGTAAGCAAGGTTTTATAAATAGAATGTTAGAAATCGGAATGTAAAAGTGTATTGATAAATTCTATTATAAAATAGTTAGATATTGTTTATAATGTAAAAAAAGAATTGATCGTCATTCTCTTATGAAACTGAACATAAAAAATATCAGCTAAAAGGAATGAACAATACAAATTAAAAACATATTGTACAAAAAATAGGTTACGTAAAATAGGTTTGTTGAGTATTCTTTGTTGTCAAAAGTGCGTTTTGAAAAACATGTGAGTTAGCCACGTGAGTTGGTCACGTTTTGAAACTACATTTCTGACGTCATAGCAAAAAAGGGATTCTTAATATAGGGGTTTGAGTTAGTCAGATCGCAGTAATTGAGGCAAAACAGTTGAACGTGCTTGTCAGTCAAGGAGAGAGTAGAGTGTCCTTTGGAAGCGAAAGATAGATCTATATAGATCCCGAATTTGAATTCCTGACATCATAAGCATTCGACCGGTCCAATGAATAAAGAATCATCTTTGTGTTTTTTGTAAAACTGCTGTCGTGTCATCTTTCAACACCCAACAGGTAATGTGTGAAACGTCTTATTATGAACATTGCGTTACCCTTCCAAGAATTTGTATCTTTATCAGCTCGCTATAAGAACATCTGAGAACTGTATAAATGTCGCCCCCCTCATGATTGGTATATATATGTACCCGCCGCCTCTCTTCAATATGAATGTCCCCATCATATCTCTTTGAATATGAACGCAGCGTCATCCTTTAATATGTACCCCTATGCAACACTACTAGGGACACCCTGCGTAGCTCAGGATAGAATGATGATTGAGGAATGTTTCACACTTACTTATGGGAGTGTGAAATATTCGTCGATAATCATTTTATTTTTTATTGTCATCTAAATTAGTCAAATCGCTCATTTTTCGATCGATTGATTACCTGCTTTAGTTATGAACCCATTGTGGTGCACCAGGAGGAAGCTTTACATACTTTTCTCCAGGCCACAATACATTTGTTATAAAAGTCACTAAGAAAAACACGAGCACAAAGATGAATTAGAAAAAGCAAAATATATTTAAAAAAAAACAGCATATACAAAGATCAAACGTTGTATTAAGTACCGACGACATGGCGAAAAAGAAAATGCGCTGAGCAATAATTAATTCTCTCTCATCGCGAGAGGATGTGATGTAAATTCGGAAGGTAGGCAAATGGATCAACACCTCAAGCATCAGAGCACTCTAGCCCTGCAAATATAAGTTTTAGTAGTACCGCCGGTATTACCCGGTGAGGGCATTACAGACAACATGTTATAAGCTTGCCTCTCTTGAAAGCCGGTAGGAGATGCCTGGGAGTGTGGACTTTTTAGGGATAAACAAAACATGTCGCATTAATTCATCAGCAAAAAATGCCTGAGTGATCCCACTCTTTTTCCGTTTTGGTTTATAGTTAGTGTTTCTTTAGTAATGTTAATTAATTTCAAAATGTTGACTAATACGTTGAATATTTAAAATTATTTATCCAATTCAAAGCAAATTAATTTGAATATTTTATTAGAACATACGCTCTCAATTTTTTAATTGTCCCGTTAAAATTTACTGGCAAATATACAGGTTAACCTACTTAAAAGTAGCCCAGATAATGTAGTAAAGAAGAGAAACGTTCTTTTATTGTTTAATTAACATGTAATGATATGAAAGATGCTGGAACTGTTCCCCATTGACATCTATGCATTCATGGGTGCGCTTAACAACATTTGCAGATACTGCCTGTAGCTCTTCTTTGGTGATTCTCCTGATAGCCTTGGTAGTGCTCGCCTCTAGTTGGTCTAGAGTGTGATGATTATGCGTGTAAACTTTTTGTTTTAATACCTCCCTCAAGATAAAAATCACGTGATGACAAGTCCGGGGGACGTACTACTCTTTGCTTATTGTTCTCTCTTCCGTAAACGTACTGAACTCATATCAGACGTGTTTCATGTGGCGTCATCTTGTTGGAAGAAGAATTGCATTTTTCTCTTGTGGTGTAATGATATCGTTATGAGAAACAGATTACACTATTTTTAAGTGGGTCACCTTATACTTTCACAATAAGATACCTTTTATTTCCAGTGAGTTTAGCTGCTGGCTTTACAGCTTTTCCAAATGAGGTGTTAAGTTCTCGACACAGATGAAAATTTGTACTGGACAAATCACTGCAGTGCCTAGCTATTAATTTACGGGTTTGTTAAATATCTTGATTATTACGCATTTGCATAAATTCTCTTCAGATTTTGTTCGCTATATTCTTGGATGTCTGACTCTATTGTGACTAAGTTTGATAAGTTTTTACACTGTCTTGTATATGGATTGTTACAAACATAGTACTTAACGCGTTTCTAATAAACTGTGTTGATTCAACCTTAAGTACAATGCAGCCATAAAATTCTCTATGCAGTAAGTAGTGACGTTCCAATTCTTCAAGTTCTAGTAGAAATTCCTGTTTGATAAACGCATAAATTAATCCATATATCCTCAGCGGAATTAGTGTTTAAAGAAATGTCCAAGGGAAACTTTATTGATTATTCTTTTTGAACACAACTGTTTCAAATTTTCTGCGCATCATATTTTTCTATTTGACTACAATGCGTTAAATTGCATATCAAATCAAGCCAGAAAACTGTTAATAATTTCAACGGTATTGATTTCTACGATGAGACATTTTAATTTCACATTTTCGTTCTAAGGATTCGCCAGAAATTAGTACACTTTTTCAAATTGGTTTACTATAAATTTATGATGAGAGCGAAGTCCCCATTGACGTGATTTGATTAGTGAAATATGACGAAAGTAATACTTTTTGGGTGATGTGGAAAGTGAAAGAAGCAATATTTTAATGCAAAACAAGTCCAAACATTTTCAAATTTAATACAAAAACAAACAAAAATACTAGACTTCGCATATATGTAATATGATTGATTAATATATACACTATGAGAAATTTGGAATATAAAAACCACAAATTAACTTATACTATTATATAAAACTCACTGCGTATGTGGTTTCCTTCTTCATATGTTCCGAAACGGCTGAGTCTATCTTGTGCAAATTTCACACAAAGGTTATTTATATATCTACCGGCGTTATGTTTTGTACAGAAATTCCCTCGATACGTATCGAAAATTGAAAACACCGATCTTAAAAATAGATTCTCCCTCTCATAGATAAAAAACATACAGTGGAATATGTTAATTTACACCTGAAAGGGAAATGATAAAATTTCAGCAAATAATTTCCTTTTAAAAAAGTATCAATAGAACCTGGAGATGTAGCTTTATGGTAGATCGAATGATCTCTTGTGAAAGCCAGGACGAACCTTCCTATTTTATATGTTTTCTTATTAATGAGTTCAATTTACGATAAAAAGGGTACCATTGTACATCGCGGCAAACAATATCTTCGGTTGCATATTTTAATTAATCAGAAATGACTTTTCTAGGTTGTTAAGCTGTTAAGCCCAAAGATAAGCTGGCGTGGTAATGCCAACAAACACAGTTCGAATTTGATGAATTACCTTATCATTATATATTTTTTTTTTTTTTGCGAATTTATCTACTGGACATATCATTTTTCGTAATATATCAATAGAGGATTGATTTTACAATACTACATACGCAATATACAGAAATTAAAGTATCATGTTTAAGCGTATTGTACGACCGGAATACGCCGGGCTGGCAGCTAGTCACATATACTTCTGCGTACGGATTTTTTATTAGATTTCGCCGTATGAGGTAATTTACAGTTTTATATATGGTAGACATGACACACAGTTTTATTGGAACACCAGTATCGATAAGTTTAACTAATTGAATTAAAAAAAACATACGACCGTAAATCGTATTTGCAACCGTAACAAAATATAAAAAATAAAATAATGTCAATTAGTCTACTTTGCATACTCAAGTATATGTTATGTAGTTCTTTAATTAATAATTATAATTATGGTTATACTTTTTGTTATTATTGATGTTATTATAAGTCGTAGTTGTGGTTCCTTAAATTTTTTTATTATCATTTTACATATACATACGTTTGCTATTTAACTCGCTAAAACAATTAAGATTATTATAAGATTATTGCATAGAATACACGAGTGGGTGTAACTAAGAATCTAATTGACTTAATAGCAAACCCAGTACCACTTGGATATAAGTAACACCAATTCCATGCAATACTGACGAACAGTCACGAAGAATAAACGTAGAGAATTCTCTGTAGATAATTTACCATATATATATTTTAAACCTCTACTTACGTGTGGAGCACTGTCGAAGTAAATACTGAATATTTTTATATACAATTTTATGTATATAACATGTATATATATATATATATATATATATATATATGTATATATATATATATATATATATTATGTACTATAATAATTATTAATGAGTGTTTCATCCTTTCGGAATTCATCAGTGAAGGGTGGCACGATTAACGCAAGTCGAGAAACTCGAACCCTGGCAACAGAAGTCATGTGTGGTATCATTAGCAAGGGCCCGAAACACTAGCCTACCGTCAACCGCGGGAGATACAGCTTTATTTAAATATGTATTCTTATTAAATTCTTTTTAACGTCAGTGATCTACTCATTATATGACGATCGACGCGCATGAGCTAAGTTGACCGACTTTATTATAACTGAAAATGCTCAACGATAAGAAACAAGTTTCTTAATAAAGGCTGACATTTTAATTTACTATAATAATTATTAAATACCTACAGACACTAGTGTTTCATCTTTAAGGCAATCATCAGTTAAATGTTTCATAAAACAGCAAGGATAATATCTATTTGTTTCTCTTGCCCATCGTTCTTTTTTTCCGTGTGGCAGACTAATGTCCTAACGTTCTATTCGAATGTAAAAAGAAATTTGCCATAGTCGCGAACGTTTTCGACTTCCATGAGTTGTCATTAGGCGAATGATAAATTAAAAAAAATGCGTGTAGTGAATTTATTGAAAACGTCGTTTAAAATCGTTAACAGCTCTTAAGTGTTCTCTTTTCCTCATATTAAACCTGACTGATGATCAGTTTTTATGCGAATGAGTAGTACTTTCATGGTTGAAAGGCGCGCGTTACAATGAGAGATGGCTGAAATTGCGTTTTTTATATGTTTCTAAATTCATTTCGGGGGAGGCCATGTGCAAGAATGTGTTGGTTGATGGAGCTGTTAGGAGAAAGCAAGTGACAAGTTAGCCATCTTACACACATACACATACACACACAAATACACACATACATACATATATATATATATATATATATATATATATGCGTCCGTGTGTGTGTCAGTGTGTGTGTGTAATACCTTTTTTAAATCCCTTAAAATACTAGTGTTTAATCCTGTTGGGAATCATTAGTGCAAGGAATTACGATTACAGTTGATCGTGAGATTTGAACACAAGCCACAAAACCATCTCTAGCTTCATTAACAAGGAACAAACCACAGAGGCAACGTTACCGGCGAGAAGTCAAGTTGAAAGTTAAACATTTATAATTAAATGTCGATATGTCCGCAACAGTGGTCTAATTATTATATCATCATGATCTACGCAGTCGAGCTTTAGTGATCGACTTATATTTCAACTTTAAAGTGCTAAAACATAAGAGCTAAGTTCTTAAAATGTTTGACATTATATATATATATATATATATATATATATATATATATATATATATATATAGTCATCAAAATACAGTCCAGTTTCGTTGTATCACAACTCATCAGTGCCGCTAGACTAGCATCTCTCCCAAGCCAAGGATTGAACCTAGAACCGTCGTGTTGACAGTCGGCAGTTCCCCCCTCAACCACATATATAAAAGTGTACTTGTCTATGTGTCTGTCTTTCTGTTGTGTGTCTGTGTACGCTTTCCTTCGCAATGAGTCTGTCCATTTTTAGTCTACAGACTCGAAATTTGATACATTGGGTACTGACGTTTGAGAAAATCTATTTGATCGGGTTTCGGCCAGGAATTTGTCTGTTCATGGGTGAAAGTTCAACGATTTGACCTTTGAGAAACTCCTTGAACAATTTTGGGTCTAAACACTTGAAATTTTAGATATGGGTTTCTTGGACATGGACCTAACTTAATAACTTGATTTGAGCCCAAAACAATGAATTTTAAGAGGTCATATTAGGGATCAAAGTTAAAAAGATTTTTTTTTTTTGGCTCAACATAAACCTCCATACATCCGGGCAACGCCGGGCACCCATGCTAGTATATATATATATATATATATATATATATATATATATATATGTGTGTGTGTGTGTGTGTGTGTGTGTGTGTGTGTGTGTCTGTAACCTACGTGTTGTCTGTCATATATGGTAACGTTTTATGTAAATTCTACGGTTTTGTATTTGGAGAATAATCAGTGCAGGGAGTAAGGATTGCAGCCGGTCTCGAGATTCAAATCGGCCACAGAACCATCGTTGACTCCATTAGCAAGGAAAAACCACACAGCCAACTTAAACCGCGAGAATTTAAGTTTAGATTTAAATATTTATTATTAATATCGAGACATCCGTTCAGAGTGATCAAATGATTACAATATCATAATCTGAGCATTCGACCATACGTGGCTGACTGACATATCGACTTCAAAATGCTTAACAATAAACATAACATTCTTAAAGCGGCTGACATTGTATATATATATATTTTTTTTTTATTACATTTTCACCCCAAACAAGGCACATTGCCACTTTAATGTAGGGGGCTACTATCAGGGGAAACATCTACTGGGGTACTATGTAGGGATTAGGGCAGCGAGATGTTGGTTAACGTTGCACTTGAACTTATGCATGTCAGTACAGTTGGGGAAGCAGTGAACTGGAATGGAATTCCAAAGTCTAGCAGTTCTGGGGAAGAAACTACTGGAGTAGAAAGATCTTTTACATCTAGGGACCTCTACAGTGTGGGGGTGGGATTTTGCAGCTTGTCGGGTCTGTCGAGGGTGTTCACGTCGTGGGGGCACAAGTGCTTGCAGTTCTTCAGAGCATTCACCATTATAATACTTGTAGAACAGGCAGAGGGATGCAACGTTTCGACGATGGGACAGAGGCTGAAGTTTTGATGCCAGTTTAGGGCCTATCAGATTTGCGACTCTCTTTTGAACCCTGTCAAGGAGCGAGAGACTAGTAGCCGATGCACCGGCCCAAATATGACAGCAGTACTCCATACATGGGCGAATAGTGGCCTTATAGAGGTACAGGATACTTTCGGGTATTACAAGTTTTCTAGCACGGTAGAGAGAGCCCACCTTCTTCGCAGCGGCCCTGGCAATGCCCTCAATGTAATTGTTCCAGCTCATGTTTCCTGTGAACGTTAGGCCAAGGAGCTTGAAAGACGCACTCTCAGCTAAAGAGTTGTTGGCCATTGCTATAGGTGGTAGAGAAGGTTTCTTGTAATTATTGAATGAAACCAGTTTTGTCTTGGTGGCATTGAACGTTACCATCCATTTTTGTCCCCATTCCACTACTGATTTGAGGTCATCCTCTAGTGTTTCTGCCATTACTTTAGATATATGTTCATTTGTTTTCCTGTCGTGCCTGCTATAGAGTGTTGTGTCATCAGCATATATATATATATATATATATATATATATATATATATATAACTGCATAAAAATAACTGCATAAAATTTGATTAATGGAAGAAAAATACAAAAAGAAAAAAAATAATGTAGACTTTACGTATAACGTTTTCATGACTGATTGACAGACGAAAGAAAAGAACACATGCGCGTGTGCGCACACACGCACTCACACGCACACAAACACACATATATATATACATATATATATATATATATATATATATATGTATATATATATTGGTGGGTGTGTGTGAGTGCGTGTGTGCGCGCACGCGCATGTGTGCTTCATATACATGTATATATATATATGTGTGTGTGTGTGTGAGTGCGTGTGTGCTTTATATTTCGTCTGTCAGTCAGTAATGAAAACGTTATACGTAAAGTCTACATTATTTTTTTCTTTTTGTATTTATCTTCCATTAATCAGATTTTATGCAGTTATTTTTAAAGAAATGACTAGAAACTTATTTCTATGTAAAAATAGTATGTTATTTATACCTATGATTAGAGGGAAAATTATATTTTATGTTATTTTCATTCGTTGCTTTTGTCATTTATCTAGCTACATATTTCCATATATATGTGCACATATGTACACACGCAGTCATATATATATATATATATATATATATATATATATATATATATATATATATACTAGTCTCTCACTCCTAGACAAGGTTCAAAAGAGAGTCGCCAACCTGATAGGTCCTGGACTATCATCTAACCTTCAGCCTCTGTCCTATCGATGAAATATTGCATCCCCCCTGCCTGTTCTACAAGTACTTTAACGGTGAATTCTCGACGACCTGCAAGCACTTGTACCCCCTCGACGTAAATACCCCTGACAAAACTGACAAACAACTAAATCCCACCCCTTCACAGTACGGATCCCTATATGTAAAGGAGCCTTCTACTCTAGTAATGTCTTCCCTAGAACCGCTAGACTTTTAAATTCCCTTCGGGGTATATGCTTCCCCAACTGTACTGACATGCAGAAGTTAAAGTGTAACGTGACCCGATATCTTGCTGCTAAACTCGCCACATAGTACCCCTGTACCTTATTCCCCTAATAGTAGCCACCTACATCAAAGTGTCAATGTGCCTTATTTAGGGGGGGGGTGAAGTAAAATACACACACACACATACCCACACATATATATATATATATATATATATGTTGTAAAGACAATGATTTCAAGATACACTAGTCTGATTGAAGTAAATAATTTGCTGGACTACCCTTGGATACTTTATCATGACCTCTGCCAACACTCAGGAGAAACGCACTTCATGTTTTGAACGGAAGATGTCGCCTTTCAAATGTCTCGTATTTAAAATTCTTAAATTTTTTCTCATATTTTAGTTTCGCTTTAGCTCATGTTTTAATAATATATGTACATATAATAATACTAGCAGGGCAATCCGGCGTTGTTTGAGACTAATGTACAACATATTTAAAATAATTTTACCTACTCTCAGACGGGTAATGTAAAGCATATATGAACCCCCGGTGACCTCCAAAGAACTTTTTAAAGCAAAATAACGTTGCTTCTTTTTATTAAACACTACCACCACCAGGCTTAGACATAGTGGGGGGAACTATTGATAGTGTTTTCAGCTAGATGAGTGTTTCTTATATAAAGTTTTTGGGAGTGGGGATAGATTGGAGCTCAGAGGAGCACTTGACATAGGGCTTTGAAAAGTGGTGATTCCCTTGTAAAAAAATTGCATTAACAGAAAAGTAAAGAAACTACTCGAATTCAGCCACAAAACGAGAAATGTTTTGAATTAACAGAAAAATTACTCGAGTTCAACAACGCAAGTAAAAATATATGAATTCGAAAGAAATGTCTCTTTCTATGCAAACAATAGAGACACCAGACTGTGATGAGGCCAAACCAGTAACAAGCATAGAATTGAGTGCACATATTGACAACACATGTTTACCATTCGATATAACAGATGCTAAACAACTGTCACTCATTTGATTTAAAGTTGAGAAAAATTGAAATGTAGCCTTAAAACCTTAACATGCCACCAACATATATACATAACAACAGCAAAATAGCGCTAAACGAATATTTCATGATGAAAACAATTCGTTGATAAACATGAATATAGATTACTAAGTTAAGTAAGTAGGGAAACAACACACGAATACTTCGCCTGTCTACAAATACAAGGAGCAAAATGAAAACCTTTGCGAATACCAGGTGGACAATTATACATTACTCCGTATCTTATAAAAACCTGATTTATCAGTAGAGAAAGAACTTTAAACCTAAGAAAATAGAAGAGAATGAAAGAGAGCACATCAATATGGACAGAATTACAACTGATAAATGACAACGTGATAGATCTCAGTATAAAAAACAATCCACTATCAAACGGAGGTTTAAAAAAAACAAAAAACTTTACCACTTATATTATTTTACGTATAATAAAATGATCGATGGCCGAATGTATTATGTCTTTGCTAATGAAGCCAGATATGGCGGCTGTTGCCGGGTTCAAATCTATCTACCGTTGTTAATCGTTACACCCTGCACTGATTATTCCTGAAAGGATGAAACACTAGTACCTGTGGGTATTTAATAATTATTATTGTAAATAATTATATATATATATATATATATATATGTTACATGATAGAGGGCTTTTTCATGTAAGTAAAAAATAGGAAATTAGTTAAATGTAAATATGAAATAGGATAGTCAAGGATTCGAACTTGCGAAGCTAGATTCGGAATTGAAAATTCCAATCATCAGTTAAAATAAATACAGAGTGTTATTGGAATAAAGAACGTGGAATTGCAATTGTTTAGCTTACATATCTGTATATGGAAAAGGAATGTAATAATGAAATTTGTTTCTGTGAAAATTAAAATAAGGAATTTAATCGTTAGTTTAAATTGAAAACATATTTTGTAAAGAGGTTATTTGAAAAATAGGTTACTGAACTCGGGGTCATGTCAAGTTTGACAACGTGACGGATGTCATCCAACATGCTTTTTGAGCACATGTTTAACCATGCGATGCCCTGCCGAGTTCTCAATATAGGTAGAGTTTTTAGATGCAGTCTGGGAGAAGAGTCGGAGAGAAGCAGAGAGGTTCAGACCGATTCTATGTTAGAATCAAGGCACACTCTAGAAGTGAGGGGGGTTTTAGAAATAACCATGTAACAACTTTGAATTCCTTAAGCGAAAGCATGGACCGGTCATGAAGTAAAGGAAATCATCATCTTTGTGTATCTGCGTCTTTGTGTTGTGATTCAACAGAAAAAGGTATTGTCCATTTATATTATAAGAACTTTGTGAAAATCATCATCTCAAAAAGTAGGTAAGAAATATATGTATCAATATTTATATAAACACTCCCATTCATACAGATCTGTCTCTCTCTTTATATATACCTGTTTATGTCTCCAATATGCTATCTCTTACAACATGAACATCTTAAGACATATGAACACTGAACACATGATCATTTCTAAAACTCTACTTTCCCAGTAAGACTCTCATGAGATGAACAACAACAATGCAATACATACGCCATCTTAACAATAACCACCCTATGTAACATATATATATGGTTAGTACAAAAATGCGTGATCATTTAGGAATTTCAGTTTCTGTATGTGCTCTCTGTTTATACTGGTATTGTTTCCAGTCACCATGGATTTCTCCTTGACTCAGGCGGTACCGATATAGGAGAAGCGTGGTTGTGATTGCGCAAACGTTGCCTCACATTTTCACGATCAGCTACCCTTACATCGTGTATCCGTGGTCTTTCGAAACTAAACGAAGGATTATATATATATATATATATATATATATATATATATACATATATATATATATATATATATATATATATATAACAACTTCAAACTAGCAATGTATGTGCACATGCGCAAAAGTAAAGGAAATACAACGTTGGTATGTCGAAATGAACAGTTTTTTTTCATTATAACTTGTCAACATATTTCTCTATGCGTGATTGATCCATGAAAAGCAGCATTTTATTCATTTCAATATGATGCAATTCTATATCTGTAGATCACAGCTAAGGTCGTCTAAAATTGAGTACTGTTGCCACATCACGGCTGGAGCTGCCCGTCGCGCCCTATCCAGACTTGATAGAGTTCAAAACCGTCTCTGAAACCTAGTAAGTGCTGCCATTTTCTCTTCTCTGCAACCTGTTCTTGACAGAATAGAACTTGCAAGCCTGTCTCTGCTCTATCTTACTTTCATGGCAAGTGCTCGACAAACTCCAATATATGGCCCCCTTTCCCAAATTTTCACACAAACAAAAAACATTTGACTAGCTAAATATACTTAATACGATTCCTCCACTTAGTTATGCATAAATCTAAACGCATATTCCATGAATAAAGCTTATTTCCTAGAACTGCCTTCTTGTGGAACACTGTTCTACTAGCCTGCTTCCCGATTAAATACAACATGAAAGTCTTCAAATAAAAATTTAAGCAACTTCTTGTTTAGCTGCCTCCATAAAAAATCAAATTCTACGCAATTTATACCATTAGCAGTTACTACACAACCGCCTTACATTCATTATCCCTACTACTCGAGTTGATTTTGGGTCTTGATAAATGGTAACTCCGAAGTAATAATCAAAAATATTCATGGTGTACTTTATGTTAGTTTCAGTACCATGTGACTAGTAGTTTTAGAGTTTATCGATTAAATATCTTACGCACACAGACATATACATACCTCTACATTATATTTGTATAATAGAAGTAAAAAGACAAAAATGTAAAAGAAGTTAAAGAGAAAAGACTAATTAATATGCCCGGCTTGTTTGGCATATGAAGAACGTGCTACCCAGCTAAAGTTAGTACATGAGTTAAAAACTAGGAAAACATTTTTCTTTAAATACACCCAACAACAGTTTGAAGCAATAGTTAATTAAGCGATTAAAGAGCGGAAATAGCCAGAAGAAAAACGTTTTGTTTTTCGTGAATAGCTTTCGTTTAAAAAGGTATAACTATTAAATATCGTCACAAATTGTATATAATTAGATTTGCGATTAATGAAGAGAGGCAAAATTAAAGATGATGTTTTGGAAATTGCGTATTTAAAGCATGGATAATGTTGGACTTGTTTTTAAAAGTTTTCACTGTAGTTCTTTGCAGATTTTTTAATGGAAAAAAATTGTTTTGCAAAGAATTTATCTGCAAGAATAAACTTGATCGTTTACATGGCAACATCTGCAGCGCATCGTAGACACGATGCAATCGTTGATAAGCATTCAATATGTCCTTATGTAAATTTAACAAAATGTTTTTTGGAAAATATTCAAGGAATAACGTGTCTATAAAAGTACTATATATACATTATATATATATATATATATATATATATATATATATATATTCACATATTAAAAAACTCACACACCCACATATATATGAATAAATTAAGCTAATATTATTTATCTATACACATACACACATACATACAGAATTATCTAATTATCTATCGATCTACTAACTGATATATATATATATATATATATATATATATATATATATGTGTGTGTGTGTATGTGTGTGTGTCTGTGTGTATATGTGTGTGTGTTTGGGTGCGTGTGTGTGATTAAAGTTTATAAACAGCTTCCTACAGATGTTTTTTTAATAGAATTCAGTACGCATGAAACAATTTTCAATGATGCTGAGATAAAAGTAAGTGAGTGAGTGAGAGCTGGATGTGTTAGAATGTCCAATGGTGGTAAGCCCAATTTTTGATATTTTAATATTTAGTTTTGAGGCATGAAAAATTTTCTTTCGTCTTTTCTTTTGTTTACACTATACTTACACCCACTTGATGCAACATTTTACATCATATGTAAATGAGATTGCTGTACAGTGTCCGTTAAAGCCATACGCTATTAATATGTTTATACACCAAGCATTTATACTTTAATAGTTTCAGTTAAATCCAATAAAATCTCAGATTTCATCGTTAATTACCCACCCTATTCATGTTTCATAAGTTTCCCTACGTGTGAATACACTTTATGTAAGATTTCAAATATTCCGACCCAATTGTCGAAATCATTTCGAAGAGACCGCAGAAGTCATTTATTTTAACTTTGACCCCAATTTTGACCTCTTAACATTTAGTATTTTGGTCTCAAAACAAAATACAAAAATTAACCCATGTCCAAGTTATTTACATCTAAAAGTTCAACTGTTTAGACCCAAAATTGGCAGAGGAATTTAGTAGAATCTGAAAAGGATAACTCTTTCAACTTTGACCTTTTAGCTGCGAACTTGTCACCCAAAAACTGATTAAAATTGTTGCCGCATGTCTGGATACACGTTATGTATAAATTTTAAATATTAAGACCCAAAATTGGCTGGATAGTTTGTTAGACACCGCAAACGTCAATTTTTTAAAACAACTTTGACCCTTTGGCAGCTCCAAATTTCGACCCAAACTGATTTAAAAGCTTGCCCTATTTCTAAATACCTTATATGTACAATTTCCAATATATATATATATATATATATATATATATATATATATATATATATATGTATATATATATATATATATGTATATATGTATATATATTATATACTGTGTTCATATTGATTAAAAGTAGATAACTCTAACCAATTTTTTACTGATACTTTCTAAATGAAGTTTCTTCCATGTTTGTTCATGTATATTTTTGTAGAAGTGTATAAATTTTAAAAGCAATAAAAATATATGAAATTAGTGATAATGATTTAAATAATAGTTATTAAACAGACAAAAATTCTAACAATGAACTATAATAAATAATAAATAAATAATAAGGAATAAACTGCCCTCATTTATTCATTCGCATGAAAGTAAACTTGCAGTCATATTTGGTATACCGTTACCAAGGCATATATAATTTTAATTCAAAAACAGAGATATCTCTCGAACTTTCTCAATGCATTTTACAATACCATGTAATGTTAACATAAAAATCCAAATTTAATTATTTATAGGTAAAGGTGTTGTCTTAAAAATAAATACCTGTACAAATGTTAATAATTTAAATGCGACCTTACAGATTATATAATAAACAAATGACAAAAGTTTATCATGGTGTTGACACCTTATAATTTATTTCTTTAAGAATCTTGACATTTACAATTTTTGACAGCAACTGTCTCGTAGCGTAAACTCATTTATTTAATTATTATATCAATCAATGAATCTATTTTGCCCTTAACTTGTCAGAAGAAAAAGCAACTATGAATCTACCAAAAGTAAATAAAATTCATTTTGGCATGATTACAAAATCTGAAAATTGGAAGAAAAGTTGCAATTACTTTTTATTTTATCTTTTATTATGTCATTTTATCATTATATATTACTGATTAGACATGCCATGTTTGACAATGATACACGTTATTGCGCGAACAAATAAATTCTCATATTTAAATTGAATAATTCAAAGATTAAGGGAATGTTTCAGAAATGATATTGCTACATATAGAAGTAACACCAGATACGCAGTAAATAATGTTATTATAATTTAGTGCCTTGAGGAAAGTAAATACAACAAAAGAAAATAAAGAAATATGCCTTTTCATAGTAATAAAAGTTCTTAATATCAGAATGTGATTTTATTGGGTTGAATATTGTTCTTTTTTTGTAGTAAATGAGAGTTTTGGAAGCAGAATTGTTACAAGATCATATCATCTGTCTAAAAAAATAAAATAAGCGGACACGATATTTGCTTGGTGAGAATACACGAAAAACAACTTATCGTTTAAAAGAATATAAACGACATTCCCTGTAGGAATTGACATCACAAAAGAATTAGAGGTTTAATTGTTTTTCTCAAGAAAAATGTATGCAGTATTCCCAGGTCAATAACCAATAGGCTCATAATTATGTATTCCTATCGGGAGGAAGACGTCTTCATAAATTAGTATTTCTAAAGGTTTTTTAGTAGGTCGGCACTAACTATTACATCTGTTTCGATATGTTACGCGTTTGACACAATTATTTAATTAAAATAGATTCCGATTATATATATATATATATATATATATATATATATATATATATATATATAGTAATTTGTAAAATATATATGGCGATTAAGCTACACTGACTATTCCCCGTTTGAACTCTGGTCGACCTGATTCTTTGTGTCTATTTAGCCTAGATATCTAGGGTCTTGACCTGTTTTAAATCTAGGTTAGTTTTTATATATGTATATATATATATATATATATATATATATATATATATATACAAATACATATATATGTATGCTAGTTTTTGTCTATGCATGTTCATTTATTTTATTTATTTATTTGTTTATTTTCTATTGTTTTTGTTCGTTTTAAAATTATTTTGTATCTCAATCCTAGAGTAAATTTTATCCTATGAACACAGTTATTGGCTATTTCTCTCCTACAGTTTAATATGTTGGGGTTCTTTAAAGTACAGAATAGCAACTTTTTATGTAGGTATACTCTACATGGGTCGTCTAAGTTTCTACATGCGTTTGCGTGCTATTTTCCATTGACTACCGGCGAACGGCCGCTTTCATTTAGTTCCCAGTATTTATTTGCTAGCGATGTTTTCATGCGGTATTTTTTTATTGTTGAATGTACTTTTGTGGCCATAATATCGAGTTTGATAATTTAAGGAAGTCATACCTACGTAATACTTCTTGTTATTCGGGTTTTCTTTCGCAAATATTTTGGCCTGGTAAACTATGCTTTTGGTTAGACATTTATTTTGAAGTGGGCAAAGTGTGCGGTATCCACAGTGGCATTTATCTTGTTCGTTATTAGTATTTTTATTTTTATTCTATTATGGTTATTGTTGTCCGGAGTTTGTTGATTATTATTATTATTATTATTATTATTATTATTATTATTATTATTATTATTATTATTATTATTTCTGCTAGTTATATATGTGTCTTTTGTGTTAGTTTTATTTTTGTCATGGTGTCTACTTTTTATTGTTTATTTTGTTGTTGTTTACATTGTTTTTATTTAATATTTTGTTATTATGTGCTTTAATTATCATCTCTATATTTTTGTAGCAGCTGTAGAATAACTATAGGGTTTTTTATTGAAAATTTAAGAAATCTAGAAATTTCTTGCCAATTTTTGTTTTTTTACATTTTATTGTATGGGGCAGGTAAAAACACATGTGATCCCTACTTAAAAGAAAACGGTGCTCTAATATACATAGTCCAATTACCCACCATCAGTTATAAAACAGATTCCTAACTCGATCGTAAGTAGACTCAGCAATAACTCAAGCGATGAAAATGCATTTAACAGGTCAACCACTCTCTATGAAACAGCCCGAAAAATAGTGAATACTAAAATAGTGTTATCAAATATAAGCAAAAAACACCAATAACTATAATAAAATTAAAAATAGAAGAAAAATAAATATAATCTGGTATACAGCTCCAATTGTCCAATACTAACTAGCTCTACTTACGTATTGAGCACTTTTGAAGTAAATACGCACTTTTGAAGTAAGTTTACGCATAAATTTATACTTTTGCATATTAATTTCATGTAAGTAAATGAAATAGTTATATATATATATATGTATATATATATACATATATATATGTATATATATATATATATATATATATATATATTACCGTAGACTTTATTTAAACCAAGAAATAATATTTTTACATTTTTTACAGACATTTGTTCTATATATGTGCAACCATTAAATATTAAAAGGTCTAATCCAGAATATTTATTCTAGAATGAAATCCCTTTAGTGAAATAATGTTAATATCAAGTTATTACATAAAACCGGTTGTTGATTTTTGCACATGCGAATTAGTGCGGTTATAGTTGGTTGGTTAGTTGGTTGGAATATTTTAATGTAAAACTTTTAATGATGGAAATCTTTGGTTCTTGTTCAGAATTTCCCCCATACTAAAAAAAAAGAAAGAAAAATCCGCATGATACATGTACCCGTGACGAAACAAAAATATCATATTCCAAAAATCTTGTAAATCGATCAAATAGTTCTACCTTTATACAGAAAATCATTTTTAAGCGATTAATAAAATGTATCATTTTTTTTCATCTGCGCGCATTAAATACATCGTGTATACACCGATTCGAACGGGGATTCAAACAAAAGAAATATCCCGAACAACTACAAGACAGAGACGATAGTAAATACTGATACTATGAGGAAGCGAAAATTGAAACTAAAAGCACATGCAACACGCAGTCGTGTTTGATATTAAACTAGTGAAAAACAATACCTCTCCATTATAAAACGAGTAATGGACGAATGGCAATTTATTCAATCGACTACGTAACATAAATATGAAAAATCGCAGAAGTAGAATTTAGTGTACTTTTTATTGCAATTTCACTCTAAACAAGGCACATTGCCACTTTTCTGTAGGGGGCTACTATCGGGGACATAAGCTACAGGGGTACTATGTGGGGATTTGGGCAGCAAGATTTCGGTTTACGTTACACTTGAACTTCTGCATGTCAGTACAATTGGGGAAGCAAGAACTCGGAAGGGAATTCCAAAGTCCAGCGGTTTTGAGGAAGAAACTACTGTAGTAGAAGGCTCTCTTACATCTAGAGATCTCAACTGTGAAGAGGTGGGATTTTGCTGCGTGTTGGGGGTACTTACGTCGAGGGGGCACAAGTGCTTGCAGTTCGTCAGAGCATTCCTCATTGTAGAACAGGCAGAGGGATGCTACATTACGTTGATGGGACAGAGGCTGAAGCTTAGATGGCAGTTCAGGACCTATTAGGTTGGCGACTCTCTTTTGAACCCTGTCTAGGAGTGAGAGGCTACTAACAGATGCATCAGCAATACTCCATACATGGGCAACTGGTGGCCTTATAGAGGTACAGGATGCTTTCGGGCGTTACTACTTTTTAATCACGGTAGGGAGAACCTACCTTTTTTGCAGCGTTTCTGGCAATGCACTCAATGTATTTTTTCTCACTCATGTTTCCTGTGAACGTAAAGCCGAGGAGTTTAAAATGATGATCTTATTTTCCTGTTACTGTACTTGTACTGTTAGTTCTATTAAAATCCGCAGACGTTCACGTAGGTTTTAGAGTGCTTAGATTAAAATTGTTACATAATATCATTATAATATTGTATCAGTTAAGATAAAAAAATATAATAAACATTCAATCGTACCTTTTCATCGTGTAGGATATCGGTACCCTATGGCTGGCTGTGGTAGCTTCCGTACATTTATATCAGATCTAACTCTCTGTTCCATGTTTAAAACGAATGTGTCCTGTATAGTATCAAACCTGACGTAATGATAAATTGTATGTATGCGCCGCTTTATACCCTTTTAGAAATTCCATCAAAAGCCTAACAACTAGCCGCGGTTCCGTTCAAAATTTGCTGTTGTCAATGTGCGCAGAAACCACTATTCCATTGCTTCCAACGTACCAGAAGTACTGACCAAAAATCGCTTTCAAGACTGCCAGAAGCTACTGCAAAAAGGTCATAAAGAATGAGAGAAAGTTTTATGTTCAATCTGTCAGGTCTAAAGTGATCGGCGGCTTGGTCATCACCAATTGACGAGGCTCCATATATTGATATATTGGTCTGACAGTTACGACTCATCTGAAATGGAACACGTACATCAAATCTATTTCCAAATCTGCTGGAAAATGGTGTGGTTATTCTACCGATCGAGTTACCTCACTGCATATGTAATTGTCTATCTGTATAAGAGCCAATTACGTTCACGGATGGAGCACTTTTGTTAGAAATTCTTATCCTGCCGTGACAGAGTTCAAAATAGACTTCCTAACTTAGTGTGGGATACTTTTTTCCCGTTCTTGCAACCACTTTTCTTACAGAAGAAACGTTTCGGGCATGTCTCAGCTTTCTCGTTATTTTTATAGCAAGTGCTTCTCTGAGCTCCAATATATAGTGGCCACTCATAAAACTTTCACGAAAAACACTTTTATAGCTGAGCCAACTTGCACTCTCTATCTGTGCATGAGCCTAAACGTGGATTTCATGAACATAGCTAATTTCTTAGAATTGCACGTATGTTTAACTCTCATCTGGTTTCCTGCTTTCCAGCGTACTTCAATATAGTCTGCTTTTTAAATATTGAGTAATTAATTATTTATGTAATCAATTATTTGGCTCCATGCATGGAATTGATAAATAGATCGAACAAAGTAGATTTAATCTAACGAACTATCACGATATTTTTTTATAAAGAAAATATAGTTAAACTTTTGAATATATATTTTTTAAGTATACGTTTGAATTAATTTTAATAAAATCATCTGTAGATATATCTTCCATCCATGCGCTATGTCTGTGATTTTATATATAAAATACCCATGTTATCTAGATGTTTGAAATGAATTGAGATAAAATGCTATGCTAGTTTTACTACTTATTCTTTACTATATATTTGGTTTACTAAAAGAAACATGTTTGCACTGACTACAATTGTTCAAAAATATATCACAGAAATATATTCCATCATTCTTCAAATATTCACTTAAATTGATTCGGTTTTTAAAACATTTTCCTTTTCGTTTTGCATTTTGTTTCTTTAATTTCGGTACTTTTAATTATGGTAGAATTTCAGTTGCAGATGTGTAAATATTTTTGTAATGAGTTTCCCTAAGAAACAGACGCGTGCAGATGTTCACAGTTTGCATAAAAATTGGTCTAACATCAGCATGGTTCGAAAAATATTTTGACTAAAAATCAATTAAATCAATTTGCTGTCGATGAGACTTGTAATATTTGCTAAGTAGAAATGAGTTTGACAGAGTGGCCAGAAATCGAAGCTCTTGTAAGTAACACCGCATTACTAATGTTTACTATCAACGCGCAAATCAGTGGGCAGGTATGTGAAGAGGATTTAAAGTATGTAAGCTGGTGGCGTCAATGTCAATGTGCATATGTGTGTGTGAAATCAAATAAACGACAGTATATGTGGAAAGACTCTTTGAAGATATGTATGTTAAGTTATGGACAGAATACTACGTATGTGATGGCAGTCAGAAATACGTATGGAGGAGAAGGTCAAATGAAAATACGTATGGAGGAGAATGTCAAATGAAAATAAGTATGGAGGAGAAGGTCAAATGAAAATACGTATGGAGGAGAAGGTCAAATAAAGATACGTATGGAGGAGAAGGTCAAATAAAAATACGTATGGAGGAGAAGGTAAAATGAAAATACGTATGGAGGAGAAGGTCAAATGAAAATACGTATGGAGGAGAAGGTCAAATAAAGATACGTATGGAGGAGAAGGTCAAATGAAAATACGTATGGAGGAGAAGGTAAAATGAAAATAGGTATGGAGGAGAAGGTCAAATGAAAATACGTATGGAGGAAAAGGTCAAATGAAAATACGTATGGAGGAGACGGTCAAGTGAAAATACTTATGGAGGAGAAGGTCAAATGAAAATACGTATGCAGGAGAATGTCAAATAAAGATACGCATAGAGAATAAGGTCAAATGAAAATACGTATGGAGGAGAAGGTCAAATGAAGAATTTTTGGAAAACACAAAAAAAACGCATCGAAGCACAAAACTAGGAAATCGTGACTTCTGGAAAATTTACAACAGTGTAGTAAATAATGGGCAATCAACAATTCCTCCACTAACCAACAATCAAGAGGTTCTTTGCTCAGCAACCGAGTCGGCTAACATGCTTGCCAGTCGGTTCGCCTCAAACTCCACACTGGACCCTCTAAACCACCCCTACCTCAATTTCCTATGCGGACAGACGCCACGCTTGACGATCTAATAATCACCCCTGCTCAGGTGCATGCTATCATAAAAAACCTTGACACTTCAAAAGCATGTGGACCCGACCTCATCCCAGCTGTGCTAGTAAAAAAGTGCTCAGCCGAAGTAGCTTCAGTTCTCTCCAAACTCTACGACAAATGCCGTAATGAATCTTGCTTTCCGGGCTGCTGAAAACTGCTTCTGTAGTACCAGTATTCAAGAATTCTGGCGAAAGAACTGACCCATTAAATTATCGCCCTATTAGCCTCCTCCAACTTTTTGCCAAAATATTTGAGACCTTAATTAACCATGCTCTAGTCCAGCACCTTACAGATTCTAAACTTCTGACCGACCAACAATATGGATTTAGACAAGCCCGTTCCACGACAGACATCCTCACTGTAATCTCTGAACGCATATACCATTCACTGGACAAAGCGGGAGAGGGCAGAGCGGTAGCTCTAGATATATCCAAGGCTTTTGACAGAGTATGGCATGAGGGTCTTCTCAGGAAAGTTAGATCATACGGTATCACTGGTAGAATACTTAACATAATTACATCCTTCTGTGATAAGAGAAAACTCCAGGTTGTCCTCGACGGTCGTACATCTAAACAATATGATAAAAATGCGGGAGTGCCCCAGGGATCTATCCTTGGACCTCTGCTGTTCCTGATATTCATAAATGACCTCCCTGACAAAATTGACTCTGAGATTGGTATATATGCTGATGACACCACACTCTATAGCAGGCACGACAGAAAAACAAATGAAAATATATCTAAAGTAATTGCAGAAACACTTGAGGATGACCTCCAATCAGTAGTGGAATGCGGACAAAAATGGATGGTCACGTTCAATGCCGCCAAGACAAAACTGGTTTCATTCAATAATTACAACAAACCTTCTTTACCACCTGTAGCAATGACCAACGACTATTTATCTGAGAGTATGTCTCTCAAGGTCCTTGGCCTTACGTTCACAGGAAACATGAGCTGGAAAAATTACATCGAGATAATCGCCAGGGCCGCTGCGAGGAAGGTAGGCTCTCTCTACCGTGCTAGAAAACTTCTAACACCCGAAAGTATCCTGCACCTCTACAAGGCCACTATTCGCCCATGTATGGAGTATTGCTGTCATATTTGGGCGGGTGCATCGGCTACTAGTCTCTCGCTCCTTGACAGGGTTCAAAAGAGAGTCGCAAATCTGATAGGCCCTGAACTGGCATCTAAGCTTCAGCCTCTGTCCCATCGTCGAAACGTTGCATCCCTCTGCCTGTTCTACAAGTATTTTAATGATGAATGCTCTGTGAACTGCAATCACTTGTTCCCCCACCACGTAAACACCCTCGAGAGACCTAACAAGCTGCAAAATCCCACCCCCACACTGTAGAGATCCCTAGATGTAAAAAATATTTCTACTCCAGTAGTTTCTTCCCCAGAACTGCTAGACTTTGGAATTCCATTCCAGGTCACTGCTTCACCAACTGTACTGACTTGCATAAGTTCAAATGCAATGTGAACCAACATCTCGCTGCCCAAAATCCCTAAAAAAGTATCACAGTAGATGTTTCCCCTGATAGTAGCCCCTACACCAAAGTGGCAATGTGCCTTGTTTGGGGTGAAAATGTAAAAAAAAACGTATGGATTAGAAGGTCAAATGAAAATACGTATGGAGGAGAAGGTCAAATGAAAATACGTATAGAGGAAGAAAGTCTAATGAAAATACGTATGGAGGAGAAAGTCAAATGAAAATACGTATGGAGGAGAAGGTCAAATGAAAATACGTATGGAGGAGAAGGTCAAATGAAAATACGTATGGAGGAGAAGGTCAAATGAAAATACGTATGGAGGAGAAGGTCTAATGAAAATACGTATGGAGGAAAAGGTCAAATGAAAATACGTATGGAGGAAAAGGTCAAATGAAAATACGTATGGAGGAGAAGGTCAAATGAAAATACGTATGGAGGAGAAGGTCAAATGAAAATGCATATAGAGGAAAAGGTCAAATGAAAATACTTATGGAGGAGAAAGTCAAATGAAAATACGTATGGAGGAAAAGGTCACATGAAAATACGTATGGAGGAGAAGGTCAAATGAAAATACGTATGGAGGAGAAGGTCAAATGAGAATACGTATGGAGGAGAATGTCAAATGAAAATACGTATGGAGGAGAAGGTCAAATAAAAATACGTATGGAGGAGAAGGTCAAATGAAAATACGTATGGAGGAGAAAATAAAACAAAGATACGTATTGAGGAGAAAGTCACATGAACATACGTATGGAGGAGAAGGTCAAATGAAAATACGTATGGAAGAGAAGTTCAAATGAAAATACGTATGGAGGAGAAGGTCAAATGAAAATACGTATGGAGGAGAAGGTCAAATGAAAATACGTATGGAGGAAAAGGTCAAATGAATATACCTATTGAGGAGAAGGTCAAAGTGAAAATGCGTATGGAGGAAAAGGTCAAATGAAAATACGTATGGAGGAGAAGGTCAAATGAAAATACGTATGGAGGAGAAAATAAAACAAAGATACGTATTGAGGAGAAAGTCACATGAACATACGTATGGAGGAGAAGGTCAAATGAAAATACGTATGGAAGAGAAGTTCAAATGAAAATACGTATGGAGGAGAAGGTCAAATGAAAATACGTATGGAGGAGAAGGTCAAATGAAAATACGTATGGAGGAGAAGGTCAAATGAAAATACGTATGGAGGAGAAGGTCAAATGAAAATACGTATGGAGGAAAAGGTCAAATGAAAATACGTATGGAGGATAAGGTCAAATGAAAATACGTATGGAGGAGAAGGTCAAATGAAAATACGTATGGAGGAGAAGGTCAAATGAAAATACGTATGGAGGAAAAGGTCAAATGAAAATACGTATGGAGGAAAAGGTAAAAAAATACGTATGGAGAAGAAGGTCAAATGAAAATACGTATGGAGTAGAATGTCAAAGAAAAATACGTATAGAGTAGAAGGTCAAATAAAAATACGTACGGAGGAGAAGGTCAAATTAAAATACGTATGGAGGAGAAAGTCAAATGAAAATACGTATGGAGGAGAAGGTCAAATAAAGATACGTATGGAGGAGAAGGTCAAATAAAAATACGTATGGAGGAGAAGATCAAATGAAAATACGTATGGAGGAGAAGGTCAAATGAAAATACGTAGGAGGAGAAGGTCAAATGAAAATACGTATGGAGGAGAAGGTCAAATGAAAATACGTATGGAGGAGAAAGTCAAATGAAAATACGTATGGAGGATAATGTCAAAGGAAAATACGTATGGAGGAGAAGGTCAAAGAAAAATACGTATGGAGGAGAAAGGTCAAATGAAAATACGTATGGAGAAGAAGGTCAAATGAAAATACGTATGGAGGAGAAAGTCAAATGAAAATAAGTATGGAGGAGAATGTCACAGGAAAATACGTATGGAGGAGAAGGTCAAATGAAAATACGTATGGAGAAGAAGGTAAAATGAACATACGTATGGAGGAGAAGGTCAAATGAAAATACGTATGGAGGAGAAGGTCAAATGAAAATACGTATGGAAGAGAAGGTCAAATTGAAAATACGTATGGAGGAAAAGGTCAAATGAATATACCTATTGAGGAGAAGGTCAAATTGAAAATGCGTATGGAGGAGAAGGTCAAATAAAGATACGTATGGAGGAGAATGTCAAATGAAAATACGTATGGAGGAGAAGGTCAAATAAAGATACGTATGGAGGGGAAGGTCAAATTAAAATACGTATGGGGGAGAAGGTCAAATGAAAATAAATATGGAGGAGAAGGTCAAATGAAAATACGTATGGAGGAGAATGTCAAGTAAAGATACGTATGGAGGAGAAGGTCAAATGAAAATACGTATGAAGGAGAAGGTCAAATGAAAATAGGTTTGGAGGAGAAGGTCTAATGAAGATATGTATGGAGGAGAAGGTCAAATAAAGATACGTATGGAGGATAAGGTAAAATATAAATACATATAAAAGAGAAGCTCAAATGAAAATACGTATGGAGGAGAAGGTCAAATGAAAATACCTACGGAGGAGAAAGTCAAATGAAAATACGTATGGAGGAAAAAGTCAAATGAAAATACGTATGGAGGAGCAGGTCAAATGAAAATACGTATGGAGGAGAATGTCAAATGAAAATACGTATGGAGGAGAAGGTAAAATGAAAATACTTATGGAGGAGAAGGTAAAATGAAAATACGTATGGAGGAGAAAATAAAATGAAAATACGTATGGAGGAGAATGTCAAATGAAAATACGTATGGAGGAGAAGTCAAATGAAAATACGTATGGAGGTGAAAATCAAATAAAGATACGTATGGAGGAGAAAATCAAATAAAGATACGTATGGAGGAGAAGGTCAATTGAAAATACGTATGGAGGAGAAAGTCAAATGAACATACGTATGGAGGAGAAGGTCAAATGAAATACGTATGGAGGAGAATGTCAAATGAAAATACGTATGGAGGAGAAGGTCAAATGAAAATACGTATGAAGGAGAAGGTCAAATGAAAATAGGTTTGGAGGAGAAGGTCTAATGAAGATATGTATGGAGGAGAAGGTCAAATAAAGATACGTATGGAGGATAAGGTCAAATGAAAATACGTATGGAGGAGAAGGTCAAATGCAAATACGTATGGAGGAGAAGGTCAAATGAAAATACGTATGGAGGAGAAAGTCAAATGAAAATACGTATGGAGGAGAAAGTCAAATGAAAATACATATGGAGTAGAATGTCAAATGAAAATACGTATGGAGGAGAAGGTCAAATGAAAATACGTATGGAGGAGAAGGTCAAATGAAAATACGTATGGAGGAGAAGGTCAAATGAAAATACGTATGGAGGATAATGTCAAATGAAAATACGTATGGAGGAGAAGTCAAATGAAAATACGTATGGAGGTGAAAATCAAATAAAGATACGTATGGAGGAGAAAATCAAATAAAGATACGTATGGAGGAGAAGGTCAAATGAAAATACGTATGGAGGAGAAGGTCAAATGAAAATACGTATGGAGGAGAAGGTCAAATGAAAATACGTATGAAGGCGAAAGTCAAATGAAAATACGTATGGCGGAGAAGGTCAAATGAAAATACGTATGGAGGAGAAGGTCAAATAAAAATACGTTTGGAGGAAAAGGTCAAATGAAAATACGTATGGAGGAGAAGGTCAAATGAAAATACGTATGGAGGATAAGGTCAAATAAAGATACGTATCGAGGAGAAGGTCAAATGAAAATACGTATGGAGGAAAAGGTAAAAAAAATAGGTATGGAGGAGAAGGTCAGATGAAAATACGTATGGAGGATAAGGTCAAATGAAGATACGTATAGAGGAGAAGGTCAAATAAAAATACGTATGGAGGAGAAGGTCAAATGAAGATACGTATGGAGGAGAAGGTCTAATGAAAATACGTATGGAGGAAAAGGTCAAATGAAAATACGTATGGAGGAAAAGGTCAAATGAAAATACGTATGGAGGAGAAGGTCAAATGAAAATACGTATGGAGGAGAAGGTCAAATGAAAATGCATATAGAGGAAAAGGTCAAATGAAAATACTTATGGAGGAGAAAGTCAAATGAAAATACGTATGGAGGAAAAGGTCACATGAAAATACGTATGGAGGAGAAGGTCAAATGAAAATACGTATGGAGGAGAAGGTCAAATGAGAATACGTATGGAGGAGAATGTCAAATGAAAATACGTATGGAGGAGAAGGTCAAATAAAAATACGTATGGAGGAGAAGGTCAAATGAAAATACGTATGGAGGAGAAAATAAAACAAAGATACGTATTGAGGAGAAAGTCACATGAACATACGTATGGAGGAGAAGGTCAAATGAAAATACGTATGGAAGAGAAGTTCAAATGAAAATACGTATGGAGGAGAAGGTCAAATGAAAATACGTATGGAGGAGAAGGTCAAATGAAAATACGTATGGAGGAAAAGGTCAAATGAAAATACGTATGAAGGAGAAGGTCAAATGAAAATACGTATGGAGGAGAAGGTCAAATGAAAATACGTATGGAGGAGAAGGTCAAATGAAAATACGTATGGAGGAGAAGGTCAAATGAAAATACGTATGGAGGAGAAGGTCAAATGAAAATACGTATGGAGGAGAAGGTCAAATGAAAATACGTATGGAGGAGAAGGTCAAATGAAAATACGTATGGAGGAGAAGGTCAAATGAAAATACGTATGGAGGAAAAGGTCAAATGAAAATACGTATGGAGGAAAAGGTAAAAAAATACGTATGGAGAAGAAGGTCAAATGAAAATACGTATGGAGTAGAATGTCAAAGAAAAATACGTATAGAGTAGAAGGTCAAATAAAAATACGTACGGAGGAGAAGGTCAAATTAAAATACGTATGGAGGAGAAAGTCAAATGAAAATACGTATGGAGGAGAAGGTCAAATAAAGATACGTATGGAGGAGAAGGTCAAATAAAAATACGTATGGAGGAGAAGATCAAATGAAAATACGTATGGAGGAGAAGGTCAAATGAAAATACGTAGGAGGAGAAGGTCAAATGAAAATACGTATGGAGGAGAAGGTCAAATGAAAATACGTATGGAGGAGAAAGTCAAATGAAAATACGTATGGAGGATAATGTCAAAGGAAAATACGTATGGAGGAGAAGGTCAAAGAAAAATACGTATGGAGGAGAAAGGTCAAATGAAAATACGTATGGAGAAGAAGGTCAAATGAAAATACGTATGGAGGAGAAAGTCAAATGAAAATAAGTATGGAGGAGAATGTCACAGGAAAATACGTATGGAGGAGAAGGTCAAATGAAAATACGTATGGAGAAGAAGGTAAAATGAAAATACGTATGGAGGAGAAGGTCAAATGAAAATACGTATGGAGGAGAAGGTCAAATGAAAATACGTATGGAAGAGAAGGTCAAATTGAAAATACGTATGGAGGAAAAGGTCAAATGAATATACCTATTGAGGAGAAGGTCAAATTGAAAATGCGTATGGAGGAGAAGGTCAAATAAAGATACGTATGGAGGAGAATGTCAAATGAAAATACGTATGGAGGAGAAGGTCAAATAAAGATACGTATGGAGGGGAAGGTCAAATTAAAATACGTATGGGGGAGAAGGTCAAATGAAAATAAATATGGAGGAGAAGGTCAAATGAAAATACGTATGGAGGAGAATGTCAAGTAAAGATACGTATGGAGGAGAAGGTCAAATGAAAATACGTATGAAGGAGAAGGTCAAATGAAAATAGGTTTGGAGGAGAAGGTCTAATGAAGATATGTATGGAGGAGAAGGTCAAATAAAGATACGTATGGAGGATAAGGTAAAATATAAATACATATGGAAGAGAAGCTCAAATGAAAATACGTATGGAGGAGAAGGTCAAATGAAAATACCTACGGAGGAGAAAGTCAAATGTAAATACGCATGGAAGAGAAGGTCAAATGAAAATACGTATGGAGGAGCAGGTCAAATGAAAATACGTATGGAGGAGAATGTCAAATGAAAATACGTATGGAGGAGAAGGTAAAATGAAAATACTTATGGAGGAGAAGGTAAAATGAAAATACGTATGGAGGAGAAAATAAAATGAAAATACGTATGGAGGAGAATGTCAAATGAAAATACGTATGGAGGAGAAGTCAAATGAAAATACGTATGGAGGTGAAAATCAAATAAAGATACGTATGGAGGAGAAAATCAAATAAAGATACGTATGGAGGAGAAGGTCAATTGAAAATACGTATGGAGGAGAAAGTCAAATGAACATACGTATGGAGGAGAAGGTCAAATGAAATACGTATGGAGGAGAATGTCAAATGAAAATACGTATGGAGGAGAAGGTCAAATGAAAATACGTATGGAGGATAATGTCAAAGGAAAATACGTATGGAGGAGAAGGTCAAAGAAAAATACGTATGGAGGAGAAAGGTCAAATGAAAATACGTATGGAGAAGAAGGTCAAATGAAAATACGTATGGAGGAGAAAGTCAAATGAAAATAAGTATGGAGGAGAATGTCACAGGAAAATACGTATGGAGGAGAAGGTCAAATGAAAATACGTATGGAGAAGAAGGTAAAATGAAAATACGTATGGAGGAGAAGGTCAAATGAAAATACGTATGGAGGAGAAGGTCAAATGAAAATACGTATGGAAGAGAAGGTCAAATTGAAAATACGTATGGAGGAAAAGGTCAAATGAATATACCTATTGAGGAGAAGGTCAAATTGAAAATGCGTATGGAGGAGAAGGTCAAATAAAGATACGTATGGAGAAGAAAGTCAAATGAAAATACGTATGGAGGATAATGTCAAAGGAAAATACGTATGGAGGAGAAGGTCAAAGAAAAATACGTATGGAGGAGAAAGGTCAAATGAAAATACGTATGGAGAAGAAGGTCAAATGAAAATACGTATGGAGGAGAAAGTCAAATGAAAATAAGTATGGAGGAGAATGTCACAGGAAAATACGTATGGAGGAGAAGGTCAAATGAAAATACGTATGGAGAAGAAGGTAAAATGAAAATACGTATGGAGGAGAAGGTCAAATGAAAATACGTATGGAGGAGAAGGTCAAATGAAAATACGTATGGAAGAGAAGGTCAAATTGAAAATACGTATGGAGGAAAAGGTCAAATGAATATACCTATTGAGGAGAAGGTCAAATTGAAAATGCGTATGGAGGAGAAGGTCAAATAAAGATACGTATGGAGGAGAATGTCAAATGAAAATACGTATGGAGGAGAAGGTCAAATAAAGATACGTATGGAGGGGAAGGTCAAATTAAAATACGTATGGGGGAGAAGGTCAAATGAAAATAAATATGGAGGAGAAGGTCAAATGAAAATACGTATGGAGGAGAATGTCAAGTAAAGATACGTATGGAGGAGAAGGTCAAATGAAAATACGTATGAAGGAGAAGGTCAAATGAAAATAGGTTTGGAGGAGAAGGTCTAATGAAGATATGTATGGAGGAGAAGGTCAAATAAAGATACGTATGGAGGATAAGGTAAAATATAAATACATATGGAAGAGAAGCTCAAATGAAAATACGTATGGAGGAGAAGGTCAAATGAAAATACCTACGGAGGAGAAAGTCAAATGAAAATACGTATGGAGGAAAAAGTCAAATGAAAATACGTATGGAGGAGCAGGTCAAATGAAAATACGTATGGAGGAGAATGTCAAATGAAAATACGTATGGAGGAGAAGGTAAAATGAAAATACTTATGGAGGAGAAGGTAAAATGAAAATACGTATGGAGGAGAAAATAAAATGAAAATACGTATGGAGGAGAATGTCAAATGAAAATACGTATGGAGGAGAAGTCAAATGAAAATACGTATGGAGGTGAAAATCAAATAAAGATACGTATGGAGGAGAAAATCAAATAAAGATACGTATGGAGGAGAAGGTCAATTGAAAATACGTATGGAGGAGAAAGTCAAATGAACATACGTATGGAGGAGAAGGTCAAATGAAATACGTATGGAGGAGAATGTCAAATGAAAATACGTATGGAGGAGAAGGTCAAATGAAAATACGTATGAAGGAGAAGGTCAAATGAAAATAGGTTTGGAGGAGAAGGTCTAATGAAGATATGTATGGAGGAGAAGGTCAAATAAAGATACGTATGGAGGACAAGGTCAAATGAAAATACGTATGGAGGAGAAGGTCAAATGCAAATACGTATGGAGGAGAAGGTCAAATGAAAATACGTATGGAGGAGAAAGTCAAATGAAAATACGTATGGAGGAGAAAGTCAAATGAAAATACATATGGAGTAGAATGTCAAATGAAAATACGTATGGAGGAGAAGGTCAAATGAAAATACGTATGGAGGAGAAGGTCAAATGAAAATACGTATGGAGGAGAAGGTCAAATGAAAATACGTATGGAGGATAATGTCAAATGAAAATACGTATGGAGGAGAAGTCAAATGAAAATACGTATGGAGGTGAAAATCAAATAAAGATACGTATGGAGGAGAAAATCAAATAAAGATACGTATGGAGGAGAAGGTCAAATGAAAATACGTATGGAGGAGAAGGTCAAATGAAAATACGTATGGAGGAGAAGGTCAAATGAAAATACGTATGAAGGCGAAAGTCAAATGAAAATACGTATGGCGGAGAAGGTCAAATGAAAATACGTATGGAGGAGAAGGTCAAATAAAAATACGTTTGGAGGAAAAGGTCAAATGAAAATACGTATGGAGGAGAAGGTCAAATGAAAATACGTATGGAGGATAAGGTCAAATAAAGATACGTATCGAGGAGAAGGTCAAATGAAAATACGTATGGAGGAAAAGGTAAAAAAAATAGGTATGGAAGAGAAGGTCAGATGAAAATACGTATGGAGGATAAGGTCAAATGAAGATACGTATAGAGGAGAAGGTCAAATAAAAATACGTATGGAGGAGAAGGTCAAATGAAGATACGTATGGAGGAGAAGATCAAATGAAAATACTTATGGAGGAGAAGGTAAAATGTAAATACGCATGGAAGAGAAGGTCAAATGAAAATACGTATGGAGGAGAAGGTCAAGTAAATATACGCAAGGAGGAGAATGTCAAATGAAAATACGTATGGAGGATAAGGTCAAATTAAGATACGTATGGAGGAGAAAGTCAAATAGAAATAGGTGTGGAGGAGAAGGTCAAACGAAAATACGTATGGAGGAAAAGGTCAAATTAAAATGCGTATGGAGAAGGTAAAATGGAAATACGTATGGAGGAGAAGGTCAAATGAAACTACGTATGGAGGAGAAGGTCAAATGAAACTACGTATGGAGGAGAAGGTCAAATGAAAATACGTATGGAGGAGAAGGTCAAATAAAGATACGTATGGAGGAGAAGGTCAAATGAAAATACGCATGGAGGAGAATGTCAAATGAAAATACGTATGGAGGAGACGGTCAAATTAAAATACTTATGGAGGAGAAGGTAAAATGAAAATACGTATGGAGGAGAAAATAAAATGAAAATACGTATGGAGGAGAATGTCAAATGAAAATACGTATGGAGGAGAAGTCAAATGAAAATACGTATGGAGGTGAAAATCAAATAAAGATACGTATGGAGGAGAAAATCAAATAAAGATACGTATGGAGGAGAAGGTCAAATGAAAATACGTATGGAGGAGAAAGTCAAATGAACATACGTATGGAGGAGAAGGTCAAATGAAATACGTATGGAGGAGAAGGTCAAATGAAAATACGTATGGAGGAGAAGGTCAAATGAAAATACGTATGAAGGAGAAGGTCAAATGAAAATAGGTTTGGAGGAGAAGGTCTAATGAAGATATGTATGGAGGAGAAGGTCAAATAAAGATACGTATGGAGGATAAGGTCAAATGAAAATACGTATGGAGGAGAAGGTCAAATGCAAATACGTATGGAGGAGAAGGTCAAATGAAAATACGTATGGAGGAGAAAGTCAAATGAAAATACGTATGGAGGAGAAAGTCAAATGAAAATACATATGGAGTAGAATGTCAAATGAAAATACGTATGGAGGAGAAGGTCAAATGAAAATACGTATGGAGGAGAAGGTCAAATGAAAATACGTATGGAGGAGAAGGTCAAATGAAAATACGTATGGAGGATAATGTCAAATGAAAATACGTATGGAGGAGAAGGTCTAATGAAGATATGTATGGAGGAGAAGGTCAAATAAAGAAACGTATGGAGGATAAGGTCAAATGAAAATACGTATGGAGGAGAAGGTCAAATGCAAATACGTATGGAGGAGAAGGTCAAATAAAAATACGTATGGAGGAGAAAGTCAAATGAAAATACGTATGGAGGAGAAAGTCAAATGAAAATACATATGGAGTAGAATGTCAAATGAAAATACGTATGGAGGGGAAGGTCAAATTAAAATACGTATGGGGGAGAAGGTCAAATGAAAATAAATATGGAGGAGAAGGTCAAATGAAAATACGTATGGAGGAGAATGTAAAGTAAAGATACGTATGGAGGAGAAGGTCAAATGAAAATACGTATGAAGGAGAAGGTCAAATGAAAATAGGTTTGGAGGAGAAGGTCTAATGAAGATATGTATGGAGGAGAAGGTCAAATAAAGATACGTATGGAGGATAAGGTAAAATATAAATACATATGGAAGAGAAGCTCAAATGAAAATACGTATGGAGGAGAAGGTCAAATGAAAATACCTACGGAGGAGAAAGTCAAATGAAAATACGTATGGAGGAAAAAGTCAAATGAAAATACGTATGGAGGAGCAGGTCAAATGAAAATAGGTATGGAGGAGAATGTCAAATGAAAATACGTATGGAGGAGAAGGTAAAATGAAAATACTTATGGAGGAGAAGGTAAAATGAAAATACGTATGGAGGAGAAAATAAAATGAAAATACGTATGGAGGAGAATGTCAAATGAAAATACGTATGGAGGAGAAGTCAAATGAAAATACGTATGGAGGTGAAAATCAAATAAAGATACGTATGGAGGAGAAAATCAAATAAAGATACGTATGGAGGAGAAGGTCAAATGAAAATACGTATGGAGGAGAAAGTCAAATGAACATACGTATGGAGGAGAAGGTCAAATGAAATACGTATGGAGGAGAATGTCAAATGAAAATACGTATGGAGGAGAAGGTCAAATGAAAATACGTATGAAGGAGAAGGTCAAATGAAAATAGGTTTGGAGGAGAAGGTCTAATGAAGATATGTATGGAGGAGAAGGTCAAATAAAGATACGTATGGAGGATAAGGTCAAATGAAAATACGTATGGAGGAGAAGGTCAAATGCAAATACGTATGGAGGAGAAGGTCAAATGAAAATACGTATGGAGGAGAAAGTCAAATGAAAATACGTATGGAGGAGAAAGTCAAATGAAAATACATATGGAGTAGAATGTCAAATGAAAATACGTATGGAGGAGAAGGTCAAATGAAAATACGTATGGAGGAGAAGGTCAAATGAAAATACGTATGGAGGAGAAGGTCAAATGAAAATACGTATGGAGGATAATGTCAAATGAAAATACGTATGGAGGAGAAGTCAAATGAAAATACGTATGGAGGTGAAAATCAAATAAAGATACGTATGGAGGAGAAAATCAAATAAAGATACGTATGGAGGAGAAGGTCAAATGAAAATACGTATGGAGGAGAAGGTCAAATGAAAATACGTATGGAGGAGAAGGTCAAATGAAAATACGTATGAAGGCGAAAGTCAAATGAAAATACGTATGGCGGAGAAGGTCAAATGAAAATACGTATGGAGGAGAAGGTCAAATAAAAATATGTTTGGAGGAAAAGGTCAAATGAAAATACGTATGGAGGAGAAGGTCAAATGAAAATACGTATGGAGGATAAGGTCAAATAAAGATACGTATCGAGGAGAAGGTCAAATGAAAATACGTATGGAGGAAAAGGTAAAAAAAATAGGTATGGAGGAGAAGGTCAGATGAAAATACGTATGGAGGATAAGGTCAAATGAAGATACGTATAGAGGAGAAGGTCAAATAAAAATACGTATGGAGGAGAAGGTCAAATGAAGATACGTATGGAGGAGAAGATCAAATGAAAATACTTATGGAGGAGAAGGTAAAATGTAAATACGCATGGAAGAGAAGGTCAAATGAAAATACGTATGGAGGAGAAGGTCAAGTAAATATACGCAAGGAGGAGAATGTCAAATGAAAATACGTATGGAGGATAAGGTCAAATTAAGATACGTATGGAGGAGAAAGTCAAATAGAAATAGGTGTGGAGGAGAAGGTCAAACGAAAATACGTATGGAGGAAAAGGTCAAATTAAAATGCGTATGGAGAAGGTAAAATGGAAATACGTATGGAGGAGAAGGTCAAATGAAACTACGTATGGAGGAGAAGGTCAAATGAAACTACGTATGGAGGAGAAGGTCAAATGAAAATACGTATGGAGGAGAAGGTCAAATAAAGATACGTATGGAGGAGAAGGTCAAATGAAAATACGCATGGAGGAGAATGTCAAATGAAAATACGTATGGAGGAGACGGTCAAATTAAAATACTTATGGAGGAGAAGGTAAAATGAAAATACGTATGGAGGAGAAAATAAAATGAAAATACGTATGGAGGAGAATGTCAAATGAAAATACGTATGGAGGAGAAGTCAAATGAAAATACGTATGGAGGTGAAAATCAAATAAAGATACGTATGGAGGAGAAAATCAAATAAAGATACGTATGGAGGAGAAGGTCAAATGAAAATACGTATGGAGGAGAAAGTCAAATGAACATACGTATGGAGGAGAAGGTCAAATGAAATACGTATGGAGGAGAATGTCAAATGAAAATACGTATGGAGGAGAAGGTCAAATGAAAATACGTATGAAGGAGAAGGTCAAATTAAAATAGGTTTGGAGGAGAAGGTCTAATGAAGATATGTATGGAGGAGAAGGTCAAATAAAGATACGTATGGAGGATAAGGTCAAATGAAAATACGTATGGAGGAGAAGGTCAAATGCAAATACGTATGGAGGAGAAGGTCAAATGAAAATACGTATGGAGGAGAAAGTCAAATGAAAATACGTATGGAGGAGAAAGTCAAATGAAAATACATATGGAGTAGAATGTCAAATGAAAATACGTATGGAGGAGAAGGTCAAATGAAAATACGTATGGAGGAGAAGGTCAAATGAAAATACGTATGGAGGAGAAGGTCAAATGAAAATACGTATGGAGGATAATGTCAAATGAAAATACGTATGGAGGAGAAGGTCTAATGAAGATATGTATGGAGGAGAAGGTCAAATAAAGATACGTATGGAGGATAAGGTCAAATGAAAATACGTATGGAGGAGAAGGTCAAATGCAAATACGTATGGAGGAGAAGGTCAAATAAAAATACGTATGGAGGAGAAAGTCAAATGAAAATACGTATGGAGGAGAAAGTCAAATGAAAATACATATGGAGTAGAATGTCAAATGAAAATACGTATGGAGGAGAAGGTCAAATGAAAATACGTATGGCGGAGAAGGTCAAATGAAAATACATATGGAGGAGAAGGTCAAATGAAAATACGTATGGAGGATAATGTCAAATGAAAATACGTATGGAGGAGAAGTCAAATGAAAATACGTATGGAGGTGAAAATCAAATAAAGATACGTATGGAGGAGAAAATCAAATAAAGATACGTATGGAGGAGAAGGTCAAATGAAAATACGTATGGAGGAGAAGGTCAAATGAAAATACGTATGGAGGAGAAGGTCAAATGAAAATACGTATGAAGGCGAAAGTCAAATGAAAATACGTATGGAGGAGAAGGTCAAATGAAAATACGTATGGAGGAGAAGGTCAAATGAAAATACGTTTGGAGGAGAAGGTCAAATGAAAATACGTATGGAGGAGAAGGTCAAATGAAAATACGTATGGAGGATAAGGTCAAATAAAGATACGTATCGTGGAGAAGGTCAAATGAAAATACGTATGGAGGAAAAGGTAAAAAAAATACGTGTGGAGGAGAAGGTCAAATTAAAATACGTATGGAGGATAAGGTCAAATGAAGATACGTATAGAGGAGAAGGTCAAATAAAAAATATGTATGGAGGAGAAGGTCAAATGAAGATACGTATGGAGGAGAAGATCAAATGAAAATACTTTTGGAGGAGAAGGTAAAATGTAAATACGCATGGAAGAGAAGGTCAAATAAAAATACGTATGGAGGAGAAGGTCAAGTAAATATACGCAAGGAGGAGAATGTCAAATGAAAATACGTATGGAGGATAAGGTCAAATTAAGATACGTATGGAGGAGAAAGTCAAATAGAAATAGGTGTTGAGGAGAAGGTCAAACGAAAATACGTATGGAGGAAAAGGTCAAATTAAAATGCGTATGGAGAAGGTAAAATGGAAATACGTATGGAGGAGAAGGTCAAATGAAACTACGTATGGAGGAGAAGGTCAAATGAAACTACGTATGGAGGAGAAGGTCAAATGAAAATACGTATGGAGGAGAAGGTCAAATAAAGATACGTATGGAGGAGAAGGTCAAATGAAAATACGCATGGAGGAGAATGTCAAATGCAAATACGTATGGAGGAGAAGGTAAAATGAAAATACTTATGGAGGAGAAGGTAAAATGAGAATACGTATGGAGGAGAAGGTAAAATGAAAATACGTATGGAGGAGAATGTCAAATGAAAATACGTATGGAGGAGAAGTCAAATGAAAATACGTATGGAGGTGAACATCAAATAAAGATACGTATGGAGGAGAAGGTCAAATGAAAATACGTATGGAGGAGAAAGTCAAATGAAAATACGTATGGAGGAGAAAATCAAATAAAGATACGTATGGAGGAGAAGGTCAAATGAAAATACGTATGGAGGAGAAAGTCAAATGAAAATACGTATGGAGGAGAAGGTCAAATGAAATACGTATGGAGGAGAATGTCAAATGAAAATAGGTTTGGAGGAGAAGGTCAAATGAAAATACGTATGAAGGAGAAGGTCAAATGAAAATAGGTTTGGAGGAGAAGGTCTAATGAAGATATGTATGGAGGAGAAGGTCAAATAAAGATACGTATGGAGGATAAGGTCAAATGAAAATACGTATGGAGGAGAAGGTCAAATGCAAATACGTATGGAGGAGAAGGTCAAATGAAAATACGTATGGAGGAGAAAGTCAAATGAAAATACGTGTTGAGGAGAAAGTCAAATGAAAATACATATGGAGTAGAATGTCAAATGAAAATACGTATGGAGGAGAAGGTCAAATGAAAATACGTATGGAGGAGAAGGTCAAATTAAAATACGTATGGAGGAGAAGGTCAAATGAAAATACGTATGGAGGAGAATGTCAAATGAAAATACGTATGGAGGAGAAGTCAAATGAAAATACGTATGGAGGTTAAAATCAAATAAAGATACGTATGGAGGAGAAAATCAAATAAAGATACGTATGGAGGAGAAGGTCAAATGAAAATACGTTTGGAGGAGAAGGTCAAATGAAAATACGTATGGAGGAGAAGGTCAAATGAAAATACGTATGAAGGCGAAAGTCAAATGAAAATACGTATGGAGGAGAAGGTCAAATGAAAATACGTATGGAGGAGAAGGTCAAATGAAAATACGTTTGGAGGAGAAGGTCAAATGAAAATACGTATGGAGGAGAAGGTCAAATGAAAATACGTATGGAGGATAAGGTCAAATAAAGATACGTATCGTGGAGAAGGTCAAATGAAAATACGTATGGAGGAAAAGGTAAAAAAAATACGTATGGAGGAGAAGGTCAAATAAAAATACGTATGGAGGATAAGGTCAAATGAAGATACGTATAGAGGAGAAGGTCAAATAAAAATACGTATGGAGGAGAAGGTCAAATGAAGATACGTATGGAGGAGAAGATCAAATGAAAATACGTATGGAGGAGAAGGTAAAATGTAAATACGCATGGAAGAGAAGGTCAAATGAAAATACGTATGGAGGAGAAGGTCAAGTAAATATACGCAAGGAGGAGAATGTCAAATGAAAATACGTATGGAGGATAAGGTCAAATTAAGATACGTATGGAGGAGAAAGTCAAATAGAAATAGGTGTGGAGGAGAAGGTCAAACGAAAATACGTATGGAGGAAAAGGTCAAATTAAAATGCGTATGGAGAAGGTCAAATGGAAATACGTATGGAGGAGAAGGTCAAATGAAAATACGTATGGAGGAGAAGGTCAAATGAAACTACGTATGGAGGAGAAGGTCAAATGAAAATACGTATGGAGGAGAAGGTCAAATAAAGATACGTATGGAGGAGAAGGTCAAATGAAAATACGCATGGAGGAGAAGGTCAAATGAAAATACTTATGTGCTTTAAGTCAATGTGAAGGTATGTATGTGAGACAATACATGAACGATCATATATGAGTAACGTATAATATAAATGTGATGGGATGTATGGATATGAAAAGTGTTCATGTATATAATTGAAAAGGTTGTGAACGTGTTGTATGTGAATGGATTATTAATGTATGTATATTTGTGAACACAATGTCAAAATATGTATGCATTTGAATATGATATTAATGTATGCATGCATGTGAAGGCAATGTATGTTAGAATGTGTTTTTTTATATTTATTTTACTTAAGTAAATTCGCAGAATTCATGGAGTTTCCTCCTGGGACAAAGAGTTTGTTTCTTTAAAAGATATGTGATATCTGTAAACTGTCCATACATTTGTATACGTGCATGTATACCTTAATAACATATAAAACATATAAGATGTTATCTTTTTCTGTTACCACGCACATGTACCTCAAAGCTATATCTGAAAATCAAAGATCGTTTTATGTTTTTATGTCTGACAATTTTTATTGCAAACATACATAAAAATAGAAGCCTATTAAAAATATTTATCTATTCTTGAACTTTATTGAGTCCAACAATCACCTGTCTGTCGTTTTCCACCGACCTAGATTTTTTGCCTTCTTGTACGCTTTAATTAGTACAACAACATCACTACTCTTACTTGTTAGTGACCCACGCCGTTATATGTCCTCAATTCCCTCTACTTCACCGAACAGTTTTATTTGCGGAGGGGTTCAACCGTGCTCGTGATACTCCATTATGCTTTTCTTAAAAGTTCTCATTAAATCTTTAAATGTTCAGAAATATTAAGATGACGATGTATATATATATATATATATATATATATATATACATATATATGAGGAAACAGTTAATAAAATATGTTAAAAACACTTTGAAATGAGTTAAAAACATATTAATCTAAAAGGAAACACTAGATGAATGGATACTCCTTAATCAGCGGAGTTTCGAAGAAATATCATCCTTCTCATCAGAGGGTAGGAATTAGCAAAATGCGGGATCGGATTTTGCATGCAGAAGTATTTGATGAAACAACAAGTAAGTCAAAGATCTTACTTGAAAACAAAATAAGTTAAGCAGAGGGAATATGGTAAAGAAAAAAGGTGATTACACATGAATGGATAGTCTGGTGGAAGATAAAAAATCCAGTGACGGTAAAATCCAAATGTAAAACTTCAAGAAAGTTAAAAGAATGTCCATTTGTGCAAGTAAAATCCAACGAAATCCCGTAATTGGAAGAAGATGGTCCATAATAATCCAAAGGCAGAAATCCATGGAATAATTCACAAAAATGTGTACAAGGAAAAAATAGTATTAATAAAAGAAAAATAAGATGTGCTTTTCACTCTACTTCCGAGACATAACTATAAATAAAAAAAAAAGATCTGGGAAGAGAAAGGAGAGAGAGAAGAAAAAATGATAAAGTTAAATATAAAATATAAAATAAAGTGAAACAAAAGTCAAAATGACCCAGACAGGAAATGTTAAAGGTACGAAAATATATATAGGGCAAAATAATATAGGTCAACTGAAATGTGCAGGTCATCACTTAAAAAATGTCAGCAAGAGTTGTAAAACGACATTAAAAGGAAAATAAAATAAAGAAATAAATATATAATAAATAAATAGAAAATAAAGAACAAATAAATAAAAAATAAAATATAATCGATAAATAAAATATAAAATATAATATATAATATAAAATAAAATAAGAACAAAACAGCTCTATTTCCTATTTGGTTTTATCGAGCTTTTATATCTGGCTGAGATAATTTTATAAATATTAATTCTTTAATATTTATAATTTACTTTAATTTTACCATCTTGGATCATTTTGGTAAATTCAATTGTTATTTTCATTATATATATATATATATATATATATATATATATATATATATATATATATATATATATATATATATATATATAGGGTGTTTGGGTGTGCGTGCGTTTGTATATATTCAGATGTAGTATTAATAAACACTACATGCGCCATAATATGTTGGGAGTTTTCTACTGAAATATTTGATTTTGGCGTTATTTCGAACTGCCGACGGTGCACTTTGTAATGAAGAGGAGGCCGACAGAGGTAAAACAGGTTTTCTAGTACAGAAAACATTAAGAGGTCAAACCAAATCGAATTCGTTGCCTTAGGCTTAAAACTTTTACACCCTTGACAAAGACGAGCATTGGGTGCATAATTATCTGTCAGTGACGTAGGAACCGATATCACTTATCTACACTTAAACTATGTAGAAACACACATGGGCCATTTTTAATCAGTCAGTTAGATTCGACAATTCGAGCCCGACAGACACGGTCGTCAGAAGATGGACACTTCTTGTTGACGCGACGAGAGGTTGTGATGTATAGTAGATTATTCGATAAAGAAATTCTACCCTCTTCTCCGGATAGGCAGAAACAAGGACGCAACTTCACCCGATAAATGAGACTTGTGTTGTTGTTATGAGCTTTTGTTTCAGGAACTCACGTTGGGGCACAAACCACTCGGGGACACGTTAGAGATGTGAAGTAGACATAAAAAGTTATGTTATTCCGTTTTTATTTTATAAAAGAGTTGATGTGCACATCAAACGGATATTTGACACAATAGCTCAGCTCAGCATTCCGTATCGATTCTCACCTTCGAAAACTAAGTGGTCGAATAAATGCATCCAAATACTGTCGACCGCTATAAAATACGTCATGCTCCTTGCACGTTCTTCTTCTCCTGCTTTCTTTTCAATATTTCCGGTGATTATGTTTGTAGCATAAATGAAATGAAATGAAGTAAGAGAAGAATATTCTAGTGTAAACTACTTCAAGTCAGAGCAAACTATAGCTGATATATTTACAAAACTGGCAATGAAAAATAAACTAAATGTTTTGTTCCTAAAATAGTTGGAGTTAAAATTTAAATAACTTTATTTACAGAAGCCCAGCTAAAACGTCAAATTCACACTGATTTGCAACAAGCTATTATTAACTGGCTGGGTAAGATATAAAAACTCATCCATTTTGTTTTTCGTAAGATACTAAATACGTAACAAATGTAAAAACTTTTACTTCAAAATATTTTTTTAGAAAAATATATTTTATTATTGCCAACTACATATTATATGTGCACATCCATATATTTGGATAAAATGCAAATTAATGTGGCTTCCCTTTGTACATGCACACATTTTTTAAGGAAAATATACAACTGATTTACTTTTCACTTTGACTTTTGTCCGTACTCATACATTATTTGACATTTCAATCAAAGCCAAAGAAAAACGTCTTTTTTGTTTTAGTTGTTTTAATTTTTTTAAGTTTCTACAAATATTATATCGGAATCAACCTGCTACAAACATAGCTTTCTCATCATTTTAAAAATAAGGGTTGCATTAGTTTATGCTGGTGTCATTACGAAAAATTGAAAGATGTTAAGAACTTAACATTAATATCAAACCACACTCTCTACCAACCAATCAGAAACCGGAAATATCTTTATTATCTATGGACATAACTTTTCGTCTTCACACGATAAGAAATCGTTAATCTTCATCTCAAGACATATTTGGATTGACTACCTTCCGGAAGGCCTAGGATTAATATTCATCTGCAGCCTTTAACAGTTCAAAGCTGACCTTGATTGATGCAGCAATTTTGTTATGTACAACATTTCTCTTTTCTTTTGAAACAGAAATTACTTACACCGCAAACGTTTGTATACTGTACAACTCAAGAAAACTCATTATTTCTTAGTAAGCATAAGAAATCGTATCGAATGTAAATTGATTTAATTGATTTATAGACAAAATAGTTTTCGAGCTTTACCAATGTCTGATTTTCATTCGAACGATGACCATCTGTGCTCGTCTTCATGTTGGCGAAACTCATTACAAAAATATTGACATGTCTGGAACTAAAATGTACGATAATAAAAGACAAATAATTTATGAACCGATATAAAAAAAAAGTATAAACTGTTTTAAATAGAATCGAATTAAGGAAATACGTAAGGAATTATGAACTAATTTGATTGTTATGATATGCATTTCTGAACAATTTCACTCAGTGAAAACTTTTACTTCGATATTTTTGGAGTAAATAATACATGAGAATATTAAAAACATATTACTTGAAATTACATAACAACATTTTATCCATTTTGAATTTCAAAATCCAAATAATTATTTGATATTCAATACGAAACCACGACAATATTTTCAGGTATTAAATTTATGTTTCAAGAGGATACACATAAAAGTAATAACAATTATATATTTTAATTTTTTCAAAATTTTAAATATATTTTATTTGCCATAATTTTCATCCGGTTTAGAAGGATAGTATTCTTTTTTGTCTGATTTAATTAATTCGATACCTGAAAGTTGAGAATTTTTTTTTTTATAAATTATCGATTACTTGATGAGAGTAATTATTTAATATTTACAAAGGCAGTTGATTTTACAATGTTTGTATAAATCTAAAGTTTTACTGTAGAATATTTTTGCAGTAAATGTTACAATATTTTATTTTTCATAATTGATTGTATATCCTAATAATATCTATAATTTTAAGCCTGTGAGAATAAAGGTGAGTGTTTGCTTATTTTATCATTACTAAAATTACGTCCAATTCTAATCCATTATTTTAACATATGTGTTTTACATAGTCCTTTGTATTAACTAACAAATGCGGTTTTCTCCGATGGGTCTTATTTGTATAAAACATGTACTGTACATTTTCTCTCGTTAATATCAAAACTTATTGCGTCTTGATTATGCGTTATTTCCCCATTTAAATGCTTTATCGCATCCTTTGTTTCTGTCTGATTCTTTTAGATGCTTGGGTACTTTATTCTAGTGCGATCCGCGTTTAATTTTCTGTATGCATAAAGTTTTCCGATGCGTCTTGAAAGAAGAACAAGCAGAGAATACACAATTGAGATATAGATTAATCGAGGAGTACACATTTTCAGAAATGCTGAGTACAATTTGCAATAATCTTAATCCAAACACATACTTCTTTAATCGACTTAGACATATATAGATGTGTCGATAGATATACTAATATAGGGTGATGAAAAGGTGTAACGTTTTGAGACATTGTGTTAAACAAAGATGGCGGCGTAGTTCAGATTAGTAACCAAGATGGCGGCCAAGAATCAAATGCGATCCTTGGCGTAGTTAACCTGTTAAGTTCTGAGATATTGTGTTGAACAAAGATGGCGGCGTAGTTCAGATCAGTAACCAAGATGGCGGCGTAGTTCAGATCAGTAACTAAGATGGCGGCGAAGAATTAAATGCGGTCCATGATGTAGTAAACGACGAACTGATTGAATCCAAAATTCGACAATTCTTATAATAATTTTGGAACGCTTTCATTGGTTGTTTTATCACAGCCGGTGGTTATAAAGATGGTTGGCGAATCCATTCGTCTCATACCTCCAGTAGGAGTAAAAAAAAAATACAAACGGCATAAGGGTAGCGATGTTAGTGGTGTACGGTCACATGGTTAGGTCGTTTTCTGAAAGGGATTTATAGTGTTCGTTCATAATACGATGCCAAACGATTATCATTATTGGGTTGTGGTAATAAAATTTTCATATGCTTTCAAATTAATAAAATACATCGTCTAAATTAATAAAAAAAGCTACTAGTTGTGTTCTCATGTAAGGTAACATCAGTACATGATATCATTAAGCATCGCTTTTTACTCTGGTACATTTGACCACCCTTTTATAAGATCTGACTTGAGGTCATCACTGTCTATAATACACGCTATAAACTTATTTATTTAACGAATCTTAAAACATTTTAACCGCGCTAAGAAACATGTACAAAGATCAATACAAGCGGCTCTATAGCATAACCAGACATGAACTTTCTTTGTTAATGCAAAGATAAACTTCCCTGATATTTTTTTCATTTATTTCGACTGCTGCAAATGTATCTGTGATTTAACAAAATAATCAATGACCCCATATGTATTTTAATAATATTATGCGACTACATTTTATGATTGTGTTTGTCTGATTGAAGCGTCTACGACAGTTTCACGTTATTATGCCATATTTACTATTGAAAGATTATTGATCGAATTATGACAGAAGTTAGCAAATTAGAATATTAACAAAAAATAATGTTTACAAAGATAATTCGTCTACAGAAGGAAATTCTCCAGCATGCCTTTTTTCTTTTTCGTTATGTTAATATGCTAAGATTGCACAAAAGAGGATTTATATATAGATAGCTTTAGAACTTTCACAAGAACGCAACTAATGTATTCTACGATCAACGATGTATTGGAATGTTTTATCTTTTGTTATTTTTTTTTGTAAACGAACACTGATCGTTGTTATTCAATAGCTTTGCGTTTACTAGAAACCCTGTGCTTTTAATCATAAACAATTACCTGTAATTATACGTGTTATAGCAATGGAACAGCCAAGTGCTAAAATCGGTTTAGTCTAATAGCAAAAAAATCTATGTAAAAGCCAAGGAAAACTTTTAATATTATATTAAAACTATCAAAAATGTGTTTTATTCTAAATTAATTTTCTTCGTGATTTTAATAAATTTTACTTAATTATAAAATATACAGTTGGAGCGATTCAGATAAATTGTTTTTATATGCATTTATTTTATTTTACTCGAATTTGGGAGATACTTTTTCCCCATAAGTAAATTAAATTTTAAAATATGGAAAATAAAAATCACATGCTTTTTGTATTGTACAGAAATTAAATTAATTTTATTTATTTACCTTATATATTTGAAAATGTTAAATATGTTTAATAATTAAAAATATAAACATACATATTCGAAAGAAGGAGAGAAAATGATATAAAGTTACAAAATATTCTTTATAAGTTATATACTTAGATAAAAACACTTATAAATTTTCGTGCATTATCATGCTTTCATGAACGACTTCATTCATTTAATTTTGCTATTGAGCCTGATGTCTTACATAAAAGTGCCCTTACATCAGCAGCAATTAAGTTTAACAAGTGTACATTTTAACCATTGTCTCAAGCAGTTCTTGGAAGGATTATCTTAATTAACAGCCAGTCGTTTGTTGGTACCGATGACGTAAAGTTAAAGCAGGGAGAAGCGACCAAACGCCGTTGATAAACAATCAAACGATGACGAACGACGTCATGTTTTCGAGTCAAAATCAACAGTCAAATCCAAAGGATACATATACTAAGCTGATTGAACCAGAAATATCAAATTAAGCAGCGGTCATCTGTCGCTTGTATATCCCCGACGAAGGAGGTTACGCCATTAGCTAAATAGCTGCGTATCTGGCACCGAGCAGGTACCGTGGCTTAACTTTGATGACATAACTCAAAACGTCGTGCCGTATATGTTTTCAATTCAGAGAAACAAAAGTTTCAGTAAGTTTTTCTTTGGAAGCAATGCGAACGAGACACGACTAAGAATGTGTATATTCTAAAGCGAGTCTTTCTTCTATCTCTGTTCGTCCGCGTCAATAATTTCGTTCAGAAGTAAATTACTAGCTTCAATAGAATCGTTCCATTCATTTCTTAGTCTATTCTCTTTAAGTCAAACCACAACGAAAAGCTATCAACCATCTTGTGGTATGTTATTTATGAAAAGAAACGAAACACAGCCTCGAAAGAAAACGCCTTCGCCATTCATTGATTATAAGGTAATCCATATTTTATATCTATAACGCATGTTACGACTTGTCTCTGACAATTGTAAATATATGAAAAGTCTGAATGTTATTTATACGAAAGCCACGTATATGAGGAAGGCAGTGAAATTTCATATAAAGTTTATTAAAATGTGAAAAAAAAGAACTGAATCGATCGAACGACTATTTTATCCACAGGTTCTTACATAAATACATGGAGGAATTCAAGCGTTGTTTAAAATCCGATGTAATTGTCATAAAAAATGTGACGGATATTCTTTTACTTACTTGTTTCTTAGACATAAATGAAATTATATAAGTAAAGGGAAATATAAATTCAGAGTATATTCATGTGATCTGACAAGATTACATCCTTGAAACTAATTACTTACACTAAAGTAAATTGATTTCTTTACGTTAGAATCTAAATTTCCACATTGTATTTAACAGTAAATTTGTTAAATAAAACAACCCGCAAAACAGCGACTATGAAACTCAATTTAATATGGAGTTAGATTTAATTTTCTTAACACCAGATTAGCTAAAATGTTTAGTACACATTCTGTCCTTTTTTTTCTGTCAGCAAGTATATATAAACTTTACACTACAGATAAGCTAACTTATTTTTTTTTAACTTACATACGCATTCAATATAAAAGTTTTGCAACTAGACGTTATCCAATGACTGAAACCGTAACCCGAAAGGGAAATTGCATTTTGCGGAACAAATAAATTTTAACCTTTGTTTGGCTCTTATAGTAAGGAAACCGTTTGAAAGGCAATGGGGGAAACTAACGCTTACCATCGATCGAAACAGATCAATGATTGTTACCTCTGTTTTCATACGAACTAGAATTACCGAGGATATGTTTCTATTACTATTCTCTACGTATGCTTACACATAGTTGGACATAAAGTAGACAATTTCTATTATGTAATTCAACGTAAAACTCACAATAGCAGTTATCCGAATCAAACAAAATAACGAAAACTTTATTATATTTTTTTTAAAACAAGGCAAGTATATATTTAATAATCGAGAAAGAAAGATAATCTGGTTTACCCCACCCCGTCAACAAATGCTAGAAACAAGATATTTCTACATCTTATAAAGAAAAACTTCGCATCTAGCAGTAAATTACATAACATTTGTTACAAAAACATTTCCTCATACTTTATAATGATATTTTAAACAAATGTATTAATAAAGCAAGTAGAAAGTTTACAGGACATGAAGTGGCTCCAGCGCACGCCCTAGTCATAACTATACAAACCTAGGAATTATGAAGAGTAGACAAATACAGAATATTAGTTAACGTAAATGAAAGGGCCACCCGCTTACTGTGCTATAACAATATCTCGAGCTACACCGATTCATACTAAAATAAACTGATGAGGACACAATATATCATTAACTGAAAAATATGAGTGCAATTTGCATACTTGCAGAGGAAAAACTCGGAAGTAGGTTATTAAAATGATTCTTGAAAGAATTGGAGGGTTCACGAAACGAAGAGAAAAGCTACGTGGCGAACATCGCTTAGACATTCAATATTAAATTTAATGTTTCCATCACGAATACATTGTGTTAAGAATGATTGTGCTACGTGTTTAATGGTATCAATAGTCATATAATCACAATTTCTCCGGACACAACAAAAGTTAGCGACGAGGATGGGATTAAATTAAATGTCAAATACAAAAATTCAAATGATAATAATTAAATTAAAAAAAAACAGGAAATTTATTCTTCTGCACACACGAGAAAAAATATTTAGCACAATATTTCTGGTAAACACACGAAAATTAGAAACTTTTTTTATAATATATTTTTCGTGAACATAAAGAAAAAATACCTCCAAAAGTTGTTTAAGAACACACAAAAAAACATTTCAATATAATTTTTGAGAACACACAAAGTAAATAAATTCCAAACAAAAATATTTTTAGAACACACAGAAAAAATGTAAGTCTTGCGCACAAAGGAAAGTAAAATAATATCGGAATCATTTACGTCATAGATGTCAATTTTTTTGATCAAATCTTACAAAATGAAGAAGCTGAATTTTTAGAAGCTCAAACCAGTTTAATTGAAACTTGCTCAGCACAATTTCACAAACAATTAATGTAAACACCAAAATAAATTTCGATGGACATTATAGCAAGTACAATAACGGAGTTTTATTACATGCGTGTTCAAAGCAAACTTTTACTGCAGGTATGGACAGTGGAACAGTACATTTCAACCCTAGTTCACATCCATGAACGACGCATTGAGAGTACGTTTACTAATGCGCAAGCTGGGCACAGCAAAACATGAAAAATATTAAAATGTTATTCTTCCGACACCCCCAGAAAGTTTCACATTTGATGAAACAATAGTACAGTTATCATATAACTTTTGTTAATCACCATCTTTATTTAATATTCGTTAAAATTATGTGAAATTAAAGAAACACGCTACATACGATATTGTCAAATATGCTGGAGTTGTCAATCTACAATGTGACAATTTTTATCTGAAATCTCTGAGGATCGATTTAAATGCCCAAATTTCATCGCAAAATTACAATCCTCAGAGCTTCTAATGATAACTATGCTTATTCTCCTGTCTTCAATTATTTGGCACTGTCTTCAAGTGGAGGGCAGCTTCATCCATAGTTGTGCTTTCTCTTTTAAGTTTACTGTTTTCATCTTAAGGAATTGGCAGGAAACATATGGCACTGGCGAAACCTGACAAACACTCGCCACTGGCTGGCACATATGTTTAGAGTTTTATTTTCACTGCTGTAGGTGGTAACAGTATTGTTTGTGTGATTGAAAATGTTAGCTGAGAGTCCATAATACTTATGAAAAATTGACTCATAATTTAAGCATGACCCAATTGTAAGGTGATAAGCAACGAGGACAACTTCTACTCGATCGTTTCATTAATTGTGAGGAGAAATACAAAATCAAGAGTCTAAGAAAACATGTTGGAAAACTAATATTTAATCTGTTTTTGTGTAATAGATTTTTATGTGAAAAAAGTTGAATTATTTAATAATATGTTGAAAATAGAGAATAAGTTTAAATCGATCAGTGTGTGAATAGAAGATGGCACGAAACTAAGTCTGTATCTACGTTTTTTACTTAGATATTTGTATGCGAAATAAATTGAAATTCTACGTATGAACATATCGAATTATAATGTTTTGTTAGATTAAAATATTTTGAAGCGATACTGCGATAATCGTTTCCGTAGGGTCGCTTTTAAAATTAATATGTCTGGATTGGTTCAATGCTTGTCAAAGCAGCTCTATTCATTGCACCACGGACCACGAAGGGCAATAATGGTTGTATTTTCTTTGTTCAATTGTTCTTCCAATTGCCGGGTCCGTACCAATTGTTATATTATTGAATTAATTTGAAATTATTTTGGAGATGAGTAAATTGTATAATTTTTTATTTATTTATTTTCTATCTAATTATTTATTAATTATCTTCATCTTCTAGTTCTTGTTTTTACGACGCTGCGGCCAATTATTCATCTGACCTTCTTCAGGTTAACCGCGACGGGAGACGAATGTCGGATCCCCCAACAACATCCAGCAGAATATTTACGATTCCAGGTGAGCATTGTTTAGAGGGAGCGGTTTAAATCCCGCCAAAAGCCAGTCAGAGGATTAGTTGACCAAAAACCGTGGTAAGTTGACAAAAGCTATTGAAGGCGGCGATTGTAGTGGACGTAGTTAGAGGATGTGACACTCGCCTCACTTCGCGGTTAACCTGACGAAGGTCAGAGGAATAATTAGTCGAAGAATCGTGAAAACAACAATTACAAGATAGGGATAATATTAAAAAAATTAAATAAATTAACTGTTATTCTCATGAAAAAACATATCCTCTATCGAGAACCAGATATAGAATAATAATGGTGAATGTCAGTGGGACAATTGTTCGCGGCACATCTTTACTACTGCTGTCGTATGTGGGCGGATATGAGAGAGGCACTCTTAACTCGTCTTCAGTATTTTTAAGTCTTTCACATTTTTATGTTGAAAGGTGTTTAGGTAAGTAAATCTAAGTTTACATGGGCACGAAGTTGAAAACTGCAGCAATACTGTGATAGTTTATTTTTAATTAGAGTTAGCTACTCTTCCTTAACAGAAAACCAAAGGGCGTCTAATCGCAATTGTGCATTCTTCAATTTGAGTCCGCAATCACTGGAATCGTTTTCGGATTCTTCCTCTTCATGTAATAAAAATTGGAAAGATTGGTAATAGATAATCATATGGAAGGATTGCGAATCAAATCAAAATTTTCAATGCTGCTTGATGGAAAATATTCTTTAGAAACATGTCAGATTCTCACTAATAATGGGAATCATCTCTAAAACGCAGGTTTTTGAACTGATGAGAACATATTCAGATAATCTATCTTCGTTCTATTCTTTTATATTGCATTTTTCTTTTAAATGTAACTAATTTATCTGCGCTGTAAGAACGTATTCATTTTTGCCTTGCAAAGTCCTATTCAGATCTTCGAGCTGTCCAAGTATACCACTTAAGTACTCTAATTTAAATATCCACAATTCATTTTTGGTATTTAAAAAAAACTAGCAAGTATTTCCTTATCGAAAATAAATACTATCTCTGAAGTTCATTTACGCGAGATAGCACGTTTCCTTTCGACACCGATTTTACTTTTGTGTGCAAGAGGAAACGAATATGTTGATCATTCATATCCTTGCACAGGAACTCGAGCATTTTGGACTTCATCGGCAGAGTTTTTAAGAAATTTTCCGTTTCAATCACTTGATTCAACACTTCCTTTAGTTCATTTTATGTAATTTTTGAAACTAACGATGTATTCGCATACGAAGAATCTGTTATCTTATTAAAGATGCAAAACCCTTGAACAGAATCAATTATTGATGACGCTCCATCGGTAAATATTCTGTCACATAAATTCCATGATAATCTCTATTTTTCTAGGCATTTTGTGATTGTACCAACCTATCTAAAACTTTTGTAATTCTGAATAAATGTTTGCAGCATAGAAATTGATTAATTATGGTATCACCATCAATGACACGTATAACTGCAATATACGGTGTATGGTTACTGATATTAGTGGATTGATCAGTTTGTTGAGCAAACAGACTATTTTAAAATTTAGATATTACAATCCCCTCAATATAATCAGGCAAATCTTTGAATTGTACTGTTAGTGTTGCGTCGTAACACAATAGTAAAAGAAAATAAAATCAATCGAGGTTGGTTTAACAAACGAAGTGTATTAACATCACAGGTAAAACGGTAGGAATACGGGTATAACTGAGTAGCACTCAGCTAAGCAGTTGAGTACTGTCGCTCCCTCTCAAGGGTGTAGACATTACTGGCACTATAAATATAGTGAGAAGCGGTGTAATTTCCTTTATGCATAGAAAGGCCGGTATAACACCCCCCTTTTGAAAATATCCCGTCTTGGCATTAATAACGTTTCTGTTTTGGGCTCACCCTAATCAACTCAGTTGATTACCGGTTTCTTTTTGACCTCCTATTCTCAGGAGATGTCTCTGGTATGGGCACCTAAAAAGTATCAAACACTGTGTCCATGATGTCTTCCTTGAGCGATCTGGTCCCGTCAATGTTCGAGTATCTTATTCGCATTTTATTAGTGTGACGTTTGTGCACGGAATCTGGTCCCTTAATCATATAGACCATGTTGCCTATTTGTTTTTCAACAATACCGGGTCCCAGAAAGTCTTATTATTTTTGTGAATCTTGTAGAAGACTCTTCCGCCAACTTTATACACTTTTTATCGTTTTTTTAAGGTTTGACTTATCCTGGTTTGGTAACAACTTGTGGAAAATCGATCTAACCTTGCGTCCGAACAAGACCTCAGCAGGTGTCTTCGGCATGTCGATGTGTGCATTGGACGTGACCCTGTAAGCCTGTAAAAATTGTTGGATTGACTTATTCGTCGGTGATCCATTAGCTTTTTTTAGAGCTCTCCTGAATGCATCAACGAACTTCTCCGCTTGCCCGTTACTTCGCGGGTGGTATGGAGGAATGTTTATATGCTCGATTAGATGAACCTCACAAAAATGTTTAAATTCAATAGCTGTGAATTGTGTTCCATTGCCTGTGACAATGCAGTGTACTACCCCAATAGTTGCCGCGTATGTGGGGTTCTTGCATTTTAGTATTTCTGGCCACTTCGATAGGCTGTCTACAATAATGAGAAAATAGAACTCCTTAAGCGGTCTCGAAAAGTCGAAGTGAATTCTCGACCAGGGTCGGTCCGGTTTTGCCCACGATCCGAATTGAGTCGGAGGAGTTTTCATAGCTAATGCGCATCCTCTACACTCCCTGACTTTTTCTACTATATTCTCATCCATGTTTGGCCAAAAAACGAAAGAGCGCTTAAGGTTTTTCATTCTTGGTATGCCTGGATGCCCTACATGGAATTAGCTGAGCATTTGTTCTGTAGTGTTGCAGGAATTATCACCCTGTACCTATCTAACAGGAGGTTATCACAAATTGAATAGATTCCCTCATCCAATTGATTATTGTCGATTTTATCTTTCGTCCTTATAATAAATTCGTTCACCTCTGCCTTACTCTTAATCTTATCAAGCGCTACTGGAAATTCTCTTATCGTGCCACATAAAGTTTTTTACCTCAACTTCCGCTTGAATAGCTGCTATTACCATATCCTCCATGGTTCTGTCTTCTAAGGTATTAACCTTGATAACCCATCTACATGACCAAGTATTTTAGATGGTACTTACTCCATTTGAAATTGTAGTTCTGAATCATGGTGCCCCATCTTTGGAGTCTATTCGCTGTATGTTGTGGTAGTCCCATTTCCGATCCGAAAATCGTTAATAATGGTTTATGATCTCTGTAACAGAAATTGCCTACCGTACAGGAAACTGTGAAATTTCTTTGTCGCGAATATAATGAGTAGCTCTTTTTTCTCAATTTGCTAGTAATTTATTTTCAGCTGATAAAAGTGTCAGGGATGCATGGGCTCTTGGTTTTACTTTTTTATCATCAATTTTGTGTAATATGCATGTGCCTATGCCATAGGCGCTGGCATCGCTTGCAACTACGATATCACGCTTGGGATTCTAGTGTGCCAGAAACAAATTAGCCGTTAATAGATATTTAATTTACTGACATGCTTCTTCGCACTCTTACGTTCAGACTCATTTTTGGTCCTTACTTAACAGTTCATTTAAGGGTGATCTTAGTTTATGCATATTTGGCACGAATACATTGTAGTAATTCGCCAACCCGAAGAAACTTTGTAGAGATGCAATATTTTCTTAAGTAGGCATATATCTTATTGCATTCGATCTATCTAGATCCGGCCATATCCCATGTTCATCGGTGATTTTCCCCAAGTATTTTTCCTCATGAAAAACGTACATTTTCCTGTTTTAATTTAAATCCATAATCCTGGATCCTTTCGAATACTTGGTTTACATTATCCTTGTGTAATTCTTTGCTAGTGCTGTTCATTAAAACATCGTCCAGATACCCTGCTGCGAATCCAACCCGTTTAAGATAATGTCCATAATTTGCTGAAAAATTACAGGGACGACTTTGATCTCAAAAGGAAGTCTGTTAAACTTGTACAATCCCTTATGGGTATTAATATGTAGCGATTTGAACACTCCTCATCGGCTGGAACATGCAAATACGCGTTACTGATGTCGATTTTAGAAAAATATTTTCTTCCACACAGTTTCGCAAATATTTCTTCAGGGTTCGGAAGCAGCTAATGGTGCTCTTGTAAAGCCCTGTTTAAGCCGGTCGAGAAGTCGGCACAAACCCGAAGCTCTTTGCTCTTCTTTTAAATGTAAACTTTTGGTGCAGCCCACTCTCTATGATAATTTTTTTCAATGACACCCATACTTTTGTGTCTTTCTAATTCATCGTCTATTTGTTATACAGCAGCGCATGGCACGTTCCTTTTTTTGAACAATGGCTGTTTATTTGCGTTGACTTAAAATTTTTCTACTGCTTTTGTACACCTTCCCAGACCGCCTAAAATCACGTCTGGACATTTCTTTTTTAACTTCCTATTAAGTTTTTCTGCCTCCATATTCGAATCATCAACCTTCTGGCAAAAAGAGCTTAAAGTCAGATCCCACAGTCTAAACTCTTCTGACAGATCAGTTCCAAAGAAGTTATTTGATTTCTGCATGACAAAAAATTTTGCTATTTCGGTCTTATTGTAAAACGAAATATTCGTCAATAATTCTCCTTCGAAAATGATTTTTCACTACTGACGCTTCTCGCCGTTTTATGTGATTTAATCAGAGCAGGTCTCCCAAGCTTCTTCCATGTATGCACATTAATAATGGAAATGTTACACCCACTATCAAGCTGTAGTCTTACTTTCATTTTAAACATTTTTATTGTAGTAATTAATTTGCTGTCAAACCTTAGGAACCCAAATATCTGTTTGAAATGACGAAGGTGTTCTGCAGTAAGAATCTCGGAAATCCTTGTATTTCAATCACTTTTGGTGATTATTTGCCGTGATATCGTTTCGATTCCCTCGTCACTAATCTGTTGTGTCGTAACACAATAGTAAAATATGAAAATCTAATCGAGGTTGATTTAACAAACAAAGCGCTAGCGCTCAGCTAGGCAGTGGAGTCATGTCGCTCCTTCTCACCAGTGTAGATATTATTAGCACTGTATATATAGTGAGAATCGGTGTAATTTCCCTTGTGCATAGAAATGCCGGTATATCAGTTAGAAAGAAAAAAATGTTCTAATTCGATTTAAGAGCAATAGTTACAGCCACTTCATATTAAACTAATTGGGCTTTTTGCGCACCGTTATTATTTTCTTGAATATTGACTTTGCGTAGTATTTGCTTCTAATAACCGTTAGAAACAATTTAATTTTTTTGTTAAGAGGCGAGGATGATTAGTGGTAAGGTTTTTTCATCTTACGTGGAACCATCGCTCTATTAGATAATGTTTGGGAATCTGTGTACCAAAATTCTAAGTAATCACCACCATACAACCGGTGAACTTTTTGTTTTTTAAATGAAGTTGTAGAATTATTGTTGTCACCATCACCTTTTCTCTTGGAAAACTTGTCTATAATTAATGATGAATTGAATGTAAAGCTTTAAGAAATACATCAAAGCGAACTTTTTCATACTTAGTCATGCATTTTATTTTTCCTTTTAAAATTTTAATTTACAGAACTCTAATATAAAATACAAAATATCAACTAAGAATCTGTTCAAATTATAAACGAGATACATCACTCAACGCTTACCAATGTTTATTATCATCGAAAAATTCAGAATACCGAAAAAATTAAACAAACAATTTATTACACAATTTATTTCTATTTTTAATATATAGCATTGGCATCGCATTGATATTACATTGACATCGCATAAGGAAATTTCATACAAATTTTTACGAACCAAATTTGGATTCTCCAAATGATGTTTTTACATTTTTTTTTATAGACAATGAGCTCTTAGAAGTTACTAATTTTAAAAGTTATATTCCTATAAGATAGCAGGGACTATTTGATATTGTTCCCTTAAATAGGACGTTGCTACTGAAAATAGCATTACACAATCTTTGCTACTGAAAATACGTTTAATATTAGTGGAATTTTTTTTTTATTAGAAGTCAAATATATTTTTAATATAACATATTTGAAATATATTTACTTAAATGAGAGTTTACCTATATATATATATATATATATATATATATATATATATATATATATATATTCAGTCTTGTAGTTCTTTAGAGTAACGAATAGAGTATATTATGAAAAACTTATATAACCAGCCATAATGAAGTTTTAAAGACAGTGATGTGCCTTACTATATCATTTACACAGACACGTCATAACATTTGTTTTACAAATAAAACTGAAAAAATATATTTAATATCGATCATGAATGTATGAAAACCATTATTGCTTTATGCTCCGTTGGCTAGTTGAATCAATATAGTTTAATGATAAAAAAAATCACGACATTCTGTGTGTGTATAGATTTCACGCATTGATCTGTCAACATCAGACTTAATATTTTAGTACAAATAAAACTATAAGTTTTATATTTAAATAACTGTTACATCTCAAGTAGATAATGCTTCTCGCAAACATAATCTTGTGACGTTGGTAAAACGTTTGTTGTTTAGGAATTTTACAAATTTAAATAAGTTTTCGTTTCTTGGGAAAACAGCGTAGCCTATTACTTGACGTTGTATATTTGGCTTTCTTATATTATATACTAGCAGGGGTACCCGGCGTTGCTCGGATGTTTCGAGGTGTGTGCGGTTTTGAGTAAATCAAAACAAAAGAATTAAAAAAATCGTTGGGATTGTTTAATAAATAAAAAGTGATGTTATGTAAGTAGGAAGGATCAAACCCGGAGTATTGGGGCAAAGTTGGAAAATTAAGTGTGAAAAAAAAAACATGCAATGTTAACAACTCGGCCACCAAGAAAATCCATTTTAGGTGTTTATGAAAAAAAAAGAAGACTACGGTAGGTCAGCGCGAATGTGAAAATATAATGTGAATTGTCCGGCATGCTAACCACTATGCTACGGAGCACTGCAACTGAGTTTAGTGATTTTAAGTAACTTAACATAAAAGAAGTGAACGGTTGTATTAAATTAAATTTTGAATAGAAAAAGGTACACATTCTATAATGAAAAATATTAGAAACTTCCCATAAGAATTTCCTATCAGAGTTTTAAAACATTGACCTGACAGGAATATGGGTGGAGTGTGGACAATACTTATGAGACTGCCATGCTGATAATTCACAGCAAAAAATAACTATAAATAATAATAGAAGGGAGAATTGGCTTTCCTATTTGTATAAAGCTCTTGGATACACATGTTTGATGTTCTACCCTCTGGTGCTAATATATATAGATTGTGTGGGGAACCTACCCGTGAACATCCTACATAAAACTGTCCGTGACTAAAGCAAGAAGAAGCTAAGTTCAGACCAACCACTGCCAAGGTTTGTCCTTGCGACTTATTTATTGTCATGGCAAAACATAATTTTATTGGGAACTGAAGCCTTTTAAATGGAATTGTTGAATCTGATGGAATAATTGGTATTCTAGGAAGAAATGTCAATTCGCCTGTAGCTACACCAGTCAACATGACTGCTTCGATCACATGAGGTTGCATTCGTGTTACACATAATCTTGTTCCATTGCATAGTCGTGGAGCATCAAGGTTTCTGAGTAACACAATTGGACATCCAGATTTCAGTTTTAATTTGTGTGGTGGCATACCAGGTAATTGCAAGGAATTTAAAAATTCTGTAGGGTACTGTACAGCATGGTCATTATCTACAGTAGAATCTAGAGAAGTGTAAATTTGTTCCTCACCTGGAATTTCATCAAGCAGTTGGTCATTGATGATGTGTACCATATCATTTTTGGGAGCTAAAATTGCTCTTTCTGTTAGCCATTGAGGATTAGTATAATTTGCAGCTATATTTGGGTAAACTTTGTTACAAAGTTCTGCGAGTGAGGAAACAATTGATCCAATACTTGAAGTAATTACAATTTTACCATGTTTGTCCGTTGGAATTTTGCCATCTCCAATTTGTAGAAGTATGAAAGCAAATTTATCAGCCAATGGGTCACTACTAAGATGGACACGCATGTTTGTAGATAAGGTTACAGTCTTGATGTACTTCCACAAATATGACAATTTAATGCAAGCATCGAGCTCATCAGCAGGACTTCCACGTGGAACAATAGGCAGCGTTTGTCGGAAGTCACCAGATAATAAAAGTGTGATGCCACCCATGACAACATCACGTGACTTGAGATCACGCAATGTTTTAATATATGAGGGGAGTAAAGTTTATGTAAATGCAAACATCGGACTGTATTTTGCAAACGAAATAAACCGGTAATGATGTATATTTATTTGTTATTTATTGCGGACAAAAATGGGAATAATCATAGTTCTTGTAGTGGCCAATTTTTGTGGAAAAAAAACATTGCTGTGGATGTTTCCAATACCCCGGTTTTGGGGAAGTTATAATCGCCCCCCCCCCCAGCAAACAGAAGGACCCAAATCAGTTAACTGTGCAAAACTGGGCCGGCAAAAATGAGGGACTTAGTTGTGTAAGCCGATTTATACTAAATTTTTTGTAGGTTTCCTATGAGTTTTCTATTGTATTCTAAAGAGTAAGGAGTAAACTTAATGTGCCAAAGGGGAAAAAAGTATTGTACACGTGAAAAATAAAGTTTTCTGGGTCTATTTCCGAGTTAATTAGTAAAGTGAAGTGCTAAGACATTGTAAAAAAAAACACCTTGTTAGTACAAAACATGAATTAAATAGAGCCAAACCGAATGATATTGGCGTTCGCAAAAAACAACAAAGTAAAATTTCGTACATGACGCAATGGAAAATGTGTGTTAAAATCATTGGTAGATGTCCCCCCCCAAAAAAAAGGAAGTAAATAAAGAACGAAATAAAAAGTGGAGAAAGAGAGGTTCTACTGCAAACCGGAAAGAATAAAAATGCAACAATATTGAATAACCGCAAGAATCGTACGCTGAAAAATGTAAGTATTTGTAAAAATTAATAGTCTTAGTTTGGTAGAGTGAAGTAATTATATATTTTTTTTTGTCTTAAGTAATTGTGTATTTGTTTTGGTTTATTGGTTGTTGTTTTATTATTTTGGTATATTTTATTTTGTGTAAGCGATCCGTTGCAGACGATGTGTTTTTGAATTAAACCTGTTTATTCTGCATTGTGGTCGTAGTAGTCGTCGTCGTAGTCGTCGTCGTCGTAGTCGTCGTCGGCGTCGTAGTCGTCGTCGTAGTCGTCGTCGTCGTCGTAGTCGTCGTCGTAGTCGTCGTAGTCGTCGTCGTAGTCGGTTTCTTCCCATGCGAATGTCGTCTGCTGACATATCAATGGTTTAATGTAACTTTCACCAAGGGAAAAGAAGTAATAAATTGCCCAAAAATAATAAATAAATAAATAAATAACCACTGATGTAATAAGTCACCCGTCCCCTGAGTATGAATTCCGAAATTAGTGGAAAGATAGCATAATATAAAAGTTAAAAATAAAAAAGAAGTCGTATTATCGTCTGACAGCGATCGCCCGATCCATGGCTAACGTGTAGTAACGTAAACCGCCCCCCCAGAAAAAGAACAAAAAGGGAAGTCCATGTACGTGAATATCACCGCATATAAAACTCTATTTACCTGAATGTCGTCTGGTAAGTGGTACGGTGAAAAAGTAAAGGAACGTGGCACAAATAGAGTTGGATACACAAGTAAGAGTCGTAGAGTGATAGAGTGTAATTAAAACCTGGAATATCAGGTTGTGTCGTGTCGTTTCGTTTTAACAATGGAAAGAGCAGAAAAAGGAAAGAAAAGAAAGAAAGTAGGAAAGACCGAAAGGAAAGATTATAAAGGAAGTTTGGTAACAATTAGATTTACAAAAGTGAAATATCGTGTAGACTGAAAACATAGGAAACTATCCCCCACCACCATCAGCACAACAAAAGAAAATGAAAATGTAACGATGTTAAACATGCCGTCCCGTAAAACGCAGTTCTGATTTTTAGAAAACCCTACCAACGCGAGTGTAAAGTTAGGGAAGTAGCCCCACCACCATCACCCAAAAAGCGAAAAAGACAACGAAAGGTAAGAAAGAAAGAAAGAAAGAAAAAAAGAAGGAAAGGAAAGAGCAAAACGGAAGTTGTGTTTGTGTAAGTAAGTTTGGTGCGTTTCACGTAAATGTCAATTCAGGTTTTCATAAAACTCTAACCACTCGGGTTATAACGAAATCAAAGTAATGTAATTGTGAATTCAATTCCAAGTAACGGATTGTGTTCTGTTTAAATCTAATTTTAATAAAATAGATGCTTTATAATTTGTGTATATGGTTTATGCTAACCAATGGCAAAGTAAGCGGGGTTCGTTTCAGCGTAAGTCTAGTCCAGTTTTTAGATAAATTCTAACCGGTGTTCGGTTTTAAATGTCTCCTGTGAACGGTCAGGAACGGTGTAAGTGAGGGGCGGTGGAAGGATGAATTTAGTAGAGAGAGTTTACTTTACTACTTCCATTAAATATAACCGATTTTTACAGTGGACTCTCACCAGACAAAATATAGGAAAATCCGATCAGCGAGATACTGGATATGTAATAAGCCTATAACATATGGCAGATGTCGTGATTCAGTTTGTGAATGATACCGCTGCACCAAATGTAAGCAGCTGCAGTCCTATAAACGTCAAAGTCGGAGGGGAAAAATGAGTTCATTTTATTTATATAGAGATAAAGTAGCTGCAAATAGGATTGCCACAACTATATTTTTCAATAACATATCGTTTTCTATGGTTTACCTCTGACATGTTCGGACACTTTCATAAGCATGAGGTTTTACACTATTGTTAATCTCTACACATAAGTGGATTAAACAGTCAAGGTCATTTCTGGACACATTCCTACTGGTATTTAGATTTTTCTTATTGTTGTACATATTTTCATCAATTCCTTATTATTAGCAGTTTATTACTGTTCATATAAGCCGCAATCTGATGATAGAAGTAATGCGTTATCACAAATTTAAGAAACCTGTTGCATGGCTTGAGTACACGTTTTACTACTTTTATAAGTTTGATTTATGAGTATTTTCTCGCTAGAGTAGCCTGACAAACTGGTATAGACAGATAGAATATACGTCGTGCTGTCGCTAGTAGGCATTCGATTTTGTGATAATACCATATATACTAACATGATTACCTTACATTTCCTTGGATTTAATGATGATCAATGAATGTTTTATACTCCTATATTTTTATTATCATCTACATCGATAAATTAGTTCATATTCAATCAAATCGATTACTTGCTTGCCCTAATTGGGAACGCATAGCGACATACCCAGAGTAAGCTTCACATGCCTTTCACAATGACTAAGTTCACAATATATTGTCGTCTACATGGGTTTGTAGAGATTCTACTGTTTATTTGTATAAAAGTATTTTTGTATATAATTGCTTGCATTAAAGTTTAAATAGCAAATGTCAAGTATCATGCGTCACGTGTGCGTTAAACAGAACTAATAATTTCGAACATGACTCTGTGATATCACAGAATCTACTGTTAATTAAAATGAAGAAAATTTCATTATGAAAGTAGGCTTTAAAGAGAAACATTCATTTTCAACCCGTATCTGTTACATCAAATGACTTATTGTTAATCTTTTCGTTTGGTCTTTCCAAATGGTAAAAAAAACCCTCCTTAACTGCACTAGTGATGTCAGGCGGTGTAAGATGTTTACTTTGGTCCAAACAACCCGTTCCTTTCTTCATCGGATTATTTCAATTATCGATACTTAACCTATTTAAGAACACTGCAAAATATATCAGTACTCGTTTACAGGGCGATCACCACTTATCAAGGCCCGGAGGCCACTCAGGGATAAGGGTTATTGCATGTACAGTACGTTTTAAATTTCATAAAACCAGCCAAGCTGTTCTCTGAGCCAAGAGGAAACGAGCTCATAGACACACAGACACACAATCAGAGGTATTTTATATAAAACTAACACACACTCACTCCCCCCCCCCACACACACACACATATATATATATATATATATATATATATATATATATATATATATATAGAATATAATATAAAGCTGAATGTCCGTGTGTGTGTGTGTGTGTGTGTGTGTGTGTATGTGTGTGTCTGGTGACGAATACGCTCCTATATGGTTGACTATTTTTTAAAAACTGATTGCATATAATGATAGAAGATGTATCGAGACACAGGAATGGGTATGTTTGATCTGGCAGAACGGTAGTTATTTAAAATTGTGGGGTCTGCGTTCGAGCCTGACCCACAAAGTATGGAAATAAAAAAATTAAAAAAACAAAAACATTTACAAGTGTTTTTGATATAGATGTACATGGGAATACTTTAATAAGTATGTTTTAACTTTAATAGGGTTGGTATAATAAAATTGTGGGGTCTACGTTCGCGCCTGGCCTCCATAGAATGAAAATAGGCGCACACTTTAATAAAGACTTTTCATATCTATCGTCGTAAGTATACTTTGGTAAATATGTTCCAGTTTGAAGAAATATGGTATAATAAAATTATGGGGTGTTCGTTCGCACCTGACTTCCATAAAATGGAAATATGTCACAAAGTTAACAAGGTTTTTTAATATAGGTCCACAGAATATTGTGATAAGTGTTTAAGTGTGAACAGGTAGGTATAATAAATTATGGGGGTTATCTATTTTATTTTTACTTTCATCATATTTTGCTTTGGTCTTGGTACCCCCAAATTCGAAGCTATCACTTTACAACCCTTCCTTTTAATAAACTATAATACTTTCATAAATCAGAGTCCATTTTCTGTAGGCTGTTTCTGAACCCAGTCAACGACGGGTACTTTTACTAGTATATATATATATATATATATATATATATATATATATATATATATATATATATATATATATACATATAAAGATGTAATAATATAACCTAACAAAAGCAATTGTCGCATTTTATCAATTTCAGTGTTGGAAGATTTAATGAGGTCAAACGGGACTGAGCAGGCCTTATCCGTTCAGAGGCATTCATTACTTTCGCTGTCTGTCAAATTATTTTTTTTTTTAACTTTTCACCCCAAACAAGGCAAATTGCAACTTTGGTGTAGGGGGCAACTATCAGGGGCAACAACTACTGTGGTACTATGTAGGGATTTGGGCAGCAAGATGTCGGTTCACGTTACACTTGAACTTCTGCACGTCAGTACAGTTGGGGAAGCAGGGACCTGGAATGGAATTCCAAAGTCTAGCGGATCTGGGGAAGACACTATTGGAGTAGAAAGATCTTTAACATCTAGGGATCTTTACAGTGTGGGGGTGGGGTTTAGCAGCCTGTCGGGTTTGTCGAGGGTACTCACGTCGTGGGGGCACAAGTGATTGCAGTTCGTCAGAGCATTCACCACTAAAATACTTGTAGAAAAGGCAGAGGGATGCAACATTTCGTCGATGGGACAGAGGCTGAAGCTTAGATGCCAGTTCAGGGCCTATTAGGTTCGCGACTCTCTTTTGACCCTTGTCAAGGAGCGAGAGACTAGTAGCAGATGCACCAGCCAAAATGTGACAGCAATACTCCATACATGGGCGAATTGTTGCCTTATAGAGGTACATGATACTTTCGGGTGTTAGTAGTTGTCTAGTACGGTAGAGAGAGCCCACCTTCCTTGCAGCAGCCCTGGCAATGTCATTGTTCCAACTCATGTTTCCTGTGAACGTTAAGCCAAGGGGTTTGAAAGATGTACTCTCAGAAAAAGGGTCGCTGGCCATTGCTATAGGTGGTAGAAAGGGTTTCTTGTAATTATTGAATGACACTAATTTAGTCTTGGCGGCATTGGACGTGACCAACACTTTTTGTCCCCATTCCACTACAGATTGGAGGTCTTCCTCTAGTGTTTCTGGCATTTCTTGAGAAATGTGTTCACTCGTCTTCCTGTCGTACCTGCCATAGAGTGTAGTGTCATAAGCATATATACCCATCTTAGAGGCAATTTTTTCGGGGAGGTCATTTATGAATATCAGGAACAATAGATGTCCAAGGATAGAACCCTGGGGCACTTCCGCATTTTATCATATTGTTTAGATGTACGACCGACGAGGACAAACTGGATTTTTCTCTTATCTTAGAAGGATTTAATTATGTTAAGTATTCTACCAGTGATACCGTATGATATAATTTTCCTGAGGAGATCCTCATGCCATACCCTGTCAAAAGCCTTAGATATATCTAGAGCTACCGCTCTGCCCTCTCCCGCGTTGTCCAGTGAATGGTATATACGTTCAGAGATTACAGTTATGATGTCTGCTGTGGAACGGGCTTGTCTAAATCCATATTTTTGGTGGGTCAGAAGCTTAGCATCTGTAAGGTGATGGACTAGAGCATGGTTAATTAAGGATATTTTGGCAAAAAGTGGGAGGAGGCTAATGGGGCGATAATATGATGGGTCTGTTCTTTCGCTAGAATTCTTGAATACTAGTACAACAGAAACAGTTTTCCAACAGCCCCTAAAGCAAGCTTCATTAAGGCACGTTATAGAGTTTGGAGAGAACTAGAGCTACTTCGGCTGAGCACTTTTTTAACAGCACAGCTGGGATGAGATCAGGTCCACATGCTTTTGAAGTGTCAATGTTTTTTATGATGGCATGCACCTTAGCAGAGGTGATTTTCAGATAGTCTAGCGTAGCGTCTGTCCGCAAAGGAAGTCAGGTAGGGGGTGGTTGGAAAGGTCCAGTGTGGAGTTTGAGGCAAACCGATTGGAAAACATGTTAGTCTTGTCGGTTGCTGAGGAGACAACCTCGTGATGGTTGATTAGCGGAGGAATTGTTGATTGCCCATTATTTACTACACTGTTGTAGATTTTCCAGAAGTCTCGAGTTCCTAGTTTTTGTGCTTCGATGCGTTTTTTAGTGGTTACCGTAAATTCTCTCTTAGCTGTCGCTATTTCTTACTTAACGTTATTTCTAGCTTCTATATAATTCAGTCTGTTTGAACTGGACTTATGTCGGTTAAATCTGCGGTATGCATGCTGCTTTTGAGCAATGGCAATTGCACAGGTCGACGTAAACCATTGGGGAGAGTGGGGCTTACTATAAAATTTCCGCCTGGGAACATGCGCTTCGATTGCAGTTTTAAACCAGTCAGTAGTCTCGTTTGCACACTATTCAGCATGGAGAGAAAAATATTTCCCCATGGGGCATCTCTGATTTGTTCCCTGATGGCTTCCCAGTCAGCTTTTTTATAATATCTCGTTTTTTTTAGCACTGGCTCTTCAGTTTTAGGTCTAGAGTTTAGGGCGATTTCAACCATTATCACTGCATGATCAACGTTCCCGGGTGGGCCGTGGGCCTTCGTTATGCAGCCATCGGGAACTGTGGTCAAAAACAGATCTAGAAGTGATGCGTGTTGTTCCTCCTGGTCAGGGTAACGGGTTGGAAACGTAACAATTTGTGATAGGGTGTGAGATATAGTGAAGCTATGAGTTGTTCTGCCTGCTGCATCTGTGTAAGTAGAGAATCCAAGCCAGTTTCTGTGGTGGACATTTAAGTCACCAACTACATGTATTTGTGCGCTAGTGTCGAGGGACAGTGCTGTGTCTATGCTGTCAGAGACTTTGTTTATTATGGGGCAGTCCTGAGTCGAGGGAGAACGGTAGAAAAAATAATAGTAGCTAATATTGTGTTGCATGTTTAGTCTAAAGCACATAAAGTCTTGATCATCTGTTTCTAGGTTTGTTTCTGTAGTTAGGGGGTGGGTATTACGAATGTAAACTCCAAGTCCGTGCATGTGTCTGTCAGAGTCCTTACGGCAGAGTGGGAGATATCCAGGCATGTTTAAGTTGTTAGAGGGGATGCAGGAGTGTAGGTTAGTCTCACTTAGGTCTAAGATATCCGGGGTATTTGTTTATGAGAAATGCTTCAACATCAGCTAAATTAGTTCTAAGCCCACGGATATTTTGAATGCAAGCCTCAAGGGAGGAGGCAAGTTGAATTTGTTTGTGCCTAAGCCTGGTTTAAGCTTATTTTTAGATTGTACTGTCGTCATATTTTTAAAGAGTTTCGGTTTAGGTAAGGGGGAGCTAAACAAGATGTTATGCAGAGCATCATACATGCATCACAGGTAGACCATCAGCTGACCTTTCTCCAATTAGGATTGTGGCCTCAGGAAATCCCACCGGGGATGAGTGCAGGGCCCCTTTCCATGCGCGTCATGGCACTGCAAACAACCGGATATCATTCAACTGTTGATGGAGCAGCCGCTCTAAGCGCTACCAAAGAGTTAGGGCTCCTGTACTACCAGTCGGGAACAGCAGCCAGGAACTGTCAATCCGGTACCCTCAACCCATTAGATTGTCAACCCAATATAATTGCTCAGGCACATACTGTACTCAAGCACTCTGAAATGTCCAGTTTTAGGGGTGGGGTGTGTCGGTAATTGAGAAAACGGCGTTCGTTGCCCTAGACAAGAAACAAGATCTACCGCTGGGTGTTTCTGTCGAATCACTGAGATACTGTCTCTGCGATTGACTAATAGGCAAAGAAGGAGTATGGAAGCCGGGCGATAGACAGAGCCTATCTACTCCTTAAGCAGTTTAGATTTGACAACTGGTACATTTGTTTGAGTCACCAGCTCTAGGAAGGTTGTCATCCAAGACTGAAGAGGCCTCTCTCCCCCTTGGTTTAGTTTCAGAGTTTTCCTTCTCCTAGACGGATGATCTGGAATGATCTACTGGGTCCGTCAACACTGAGAGGGTTTGCTCCGCGCCTAGGTTCTAATCCAGGTATTTCTGCCACCCCGCGTAGTTAGTTAGTGTTACTGGATTAGTTTGTGGAGGTTATATCTCTGCTGATTAGTTACACTCCTCAAAGTGATTTAGGGACATTGCTATTTAATTGTTAGCGGATAAAAGCGGTGAGTGGAGCTCATGCAGTGTAAGCATCTATGATTGTAAGAAGGCTTGTTAGAGAGTAGATACTGTCGTTTGAATATTACCTTTTTTATTTATTTTATTTATGTTAGCTTAGGTCTAGGATAATGTTACAGTATGAGTAGGTATTAAGAATTGAGCTACGAGTTGAGCCAAACTATTTCAGATGATAGGAGGGTTAAGATGTAAGTGCAATATAGTATGGATAAAACAGCAAGTTTTGAGTCATGCGTAATTAGGTGAATACATATATTGACAGGTTTTCAGTAGGTGCAAATAGAGTTGAAGTTGTAGGTATTTACAAGTAAGAGTCATGGGACATTTTGCATAACAAGGAGTGTCTGTTCAATTTCGTATTAATCGTGGCAAAACTCTTGAGGAGACAGTTATGTAATGAAGATCGCTTTGCTTCTGAGAGATGTACATCTATTTATTCAGAACTTGACGTTGGCTGATGTTCGAAAACATTTTAAGCCCAAATTTAAATCCTTTTGTAGACTGTAAATGTATTTGTGTATAGTTTTCATTAAATATAATAAGTTTCTATAATCTTTCCTCTTTTCCATACTCTTTTATACGGGTATCATTTGGCTTTCTTTTTAGATCACTGATTATATAATGAATCACATTTTATCATAATTATATGCAGCCTCCCGTAAACTATTGTGGGAGTTTTAGTTGAATGTCTTGAATGCAAAAAGTATAACACTCAATTTGACAGGTAATTTAGGTTCAAATAATAACTCCTTATTATAAAATAAATCTCCTTAAGTGTTTTTCTATACCGCGATAAAACTAATATATGCAGTAAAAATTACGATAACGAAGGCAGTCGAAAGTACATACTAATACATTTCATAGCTGAATTAATAAAAAAAATAGATAGTATTTAGAATATTTGATTATGTAAAACCACGACTCAATATTTGCTAATATTACACTTAGAAACGATTATGTTGTTTTCTGCAAGAAAACAGTTTCCTTTCGGCAATCTAACTGCATGTGTGCAAAAGAAAATAGGTTCTTTAAAATGTACTTCATTCATGCAATGTCGATTTGGTTTTCGGTATACATGCGCTAAAAATAATTTTTTTATAAACATATTAATTGGTTAGAAAAATTCTTCGATTCCCACGTTTTTTTACAGCAGACGGCTGGAGAAGAGAAAGATAATTCCTATTGTAAAGGTTTCTCTATCAACTATTTCCGAAGATGTTTTAGCGATATTCGATTCTAACTGTTTCCTGTACTAATAAAAGAGACGTTCTGGAATAGTAGAATAATAATGTCCGTAACTTTAAAAACAGATTGGATGTTAGTATTTTACTTAAAATTTAAAAATAACGTCATTATCAGTAGTTTATAATTAAAGACGAGTTCTAACATCGTAACATTCATTTAAACAAAGAAACACGCATCTAAGTGTGTGTACGGAAAAGAGGGGAACATGGAGTTTAGAGGTATAAAATGTAATACATTATTTTTGGCCGAAAACGGATTAAACTGCTTGTTATCGATTACAAACTCTTAAAATCTAGTTAAAGTGTTAAGGTTAGGGTTAAGTTTAGGGATAGATTTTAAGCAACGTGATAAAGTGACATTTGCCGGCATCATCCATCGCTTTAATATAAATTCTAATATATATATATATATATATATATATATATATATATATATATATAGTTTGCGATAGGTTAAAATTAATATTTTCTCCTTTTGGGAATCAAAACTGCATTCTTTATTTTTATTTTGGCATTTTTGCATTCAAAGCTTCTTTAGGCTAAATATTGGGATTTTAGATATGTGTGGCTAGTTCTTTTTTCTTCTTATCTATTTGCGTTTCTGGTACCTATGCTTTTATGCATTTTTATTCTCATAGCATTTATATGCTAATTAACACGTCGCAGAACGGATCTTGTAATCTTAAACTTACTTATTAATAGTTTATATGCTTATTTTTTATTTTATTTTATTTATCTATATTTTTTCATAAGTAAAAATAGTTACCGTATTATTTTACATTTTTTATTGGGTAAGTAGCATTATCTACTGGAAAGCCATGTATTTAACAGCTGTCCTGTTTTTAAATCTCCGAAACAGCTACATGGTAAGCAGCTGAGGATCCCCGTTTTCTATTTACAAAATTTTATTTAATGTTTTCTCTTTTCATCCTTATATAATAAAATTCAGTTTTAAATTGAAGACTTTTGCGAAATCGGCTTATGCAAATGCTATTTCTATTTCACAATTTTAGTTAAGACCTTTTTTTTCATCCATATATAAATGAATTCTCTTTGGTCATTATAAACATTTTAGAAATCGGATTATGTGGGTGCTTAGTCTGTGATAGGTTAAAATTAACACACACACACACATACATATATATATATATATATATATATATATATATATATATATATATATATATTCTAAAGAAGCTTTGGATAACAATATGCAAATATAAAACTAAAGAATGCAGTTTAGATTGCCGGAAGGAAAACTATTAATTTTAACCTATCGCAGACTAAGCACCTACATAATCCGTATATATATATATATATATATATATATATATATATATATATATATATATATATATATATACGTGTATATATATATATGTATATGTATATGTGTATATATATCTATATGTATATATATATACATATATATATATATATTAGCTGTGGAAAATCAGTATATATATATATTCTCTCACACTTTCTTAACATTCTATTGATTACTCGTAAGGTTAGCATGTCGGGGTGATATCGTCCTTTCGAGTATATAAAATTCTTACTGGTGAGACGTTGGCTTGGGTTAAGGCTGGTTTGATACCTCGTCCCTTATTCGTAGGTTTTTCCACTGTCGGATCTGTGCCGCGGTTAGCTAGATCTGGGTAAGTTAATAGACGTTCTTGTGTGTGTAGCGTGTTCGCTCAGTAGAGTGCTCGCCTAGCATAAAAAGAGGTTCGGGTTTCAAATCCTGCACGCGGATGTGTCTAACTGATGAGCCAAAACGAGGGCTAAACCCGAGTCTTGGACTTCCGGTATGTTGGCTTTCCTGGCTCTTCTGGGCTGCGACATTGGTTTGGCTGTGGAAAAATCATTATATATATATATATATATATATATATATATATATATATATATATATATATATATATATAAGGAATGAAAAATATACCACCGGTGGTTGACGTTATGTTTAAAGAAAAAATAGAAAAAACCGAATGAAATTATTAAAAAATCAACGTTTCGTCCTTGTTTCAGAGGACATCTTCAGGATAATTGAAATAAAAATGTAAGAAAAGAAAAAGTCATAGATCGTGCGAAAAAAAGACAGTTTTTAAATCCTACCCATGTCGGGAAGGACGCACACATATTCGTCCTTCCCGACATGGGTAGGATTTAAAAACTGTATTTTTTCGCACGATCTATGACTTTTTCTTTTCTTACATTTTTATTTCAATTATCCTGAAGATGTCCTCTGAAACAAGGACGAAACGTTGATTTTTTAATAATTTCATTCGGTTTTTTCTATTTTTTCTTTAAATATATATATATATATATATATATATATATATATATATATATATATATATTCGGCATTTTTCATTTACCAAAGTTTACTTTGTTTAGTTATTTACTTTTCAAAATTGTACTTGTTCTCACTCTTTTTATTATATTATGTGTATCTGTAATTTTTTTATGTATGTGTGCAAACGAAAAATATTAACTCTGAAACTAATTATCAAGTACTGAATTTTCTTTACATATATATTATTTGTTTACATAATTTATTTCCAGGGCAAACTTGTGCAGAAACACTATGTGAAAATAAAATTCTTTTTATGAACAATGTGTAATACATACCAATGGGTATGTACTCTAAGTCTCCATGTTAACTTTGATTGTAGAAGAGTCCAATGGTACGTCATAGTTGTTCAAGTATTTATGTTCAAATTCACTCCAACTAAAGAAAATTGCTACTGAGACGTCATGTAATATTCTTAATTAGGGATCGCATTTAAGGTACAGTCCAAGTAAGTTATAAAACAGCGAGGTGTCCGTTCAGAATTCCATTTTAACGTAAAATAAGAGAAAGTTATGAACGTAAATTCTAAAGTCTAGTAGTTAGAGAAAATAAACTATTAGAATGTAAAGCGTTATAAAATCGTGAATGGCTTAAAGTACAATTATTGTATTTTGTTGCTTGTCGAATTCGTGAGTAATTTACCTGGAAGGAAAACCAGTGCTATGATTTCTTTTGGCAATATTCCATTTAAGTACAACAGGCACAAATGTTAGCATTAGTTGGTAAAATTATTGTAGAACGTTTTGTACCATTGCAAATTGAAAGAGTCATGTGATTGCCACACCGGTCTATATATGGTAACAATATTCCATGCATGGGCGAACGGTTGATTTGTATAGATATATGGTTCTATAATATGCGAGTATAATTTAGCGCCGTGGAAGAAAACCCACTTTTTTGCAGTTGCCTTGACAATATCTTCTTTGTATTTATTCCAATTCATGTTACATGAGAATTTGAAGTCGAAGAGATCAGCTGTTAGTTAGAATGTTATTAACTATGGCAATAAGTAGCTATTTAAGGTAAGTTGGTTTGTGTTAGTACCATTAACTATGTCACGGTCTTCATTAGTAAAGTAAAAATCGGGGATCATTTCTAAGATCTCAGACATTGGATTGGATGTGTTTATATGGGTTTAACCATTCCTACACGGCATTGGGCTAAGTGTAATCGGCAAATGGACGAATATCATACACAATTACATAAATACAAGGCGTTTATGATAAATAGAAACAATGAAGCCACGAATGTCGATTGTGAGGTATACTAGCATTAATAATGTTTTGATATACGGCAATCGTGAACAACTTGGGTATTTTTCTTCTCTTAGAATGATCTGTGTATATGTATTCGTTTAGAAATACCGTACGATTTAATATTCATGAGGATACCTTTATGCTGTTTTTTGTTTAATGTTTTATAAATATTAAGCGTTGCGACAATAGCTTTCCCTGCCATTGTAACGTGATAGTTACATTTAAACACGGATCTGGATTTATGTATAAAATTACTTACAGGGCAGAAATCCGACACCGTATTTTTTTCATTTGAGAAAAAGTATTTATAACCGGTACTTTCCACCTGAAATGCATTTTTCATGCCAATAAAATATTGTTGAACTCCGGCCTTGCTCTCTGGGATCAAGTAACACTGCCTTAATCTTCAAATTAAGCCTACTATTATATCTGTAATTCGTTCAATTTAATACGGTCGTCAGAAAATCTGGTTAAAGTTTAAGAGAACAAATGAGATTTGAACTTTAAAAGTTCCTATCGTGCCGCTACGTGCTTAAAAAAACTCTACCATGTAAATAGGTGCTTAATAATCTCTCTCCACTACGTGCTTTTTCTTCTGCCTATTTTTCCGTCCCATTTCACTGATCTTGTATGAAGATCACGCTCGCGATACTGCTTAGTTATTTACATACGTGGCAATCGCTACGTTGCATAAATTTCAGTACCAAAATTTTTTTACAAGAATTTTTTCAAACACTGCGATTCGGTACTTAAGAAACACAATAAAAAACCCGAAAGTTTAAATCAAACAAATCGCATAAATAACTCCAGATAAAATGATATAATGTATAGTTTGTTCGACTATTTAATTTCATCTTCATTTCTGTATCAGAATTAGTTATTTTATTTATATAGTATGTGATGTTTATTTTGTATAAAGAAGCTCCAATGTATGTTTCTAAATATGTATATACACATTTGTGACATGCCCAAAAAAGAAAAAAAAAACAGTTAATTGTTACAATAACAAGAACGTGGTTTTATTACTTTCAGAAATTCCACTGAATCAGTGCCGGGATGTTTTTTTTTAATTTAACACAATATTGAATGGCTAGTATAATTATGCGGTAATACCAAAACAGTTCCGTTGTGTAAAGTGGACTTAATAAGTCTACCAAGTCTGTGACTAGCGCTCAATTCATAACACTACATGACAACCAGTGTTTCATTTTCTTCTGACCCGTCTCATCGGATGCACCATTCTCTACATGGCCCCCACCTTATGACCGAAACACTGCTGTTTTGTGGTCACTTCTTGGGCAAGTTCTGTGTAGTTATGAGTTGGTCCTCGCATTCGTGGGGATAATGATCTTGGTGGTCGTGTTACTCTAATGCTGCGTCGTGAAATGGGACTGGTTTTTGCCTAATAAGGTCTTAGTTACCCACATCCATATCTGCGTCAGATGTGTCGTCTGCCCTCACTACGTCATCCTCCGTATTTTCCATGTTCATCATCTTGTGTATGTCACACGAGAATAGTCTGTCCTCCATTTTTTGCCTTTGAAGGTGGGATTGAGAGAGTGGTTTTACGGTAAAATAACCTGTCGTATCCATAACATGTTGGGTCTTCCGGAGGAAACGACGATTGCGTTGTGTGACCCTGCTGCTTCCATCCAAACTTACCTGGTTTTGTCTATTACCCATGGTCACAACTTCTCCCCCTGTTTTTATCTATCGTCGCGGATATGACCCTTTCTGGTTCTGCACCTGAACGGATTCGCCGACCTGAAGCTGTTGAAGTGGACGGCTATGAATGTTGTACTGTTCTTTGTTAAGCAGATGCCTTTTTGCCATCGCTCTTTCTTAACCGCTTCGTTAGCACTTGACCTTCTACCACAGCAGCGATTCTTCCAATGCGACTTATACTCGTAAAGGTTTTCAGTTTTAGGAATCATAACTAATGTACAGTTAACGTCAAATGTCTTAATTTATTATACATCAATTTTGCTTGATATTAGTTTTAAAATTAAAGACAGCTTCACGGATTAATACATTCTGTATTATTACATAATTACATTAAAAATAATTACATAAATGTATTTCTTCGTGCGGTATTAGATTTATAAGTACACAGGAGAGAAAATGCCAAAAAACGAAGCGTCAGAAAATGGTCAAATACAAATAAAAGAAATATTCATAAGTCACTCAGTGTATCCCGTTTTAACAGGTGGGAGTGTCTATTGTTATATAAAATTTCGAAAATTGGTAATCGGAAAAATTTGAGATCTTTAGTAGTCTCAACCGGAAGTTAGATTTTTTAATTGATAAAATACAAATTGACAAGAATATAAATGTGTTTCATTCTAAATCCATATTTAAAACCGTACAATAAATCAATCTTCATTTCTAAAAATTGACTTAATAATTATTTAATACGCCAAATGCGTATGCATTATTTTCTCTTATAATCTTCTAACCGATAGGAAATAGTAGATATGTCGAATTTTGCTATAGCATATTATGAATGTCAAATGAGAATACATCTCGAAATTACATGAAGAAAAAAAGTACGAAATGCACACACATACTGACCGGTGCGATTCCCCTTTTCCACCCCTCTTTTCTCACCCTGATTTGCTCGGTGCGTCCTCCCCTCACAACGACTGTTATCTCTCCATGTACTTTTTTAACCATTGTTTCTACACAAGTACTCTTCGGCCCGGCAATAAATAATCATCTGTAACTTGGTAATTCCCTGTTACTATGGACACGACTTGTATATTAAATTCTCGCAAAATAACAAATGGAAAAAATTCGACACGGTGTTTTATTCAGTCGAAATAAAAGGTGTTCTTATCAATGGTTTTACACGAAGTCGCCTGAGCCGTATTTTCTTGGTTAGCGAAAATATGGTTATATATTTGCTTTACGTTGGGATCAATTAATAGTTAACTTTCTTCGTGATTCAAAATAAATCTCTGCCCTGTAGATACGAGCTTAAATGTCTTGCTCAGCTATATACTTTCTTTCTTATTATTATTACATTTTCACACCAAACAAGGTACATTGTCACTTTGTCGTTGGGGGCTACTATCAGGGACATGAGCATCATGGGTACTGTGTAGGTAGTTGGGCGGCAAGATGTCGTTTCACGTTACACTGAAATTCTGCATGTCAGTAGATTTGGGGAAGCAGGGACCCGGATGTTTTCCTCCTACTTTACCTCCTTAATATTCCCCCGATCCCGCTGTGATGTCACACACGCGTCATGGCTTAATAATTTACATTCGTGCTTGTAGCTTCATGACACAATGAATCGCATCTGCGTTTTAGGATGATCGTTAAGAAATATGCAGTAGAACGGACTTTTATTTAATTTCTCCTGTCAGTCAAACAATAGCGTTTACAAGATAGTTTAGTGGATCATTATTGACTAATGGCTTAAATATTTTAGCAAAAAAGATGAAAGTAAGCGATACTTTATACATTTAGATATTTTTTTAAATATCAGACACTGATACCACAGAGAAAATGCCCCAACTACTATTGATGCACTAGAGAAAATATTTCTAATACGCCAGAGAAAATGTCCAAACTTCTAATAAAGTTAGATTATCCAAGGCATTTCTTGTAGAGTTTGAAGAGAATATTGTCATGCTCAACAGAGCATTTTCGTACTAGAATAGGAGGGTATACATTAAGCTCGCACGCTATTAAAATATCTATATGTTATATATAATGCTGCTTATATTTGAAACGGTGAGTATCAGATTCTTTCTTTAAAGGGATATTTTATATGGAGTGGTTTGTGTCGTCTATTGTTGAGTTAGAGGAGAATCTTTAGCTTGCTGGTCTGCATTTTTATTTGGCATCCAACCGGCATGAAGATTTTGTAATAATTAGGATTGTCTAAGTCTGTCGACCTGTTCCACAAATCCGAATCCTCAACATGGAATACCTCCAGAAAAGTAACACATGTAAACATACAATACCATCCTCCAACGTAGACCCCTACTACCACGTCTCCTTCTCCAACATCAGGGGTCTTCATTCGAACATTCCAGAGGTTGACACCCAATTACAAAAGACGAAACCAGACATATTCTTCCTAAGTGAAACTGGCATTAGGCCAACCGCTTTCCTTGACGAATTCATAATTAAAGGATACTCTAACTTAACATCTAAATCTGACCCCGAAGATCGCCATGGACATAGAATACGTGCCTACATTAAAGATGGCTTTCCGTGTGGTTGGGATATTTCCGGAGAAGACCCTAATTTACCTTATATGTGCTTCCGGGTTGCACTCGCTTACACTATTGCATTTATATTCGCTCTCTATCGCCCCCACAACAGCGGAGTTACTATCCTTAAGAACATATCTGAAAACAATGACCATATCCTGTCTGCTCACCCTTCAGCTAACATCCACATTTGTGGTGACGTCAATATCCACAATGCGGAATGGCTGAACCACTCTAACAAGACAGATGATCAGGGGGGTGCTGTCATGATTTTGTCATTGCCTATGACCTCGCCCAGATTGTCCACGAACCCACCCGAGTGCTCGATACTCCGCTCAGTATGCTAGCCTTCTAGACCTTTTTCTCACAACTTCCCCTGAGCTATGTTCAAGTTCCGTTCTGTCACCACAGGGATCTCCCAACCACGCAGTTTTATTAATTAAGATAAAAACGAAATGCAATAAGTCTGCAGATGTACCTCTCCACCGTACTGTATATCGATACTCTGCCGTTGACTGGGATAGCTTCCGTACACTTATATCCGATCTACCACTGCATTCCATGTTTAAAATGATGTGTCCTCCATAGTATCAGACCTGGCCGAATGGCTACTTGTAGGCTTAGACCGATTTATACCATCCAAAAACTTCCAACAAAAACATAACAGCCAGCCATAGTTCTTCCCTGAATGTGCCGCTGCCATCCGCACAGAAATCATTTTTACCATAGCTACCAACGTAATGATTGCACTGAGACTAAAGCCGCCTTCATGACTGCAATAAACAACTGTAAAAGAGTAATAAAAAATGCAAGAGAGCTACATGCTCAGTCCGTTAAATCCAAAGTAGCTGAACAGCGGCTTGGTACCCACCAGTTTTGGCAAATAGAAAACAGGACCATGAACAGAAACGTGCGTTCTATCCAAACCATCATCAATGGACCTGAGGTCATCTCGTCAGCATCAGACAAGGCCAAACTATTTGCCAAGAACTTTGCAGCTAATTCTACCCTATGCGACGAAGGCCATCAACTCCCCGTATTTCCTCCTATAACCGACAACACGCTCTGCAACATACAAATATCTGTGCGTGATGTCGCCAAGCTAATCAAGAACCTTGATTCCAGTAAAGTCACTAGCCCTGACGGCATTCCAGTCATTGTTCTGAAAAAAGCTCCAACCAGAACTTGTCCCCGTACTTACAAAACTGTTTAAGCGTTGCCTTAAGGAGCAGTGCTTTCCACCACCCTGGAAAACCTAATCAGTATGCCCTGTGTTTAAGAATTCAGGTGAAAAGTCATCTCCCTCTCAGTACAGGCCAATAAGTCTCCTGTGTGTCATGAGTAAGTTGCTAGAATCCATATTAAATAAAAAAAGTAGTCAACCACCTCAACAGAAACAACCTTCTTAGTGACATGCAATATAGTTTCCGCTCTGAAAGATCTACAGCAGATGTGCTAACGGCTATATTACATAGGATTAGTGAATCTCTTGACAAAGCCTTCCTTTCTAGGGCAATTGCTCTTGACATATCGAAGGCCTTCGATAAGGTATGGCATAAGGGCCTATTCACAAGATTTCCATCTACGGTATAATTGGGAATGTTTTCTCGATCATAAAATCATTTCTCTCCGATAGGATCATAAGAGTAGTAGTTGATGGGCAGAAATCAGAGGCCATCAATATTAATGCTGGAGTCCCTCAGGGGTCAATCCTAGGCCCAAATCTCTTTCTGATATGCATCAATGATCTCCCAAAACACATACTTAAAACATTCGTTGACATCTATGCTGATGACACGAGCATCTACGGCAAAATATCCAAGGCCATAAATGACAAAGTTCTCTCAGATTCTCTCTCCTTTGATCTTGAGCGCGTGGTACAGTGGGAGAGGTAGTGGCTGGTTACTTTTAAAGCATCTAAAACCAAACTCCTATTGTTACATCATCAACGCTCTGATCGCCATTTGGCATCAATTGATATGTGTGGGTCTCGTGTAAGGGAAGCTCCATGTTTTGATAAGCTTCTGGGCTTTACTTTTACCCCTGACCTGAAATGGAATATGTATATCAAGTAAGTTTCCAACATCGCTGGAAAATTGGTAGGATCCTTCAGAAGATATATAACCCTTGATGCAATTCTCTATCTGTATAAAAGCCAAGTGCGTCCAAGGATGGAGTACTGCTGCCACATCTCGACAGGAGCTACTAAACACAGCCTATCCTGCCTTGACAGAGTACAAAATAGACTTCGTGGCCTACTGGGTGATGCTTTTTTTCTTCCCTTCAATCACTCTCCCACAGGAGAGACGTTTCGAGCCGGTCTTTGTTTTATCGTTACTACCATGGCAGGTGCTCCTCTGAACTCCAATCTCTGGCCCCCCCTCACCAATCTTTCACGATAAACATACGCCTTATCTGTGCCAAAATCAAAACGAAGATTCCATGAACAAAGCTTCTTTCTTAGAAGTGCACGCCTGTGGAACTCTGTTTCGGTTGCCTGTTTCCCACATGGACTACAACCTGCATATCTTCAAGTCCAATGTGAACAAATTACTTATGAACCTCCTTCTTAAATCAGACACTTTATAAAATCTCCAACACTAATGCACTGTACACACAATAACCCTTATCCCCGAGTGACTTCCGGGCCTTTATAAATGGTGACTACCTTATAAAAAAACAATAACTTTACAGTAATCGCGAGTTCCTCTCTTCTGCGATCAGTGCGTTTTTTAGTTAATTTTACCCGTATATTATGTTTTATAAAATATTTCTTTTACTGAACTAAACCGCTAAGAAGGAGACAGTTTTATTCATTCTTAAGATATTAAATTCATTTTTTTTAAATTTTTGCATATGTTAAGCATGATATGCCGGTAATGTTTTGCTTGGAATTGCGGTTTTATTATTTTATCATTCGACGGATAACTATGCAAAGGCAACGGAATGTGATTTGGCAGTTGATAAAACCCTTTGTATTAAATATTATTTGAGATCATGTGATTGAATGAAGGTGTGATGAGGTTATTTTAATAATTTGTGAAACGCAAGAAATAGCTTGATAACATACCAGGTCCTGCAACAACAAATGTACAAAATAATATTTTTTGACAATAATTGGTAAAAGTACAAAGACATAGAAACGCATTAATAACTTTTATTTTCTTTTACGTTTACCTAAGTAGTGCAACTAAAATACACATTGCCGAGTTTCCTCATTCTATCATTTGTAAGTTTATCAACAAATCGACACATTGAGTATGCATATCTATTCTAGTGATTGCCGCTATACTAACATTTAGACTCATAAAATTTGCAAAGCATTTGCGGTCAGTTTATACACTGTAAAGAATAATTAAAAACCATATAAACATTGCTCATAAGTGTAAACATTTTCACGGACCCTTATTTAGCTAATGATGTTTCTCTTAAATTACTGCAATAGATTACAACAAGTATCATCTAATAAATCTATTATGTTCCTTTTAAACACCACTGTAAACTAATTTCTTCTGGCAATATTAAAACTACTCTTGCGAAACATAATTTTAAAAATCTTCATGAACACTAGCAAAACTATCAGCTCGTCAGAACTGAATAGAATAAGCTGTTGATAAAGACCATCGTATTAAACCGTTGCTTAAAATAATGGGTTTTCAAGAAGGTACCAGAACTGTTCATAAGGAAAAAGCAGTTTTCGTATCTATTACATGAGCCTGCTTAAATTAGGTCAGCTTGAATCCGCATTTCGGACATAGTGTTTTTCTAATAAAAGATACAATACATAATTATATAATGTGTTATTATATTTTAATTACAATTGAACCAAACTATAATAATCAAGCAATTCTATATTCTGGTATTTTCAGTAGAGTGCGAAACGATGCCTTGTAAAGAATTCATAACTATATTCTTTTTGGAATTTGGTTTAGCGACAGAATAAAAAGTATATGCTTTTCTTACAACAATTTAATAACACTAAAATAATAAAAATAGAGTTTATCCTCCTATGCCAAAACACTGAAGTAATTTACCTTAATTCGTACTGTTAAAAGTTACATGGAAGTATTTTAATTACAATAATCTTTTTGTATGAAAAGAGAAACAGCTGAAATATCTTCAGAGATCTGAAACCATATAGAAGGCATATACTTAATGTATTACTGGCCATATGCTTAACTTACAATGTCTTAAGTAAATCGACATTGAAAATAATTGTTTAATCTTTTTCACCTAAAATGTTTACATCGTAGAATAACTGAAATATTATTAATAATCTGTGCTTCCATCTCAGTTAAAACTTAAAGAAAATGTTCTATTCAACATAGAAGAATGTAGTCTAAATCTCTTAGGATAAAAGAAAACGTTAGATCCGAAGTAGTGAGCCTAGAGTCGAGATGGCCCATAAGGCACAGTTGAGTTGACTATAGAAGAACGGAACATGTGCTTTAATAACTTTCTTTTATCTATAAAGTTGGCTCATGTACACACTGTTCAGCAGAGACAGTAACATATTATTGAATAGTACGTATTTGGGTTGGTCTCCGATCGATTAGAAATACGCTTTTTTAATGTATTTAGTTGTAAAGAGTAGCTGTATAACCTGATGTCGATAATTAATGGAATATGATAAGGTTCAAAGTATCTAGATATTTTAGTCACGCAAGCCACAAATACTGTAGCTAAAGATAAACCACGAATTGAGGTTTGCGCATCCTCATTGTTTTTGAGTCGGATCGGAAGTGTGACATTTTGTGAGAGGAATTCTTTATTAGAAACCAATATGCGCTGTTAACCTTTCAATTTAAAAAAAATCATATATATCACATTTACAGTAAATTTACATTCAAGTTGAACAATTGAAGCATGCAATGTCTCACGTGAGTGCACAATGAACGAGGCATAACAATAACTACGTTCAGCATTTACGCCCCCTCCATTAAGCCCCAAAAGTCCCAAATCCTGGTGAAAATGAATAAAGTGTGCATTTTGTGACCTTAACATATGTAAATTTTAGTTCTGCACCATGAAAAAAAAAAGAAATGACTTAGTCCATCAATTGCACCGCCATTTGGCTCTAAAAGTCGCCAAGGCTTTAACATATTTAAAGTTGTGTTCAGCACCATGCAAAATTGCTAAATAAACATACACAGAAACGTTTGCACAAATATAGTAAATGGAGTGTTTTTATTAGCCCTAGAAGAGCCACTGGGGCACACTCAAGAGTTATTGCAAAGTATAGACAAACAAAATTATATAGAAATCAGTTAGTTACAACTTTTCAGAAAAGTTTTGTAAAAGTCCAAGGCATCAATTATTTTTTAAGTATCAATTTTAGCCATGATAACCCGCGGGCAACCGATTCTTTCCGACGAACGAACAAGAGTGAATTTACAAGTCAACCTTCCTTTTTTCAAGGGACCAATGATTAGACAATAATTAGAGGAAAGGTCAAATATTTAAACTGTTGATGTGAAAAAAAACACTTTCATGATAAACAGTACGTGGCATTAAAACATTCACGTTTTCAAATCAATAATTTATTATTTAAGCGTTTGGTATAATGGGCCTGCAGAACATATTATTCTTGCTATAAATTGTTTTCGATATGAAACTATATTTTCATATCCAGCCGAAAACAACTGCTTAACAGTATATTTTATTTCAAATTAAAAGGCATTGTTTTCAAATTATTATGAATTTCTTCATCACTTTTTTTTCATTATACTATATGTATTAATAAACATTTCAAATGCAAGTTATTTCGTTTAGTTTTTACTGTTTAGGCCAAAACATGCGTAAGTCTAATATATGATGCATCGATTTAAAAAAAAAAGATTATACAAAATGTATTTTATGTTTTCTAACGTTGCTTGATATTCTATTTGCTTATAAATATGCATAACTTTTAACAATACATTATCTTTCTTGTGTGAATATCTCTAAATGGAGCATTAGCATATTACAAAAGGACATTTCTACGACGGACACTCATGCAATTCGATCGTGTAAAACTAATGCATTTAATAAGAGTATGCTCCACTGATTCTGTCCTACGCAGATTCTTCCATATTCAAAACTCTAATGAACTGAAACCGTCACGCCACATTCTGCGTATCGCACGTTAAAGCAACTCTATAATCATCCAACTCTAATTGCACAACTGTACAAAGATCATCTTACTATCAGCCATATATGTAAGGTATCACTGAGCCGAAACATAAAAAAGAGTTATAATTAGTTGAATAGACACTGAAGCTTACATGTTTTCCTTTGGGACATTTTGATGAATATTTTTAAATATGTATAAGTCGAATAAGCACACTCAGTTAAAAACATCTCACGTATGTTTTTTTTAATTCAATTTTAACCTCAAACAAGACACTGTGTTACTTTGGAGTAAGGGGCTACAATTGTGGACATAAGATGAAGGGATATTAAGGGGGATGAGCAGCAACATGTTTATTCACATTACCCTTGAACTTCTAAATGTCAGTACAGTTAGGAAAGCAATTCCCCATAATGGAGCTCCAAAGTCTAGCACTTCTGGGGAAGAAACTATTGCAGTAAAAGGCTTTCTTACACGTAGGGATCTATATTGTATAGGGGCAAGATTAAGCTGTTTGTCGGTTTTATAATGGGTATTTTCTTTGAGAGGGTACAAGTGCTTAAAATATTTGTAGAACAGGTAGAGGGATACAACATTCCGTCGATGGGATGACAGTTAAGAACCTATCAGGTTGGCGACTTTCTTCAGAAATGAGACAAGAGCAGCAGATGCACCAGCCCAAATTGACAACAGTACTCTATGCATGAACGAATGGTGGCCTTATAAAAGTACAGGATAATTTCGGGCGCAATTAGTTTTCTAATACGGTAAAGATACCCCACCTTCTTCGCAGCAGGCTTTGCAATGCCTTTAATATATCTGGTCAAACACATGTTCTCTCTGAACGTTAGGCAAAAGATTTGAAAGAAGTACTTCAGGTAATGTGGTTTTGGCCACTATTGGTGGTAGAGAAGGTTTATTGTGCTTATTGAAGGAAACAATCTTGGCAGCATTGAATGTGACTATCCATTTTTGTCCCCATTTCACTACAGATCTGAGGTCATCCTATAGTGTTTCTGCCATTTCCTTAAATATGTGTTCATATATTTTCCCTTCGCGTCTGTTATAGAGCGTGGTGTTATCAGCAAATATACCCATCACACAGAAATTTTATCAAGGAGGTCATTTATGAATATTAGGATTAATAAGGGCCAATGAATAGACCCTCGAGGTTCTTCCGTATTTATAAAAATTGTTTCGGTGTACGACCGTCGAGGACGGTCGAGGACAACCTGGATTCTTCTTTCACTTAAGAAGGATTTAATTACGTTATGTATTCATTCGGCGATATCATATGATCTGATTTTCCTAAGACCATCATGTCATACCTTTCAAAAGCCTTAGATATACCAGGTGCTTCCTCTGAACTCTATCCTGCTTTGTTCGGTTAATGGTATATACGTTCAGAGATTACTGCTGTGAGATGGGCTTGCCTTAATCCATATTGGTAGTCGGTCATTTTGTCAGTAAAATCGTTAGCGAAAAAAAAAGCTATGCTATCAGTAAATGGTATGCATTTTGTTTCATGGATTGTTTTTTAGAGGGGCTGTTTCGCCTTAATTTGAGGACATAAGTACGTAACTTTATGATTATGCACGTTTAATAACTTTGTATTTAGTTTAATATTAATAAAACTATTGCTTCGAGTAAAGAGAGTGGCCATATTTGTAAAGGTCTGGCTGTTTTGTTTTTTTTTTGTTAGAAAGTATTTTTTCATGAATATTAGATTTTTATGTTTTCAGCAACTGAGAATAGCTTGAACGCTAGTAGGAAGAAATTATTATTTTTTTAATCGAGAAGTGGAAAGGTAATTATATGTCTATGAGTGTATGGCCCAGTTAAGAAGGGTGACGGGCAGTATGGTTACATTGTACATATATCTTCTCGGTCTTGACTGGGGGCGGTAAGATGATTTTAGTTTTAAAGGAAAAAAAATAATAACTATATCCTCCAATGGTGTTTTTGATCGTACTGATGTTTTTCCTAGGATGTAAAGTAGGATTTTAATATATTTATTATATCTATATTATTTTTTCATATATCGAATGTATAAAACGGAATTCTAAAGTTACATAAGATCGTAGACACTTGTTTAGACATAGTAAATTTGTACGTGGCATATGTTATTGCAAAACTACGGTAATTCAGTCCAATAGTGAATTTCTGTAATCAAAATATTCTATACCGAGATAAAATAGGTTTACCAATGTAAACGGTCATATTTTTTTTTATCGTACGCTAAAACTCTTACTCACCTGCATAAAATATAGTGAAAAGTAACGGTCCTGTTTATGCGTGCACGTAATCAATCTTCCTTGAAACTAGTCTGTTACTTTTTGAAATATCTCAGTATTACAAGTTTAAGTTTCTTGATAATTTAATTATATGTTATTACCGGATAAATCTTACGCACAATCCGATCCTTCTTAGATCAAAACAATATCCAAGTCATCCTCGATCAGCATGTATCTAATATCATGATGTTAATGTGAATATGTGTCGGGAGTTGATTCCCTAGATGCAGATGTGTTGGAGATGGGGATAGTTGCTAAAAAATAAACAGGCTCTACTCTCGATATAAGAACACAACGAGGGTAATCTTACAAAGATCATTGTAAAACCTCTAGTCTTTATTAACCTCCGGTATCCAAAAAATATATTTTTTAGGTTTCTTAATATTATTTGCAAATCTAATTTGTAGTTTTATTTTATCGAAATGTTATTCTTGTTTAACTATCAAATATGACAACTTAATTATTTATTGCTCACAAGAAACAATATCTGACCATTTACGTCCAATCAGTGAACCACCCAAGCATATGTATTCATGCACATATTTCCAGAAGCACCACCTACATCAATTGCATTAATTGCATGCAATGAGCTATAATCTAAAGAATATGTTTTCCGGTGAACAAGTAAATCATCTCCAATAATATTCAAAAATCTATTTAGAAACAGTACTTTCCTTTGCCCTGAAATTAGCAATATCTTTATCTTGATTTCAAGGGAGAATCTATTTGTTAATAAAATTGTTAGCATGATATTGTAAGAGCCTAATCCGTGTTTTAGAGGATATATTGTTTGACTGCATTTTACGTGAAATTTATGAATAAACATTGTTAAAATAGAACATTATTCCACATTTGTGTTAGGTAGAAAATAATAACATAAAATCTAAATGCCTAAATTAATTCGTATTATTTAGAAAATGAATATTCTAATCCTGAGTGTTATTTTGAAAAGGTTTTGAAAGAAGCTAATCCTGTTACGTAGACCATTAAGAACATAATAACATTAAGTTGTAAATTACAATATTTTGTATGCAAAGCTTTTAGTCTCGGGTGACACCCAAAATACAATTTGGAACCTTTTATGATTTCTACTCAGTCATGGCTGATAGAACCGGAACACGCGTGGATTAAATTCAGGGTTCTATTCGAAATTTTGTGAAGATTCTCGAGTTCGCTAAAAAGAATCCTAAGTTCGACAGAATATTGTTGAGTTCGACTAGAGTTCAAAAATAATATGCCTAAATAAGTAATTTAATACTTGCTTATTGATGTTTTCATAAATATATATTTACGCATCTATGGAAAAACACGAGTATCATAGCTCAAGTATATCTATGAAGAGAAATATCGTAAGGTAAAACTTTTTGCGGTGATAAGAAACTATTTAGTTGAGTTTGTTTTGTTATTGACTGATAAAGATTTAAGTTTAAATAGGGATAGAAAGAGATGCGTGTAATATAATCTTACAAAAGAGTCATTCAACACGATAACAGAGGTAGATATGGAATTAAAGATGCTCAACATAACAGATTCTTGAACGGGTTGAAAAGAAATGTCGAAATGCTTAATTTTCCTTTGTCATTTATTTTATGCCCAAAGAGAAGCAACGTTGCTAAAAGATGCGTCTCCTTATTTTAGATGGCTGGCAGACGATACCAGCAGCAAAAGACAACATGAAAATAAAGCGCACGCTGTCAAGAGTTTGCTTAAATAATAATTATAGTGCGTGTCTTAGTTACGAGTAAGTACGAGATCGTAAGTAACATTCATGCTACTGAGTCGACATAGATGAAAACTAGTATCTACTACATATCGATTGATATTTAGTAAAGATGCGCAGCGTCGTTGTGGAGATAGATGTTCGAATTTTCCCATTTTACACGTACATGAACAGGGTTTGCAGAATAAAACCCAATACTTTATTTCAACATAATGGACATACCATATAGAAATTACACATAATCAATGGTTTCATTTTAGCACGTGTCAATGCATTGAAATGCAACAAACACAATGCATTTATAAAAATATCCGTATGCTCTCTACTACTGTTTAATGTATTTTTCAAATCCTTCAGCGACTTTGGCACAGGACCCAACGATACTTATCACTGGGAGATCAAAATGTTTCGTTAATTCAATAATGATACGGGGGGGGTGTTTAGTACTGTTTATCGTTGCGCGTGCTATAAAGGAAAATACACCCGGAGATATTATCCGCTAAACACCGCTATATGATGAAGTAAGATATAACGGCTGTTCACAGATTTGGAACGCTACCCTTTTATTAGCATCCATATATCGCCAGTTTCATTATATTACACTAACCACGAATGTGGTGGAAGACATATTATGCATCATACTTTGTTTGTAATACCAAAAGATCATTTTTCGTCAACAGAGAAATGGTTTATGTTAATGGTAAACCCCTTTATTGGAAGATTCCACAGACAAGTAAGGTGGGAATGTTGCTACACACACAAAAAAGAGATTTCGTTAACTTAGCTAAAACTGCTGATTATTTGAAACGCAATCGTTGGGTCAGCAGTCGTGCGCTCTCATTATTAAAATATTTTTTCGAAACAAGTTAACAAGAAATTACTTTAAAAAATTATTTGAAATTTCGATTTGCAATATTTATTGGAAGAACGATGATTTTACTTCAATCGTTACACGGATTAATAAAAAGTTTAATACACAAATTTCGAACCTTAACAAAACTGATCAATTATTAAAAAGGTACTTAGACAGTATATACATATATATATATATATATATATATAAGATATATATATATATATATATATATATATATAATTACAATGATTTCACTTAATTATAGCTTCGAAAAAGGATCGTATGTTTAGATGTGGATAGTATTTTTTGTATGAATATAAACCGTTTTGGTCAGATTTCGAACTAGTCAGAAATAGTTAGCATGTTCATATCTGCAATCCCATGTATATCGGCTTCAAAGAAACGTTCCTGCGTCTTCATATTAGATGTGCCACAATAGACACTTTTAGAAGAAATGCATTTGACAATTTCATATTAACGAAAATGGAATAATATAGAATACTTAATACAATAATATTATAACATATTTATATCTTTATATTCATAGTATAGTATATTTATATAAAATTAACATTAAAATCTTTCTTTCATAATAACATTAGTGATTGAGATATTTACTTATTTCGAACGTGGTGTATTGTTAACGATGCTATACAAAAAGCTCAAACAGCATCCGTCTTTTCATAAAATACATATGTCAAATTACATTAGGTGTGTGAGATTGATGCTGAGATGACGGAGATTAGAAAATATGAAATTTCTTTCGTGATTATTACAAGAGAATTATAGAAAAGAAACCTTGCATATAAAGAAACGCGTATATACCATTGCAGAATCTCACACAGAACAATGTTCGTAATTACTAGGATCAGTTTGCAATATTTGCCTTAACCTGTTATAGGACAGGCTTAAGAATGTATCTGTGATTTACATGAAATATCTTTAAACTTGTATTTACTCCAAAACCAGGCAAATTGACACTGAGACATAAGAGCTTCTTGTTAATTAAAACCAAGTTTATATAGGCGTCTAAAAATTGTTTTTTTTTGTATCGGAATGCTTATTTAATGTCGGCACGTCGCAACGTTTTTAAAATATTGTGAGAATAAAAGGAAATTAAGATATCATTAGGCCTGGAAAAATAAGATATTATAAAGTTAAGTCTTTCGCTATATGAGGATATCCACATTAAATAGTTTAGATGTTTGCTAAACACCGATTGGGTGAGTGTATTAACGTGGTGGCTTAAATATCTATACAGTTTGTTTAAACACATTCCAGATAATTTATTGTAAGAAAAAGGCACGAAAGCAAGCTTATGGTGACAGGTGCAGGAGACGAGAATAGTAAATAGTTTAAGTGATATTACATTGGAAGATATTTTTTAAACCTATATCATAGGGAGAGATTAGTTGTTGGATCCATCTGCCCAAATGTGATAACCATACGCTCAAATGATTAAAAACTATATAACTCCAATGTAGTATAATTCTATAATGCGTTCGGATCTGCTATATTAACTTATCTAAAAATTTTATGATTAAGTAAAAGTATCTTACCTATGTGTATCCCCAATAAATTATCCATCTGTTTCGTGTTTGTATGTAACGCAAAGGAATTATAATTCCATCTTTTAGTTTCACAAATTAGTGAAATTGTATTTATTTTTGCTTATGAAGTGGTAGGTAAATTCGGAATTTCGAAAATCTAAAAAATGTTGAAATAAAAATAAAATGAACAATATTTTTCTGTATCATAAACATAAATAAAAGTGTAACAGCCTCATGATATGCCGACAGAAAACTTTTGTATGAAATGAGAATCTCTAGTATAAAAGCAACACTGTTCTGCGTATGACTTTAACCATAAAACTGAGTAAATGTTCCTGACAAATGATTGGAAACGTTTAAACCATTAGTTCTGAATTTACGTAGTATTCACATTTTAACACAGGCCAAACCCTGTGTATAATAGTATCGGAAAAAGGAAACATGAAATCAGTTCGACTCAAACTTTTTCCAGCTGAAATAAAAGCCATGCATTAAGAGTGCTTTCCAAACTACGTAGGCATTTTTAGTTTCCAAGTCTTTTCTTTCGCAAAGTTGTTAACAAACTTTTTCCTTATCGAACATGTGCTTTTCTCTTTCCGCATCTAAACGTTTGCCTTAGTTCAGTTGCGGCCGTCCAGATTTTTTCAAATTCTACATCGTCAGCTCGTGTTCTTCCTCGTTGTCACAAACCACGTGGTGCCAAATATGTCTTTGCCTTTTCTTTCCCTTCTCTAAATTGTTAATGACGCCAACTAGCCCAACTTTTTCGTCATTTGCATACTTGATTGCCACTACAATCGTCACAAAGATATATCTTTCTAGACTGTAGTAATTTAGATAAAAATGAGAGTTGTATCCAGAACAATCGCTGTGTTAACGTGTGTATATGTACAAGAAGCATTTGATATAAACGCATTGTGGATGCGTTATCGGCAGCCCCCGTTACTCTCGCTTCTCCTTATTTGTCCCTCAGTCCTCATTTTTTAATGAATAATTTTTCTGAAAAAGGGAGAAGAAAAAGCCGTTTTCTAGGTTGGCAGTGTTTTGCGCGAAAAGTTGGCAGAGATGGTGGAAATTTTCTGTTTCTACATCTATCCTTGTAGCCATGTCAGTAGTATTTTAATAGACAAAAAATAGTAAAACAACGTTCATATGAAGTAAGCATTTGTAAGGTGCATATGTGCATTTGTTTTGATAAAACTCATTATAAGCATCTAATGTTCACAACGTTATGAATGTTTCAATACAATTGGATCGATCTATATATCTTTAAATATAAAATTCTCTGTGTGTGTACATTTCCCTACCAAACTACTCCGTTATTTTTAAATCTACAGACTCGAGATTTAACATAAGGAGTATTGAGATTTGGGAAATCTTTTTAATTGTTTCCGGCCAGAAATTTGGCTCTCAAGGAGTTAAAGTTCAAGGATTTGACTTTTGAAAACTGTACAAAACACCTCCGCCAATTTTGGATCTTAACACTTTAAATTTTAGATGCATGTTACTTGGAGGTAAACGTTTTGCATGTTACTGCTGGAAGAAAACATTTTATCTGGGCTGACGTTATCCCCCTGATAGTCAGGGACCCGAACCTTAGATTAACCACTTAGGAGGCTGTCCTATCAGCAGGTGTAAAGTACTGGCGCTGATGTATTGCCATTTGGTGAATGGATTCTGGACCATGCAGTAGCTTCTGGTGGGGCCTCTCGATGCCATACTAGTGGGTAATTGTTACGGCTTTACCTTATCATGTTCTACAAAAAAAATGTTCGTTTCATTTTCTACCTTAGTTTCCCCTCTCTATCTGCTCTGACGACCTGGTCCACAAATTCCAAAATTTAATCATGACAAGTTTCAAGAAAAAAATACACGATTAAACCCGGTTCTCCAACTTCCAACGTAGACCCCCACTGCCATGTCTCCTTCTCCAACATTAGGGGTCTACGTTCTAAACTTCCAGAGGTTGAAACCCAATTACACAATACTAAACCAGACCTTTTAATTTTAAGTGAAACTGGCATTGGACAAGCAATTTCCAAAGAAGAGTTCGCAATTAAAGGATATTCTAACTTAACTTCTAAATCTAACCCCCAAGATCGCCATGCGCATGCAATATGTGCCTATATAAAAGATGGCTTTCCATGTGTAAGGGACATCTCCAGAGAAGATCCTAACTTATTCTATATGTGCTTCCCGGTTGCATTAGCTCACACAAATGCATTTATATTTAATCTCTATCGCCCCCACAACAGCGGAGTTACTATCCTTAAAAGTTATTTGAGAAAATTCACCAAGTCCTATCTGCTTATCCTTCAGCTAAAATTCACGTATGTAGAGAATTCAATGTTCACAACATGCAATGGTTGACTTACTCAAACAAGACCGATGATGAGGGGAGGTTTCATGATTTCTCCATTGCTTATGACCTCACTCAGATTGTTCACGAACCCACCAGTGTGCCCGACAATGACGGCCAGTATGCGAGTATACTAGACCTTTTTCTCACAACTTGCCCTGAACTATGTTCAGTTTCTGTTCTGTCTCCTCTTGGATCTTCCGACCACTCTGTAGTATCAATTAAGATAAATATGAAATGTAATAAGTCCACGGACGTACCTCTCCATCGTACAGTATATCGATACACTAAGGCTGACTGGGATAGCTTTCGTACATTTATAGCGGATCTATTTATGCGTTCCATGTTTAAAAAGGATGTGCCCTCTATAGTATCAGACCTGACTGAATGGTTAATGGTAGGTATAGACCGTTTTATACCCTCGAAAAAGTTCCAGCAAAAACCTAACAGCCAGCCATGGTTCTCTCCAGAATGTGCTACTGCCATTGCGCACAGAAATCATTTTTCCACTGCTTCCAACGTAATAAATGTATGGAAACTAAAGCCGCTTTCAGGACTGCCAGCAACCATTGTAAGGAAGTAATAAAGAACGCAGGAGAGTTGTATGCTCAGTCCGTTAACTCCAAAATAGCTGATCAGCGGCTTGGTTCCCACCAGTCTTGGCAAATAGCAAACAGAATCCTGAACAGAAGCGTGTGCTCTATCCCAACTATGATCAATGCAGCTGGGGTAATGTCGTCAGCATCAGACAAGGCCAGACTCTTTGCCAAAAACTTTACAGGTAATTCTTTGGCACCAAGGCCGCCAACCCCCAATATTTCCTGTATCAGAAAACACGCTTTGTGATATACATATATCTGTACGTGATGTTGCCAAGCTAATCAAAAACCTTGATTCCAGTAAAGCAACGGGCCCTGACGGTAATCCAATTATAGTACTCCAAAAACTTCAACCAGAACTAGCGCCCTTACTTACAAAACTGTTTAAACGTTGTCTTAAGGAGAATAGCTTCACATCACCCTGGAAAATCTCATTAGTATGCCGTGTATTTAAGAATTCAGGTGATCGCTCATCCCCCTGTCAGTATAGGCCAATAAGTCTTCTGTGCGTCATGAGTAAGTTGCTGGAATCTGTGTTAAATACAGAAGTAATCAATCATCTCAACGAAAATAACCTTCTAAGTGACACTCAATATGTTTTGCGTTCTGCTAGATTTACAGCAGATGTGTTTACAGTTATATCTCATAGGATTAGTAAATATCTCGACGGGGTCAACCTTTCTAGGGAAATTACTCTTGACATATCTAAGGTCTTTGATAGAATATGGCATAAAGGTTTACTTCACAAGATCTCTAGCTATGGTATAGCTGGAAAAGTCTTCTCAATTATTAAATCATTTCTCTCTGATAGGTTTATAAGAGTAGTAGTTGATGGGAAAAATCAGAAGCTCACTGTGTTAATGCTGTAGTTCCTCAGGGATCAACCCTGGGAGCAACTCTTTTCCTGATCTACATTAATGATCTTCCAAATCACATCCTTACATCATTTGTAGACATTCATCTAAGACAGTAAACGACCAAGTTCTCTCCGATTCTCTCTCCTCTGCTCTTAAACACGCGGTACAATGGGAAAAGGAGTGGTTGGTTCCTTTTAATGCATCTAAAACCAAGCTTCTCTCTTTACATCATCAACATTCTGATCCACATCTGGCGTCAATTGAAATGAATGGCTCTCGTCTTTAGGAGGCCTCAAGTTTTGACAAGCTTCTGGGCTTGACCGTTACTCCTGATCTTAAATGGAACACGTACATCAAATCTGTTGCCAAGACCACTGGAAAAATGGTGGGATCTTTCTATCGGTCCAGTAGATATTTCACTGCTGATGCAATTCTCTATCTATATAAGAGCCAGGTACGTCCAAGGATGGAATACTGTTGCCACATTTGGGCAGGAGCTGCTAGAAAGGACTTGTCCTGCCTTGATAGAGTTCAAAATGCACTTCGTAGCCTCGTAGGAGATGTCCTTTTTTTCTTCCCTGCAACCACTATCTCACAGGAGAGATGTTGTGAGTTTGTCTCTGATGTATCGGTATTTTCATGAAAAGTGTTCGACTGAGCTCCGATCGATGGTCCCCCCTCGTCAAACTTTCACAAGAAACACTCGTCTAGCTGAAAACATTATCAATAATTCCCCCACTCTTTATCTGTGCCTAAACCAAACGTAGATTTCATGAACAAAACTTCTTTCTTAGAACTGCACGTCTGTGGAATTGTCTTCCGTTTTCCTGCTTTCCGGCTGACTACAATAAGGTTGTCTACAAGTCTAACGTAAACAAGTTCTTGATGAGCCGTTCCATATAAGTTAACAAATTTACCAAATTTTCATTACTATATTGTCCAATTTCTACTGTACACTCTTTAACCCTTATCGTCGAGTGGCCTTGATTATGTGGTGATGCCTGTGTAAAAAAAAGAAAAAAAGTAACACTGAATAATCCTAGAGTGGATGAAACGCGGAATATTCAGTGTAGCTTAATCGCTATATATATTTTATAAATTACTATATATTTATATATATATATATATATATATATATATGCACATAAAGTTATGAACATTACATTAGAATAATTGTTTTTATTTTTATTTTTAATAAAAAAACAATTGAAGACATCATTTAATGTAATTTAACAAAGCATAAATAATTTTGTTCTTTAAACTTGATAGAAAAATTTAAAAAACTATGAAAATTTCAGAGAACTCTTAAAAAATTAACGTAATCATATAACAGTTGGCTTTTGTAAACACTCGAAGATTTCAAAAATGTACTTCAAGTTCTGTTTGAATAATTGTCTCTGTTTTTATTTTTAATAAAAAACAATTGAAGACATCATTTAATGTAATTTAAAAAAGCATAAATAATTTTGTTCTTTAAACTTGGTAGAAAAATTTAAAAAAACAAATTAATTCGTTATTATATGCTTTACTGCAATCAGCCATCGGGGTTTAGCTATACAAAAACTAAAACCCAAGAGTAGAGAAAGAGAATAAGGGGGAAGAGAAGGGGTTAGAGACAGAGCGATGCCATTACACACCCCACCACCCTCATAATATCATTACGTAATAACAAAAAAATCTTCGACAATTTTAAAAGTCACTCTCTCGTCCTCACATACCCTAACAGGTAAGGAAATGAGAGAGAGAGAGAGAAGAAGAGAGACAGAGGCAGATAGCGTTGTTCTACCACCCATCCCTCAACACCCTCACAAACACCATAACGAGGTCGTCTTCGTTTATCTTTCCCATGTGCGGCCATTGTTCTAAACAAATGAGTGACAGGTAGACTTAACATTTCTACGAGTTTAAAAAATAACAAAATAGACAAAATCTTAGTTTGAGCAATTTTGTAAAGCTCTCACACACAAAAAACTTTCATATTATCTAACCCCAATTTTTTTTTACCAGTAACATTTTTTTCCTTTATTTTTAAACAGATAAAAATATCAATTAAGCACATTATCTTATCAAAAAGTCCCCTTATATTTAGCGTTAATTGTTACCTAACCTGAAAAAGGACATATCAACTGTTCATGAACACAGTTCCGAAACAGAGTTCCATTTTCTCAAATACAAACAGAAAAAAAGTCATTAGCATTCTACAAGGCTCTCACACCCGCAAAGTCAAAAGTAATTTTTTAAAAAGTCCTATATTTTTATAAACCTGAAATAAAGATGAGATAAAAAATGTTAGGTATCATTTTTTTCTTTCCTTTTTTCTCTTTTAAATTTATTTTTCAAGCTTCGTGTTTGAAGGACTTTTTTCTTTGTCTTTCATGTAATAACAAGATTCATAGATATACACACATATAGATATATATCTTGAGAGAGACAGAAAGAGAGAAAGCGTGAGAGAGAAAGAGATATTGCATATACTAGAGACAATTTCTTTTTGTCTCTGTCTTTTTCCTTTGTGTAGGACACATTTCTTACTTTATTTTTCGAAGGGTTATTTTCAATACTCTTTTTTTTTTAATCGATCTTTCGTTTGCATTTTTTTTTTCGTAGGTGCAAAAACATTTTTTTTTTCATGTTCTGAATTTTCTTTTTGAGTGCGTTTTTTTTTCTGCGCGTGTGTACTGGTCTGTCATTTTTTAAAAATTTTGCCTTAAATATTCAGTTTTTTCCGTTTTTAAAGACCGTGGACCATTTTTTTTATTCGATTCGTCTAGTGGTCATTATTTTTGGTTGTGTCGTGGGTTTAAGGCTCGAAATTATTTCAATCCTGGTGATAGTGCATCATTTATATTTATCTGCCGGTCACTGATGTGTGACCTACAGACGTGTTATAGTAAATGTCTTAAAGCGGTCTCGGGAAGATATGAAGATGAGCCAGTGATTAGGGTATGTGTAGCAAGAAGAAAATCATACCTGAGATGTTGGATCTGGGTGTGGCTCCTTTCTTTTCTCAAGATGATCTCTTCACCCTGGTGGCATTCTGGTGGAAATCTTCATCTCTTTGTCCTCAGAGCCGCCTTTCGACTAAAGACATGTATGGAGACATTTATGAAGGCATTTATGAAGGCATTTATGAGGGCATTCATGGCAGACACAAGAAAAACCACACGCGACACAATTGTAATATATATAAAGCATAACCAACTATTTTATTGTACAAAATATATATTACAAAAACTTTAACAATTAAAAACTTGATAATAGGCTTTTCAAAGCTAACAAAGCTAACTAGTATTGAGGGAGGGGGTGCTCCCCTCACTTACGGAGGGACAGAATATTCGTCTTCACTTCATGGTGGTCGTGCAGGAAAGAGAGAGAGCTCTAGGAAAGGGAATTACTGGAAGGCGTTTCTTTGTATCTCTACGCACATGGCCAAATAACCACTCGATCATGCTGCGGAGTTTGTTGGAAGCACTGGCACAAAGAAATAGTGCCACATAATAACAATTGTTCAGTCAATCTATAAGATGTGTTGCAATAACATGACAATTCGAACTGTTTCAACAAAAAAGTCTGGAAACTTATTTAAGGCATCCCGTAATTGAAAATTTATCATTTATTAATGAGTTTGGCTTCCTGCACACACACTTATCAATTAGCAAGAACAGTTAACTTAAATATTTCATGTCACATAATTAGAAAACCATATCTTGAGGATGGTTAAATAAAATGGTTTTATGAAATTTAAAAATAAAGATACAAGCTCTATTTTTAAAATGTGGTCTAATAAACTTTACCAAGTAAATATAAAAATGTGATTGCATTGAATATAACAATATCGTGTATTTTTTCATATTTTATACGCTTGGGTGCACTTTAAAAATAAAGGTATCTTTTATTTAGCGATTAGTAATTTCGATACATAATTTCCAACTGCATCTTACAAACGTGCAACAAAATGTCAATTATATAAAATAAATTCATGGTAATTTTAGATCTAATTTAGATATAAATTTTAGGTTTTACTTTGATAACTGATAATATTCAAATCAAATATAGTATATATATGTATATACATACATATATATATATATATATATATATATATATATATAGTTTTTACGTAGAAGTCATCACTTATCAACGCCCGGAGACCACTCGAGGTTAAGGGTTATTGAGTGTACAGTAGTCAATGGTATAATATCATAGTGATCGTTAGTAGCGGAAATTTGGTATGATTTGATTACTTAATAGGACAGTTCATCAAGAATTTGTTTACGTTAGACGTGATACGACCATATTGTATCAACTGGGAAACAGGAAAATGGAAGAGCGTTCCGCAGGTATGAATTTCTTAGAAATAAGTTTTTTTCATGGAATCTACCTTTTGGTTTAAGCACAGATAAAAAGTGTGAGAAATTATTGACAGTGGTTTCAGAGACGAGTTTTTCGTGAAAGTTGAGGGAACGCAATATATCTTCTTTGAGAAAGATGTTACAGGGATGAAAAAATCCCTCTCAGTACAGACCAATAAGTCCCCTGTGTGTCATGAGTAAGTTGCTGGAATCCATATTAAATAGAGAGGTAGTCAACCACCTCAGCAGAAATAACCTTCTTAGTGACACGCAATATGGTTTCCGTTCTGCTTGCTCTACAGCAGACGTGCTGACGGTTATATCTCATAGAATTAGCGAATCTCTCGACAAAGCCTTCATTGCTAGGGCAATTGCTCTTGACATATCAAAGGTCTTCGACAAGGTATGGCATAAAGGTCTACTTTACAATATTTCCCGCTACGGTATAACTGGAAGTGTTTTCTCAATCATTAAATCATTAGGCTCATAAGAGTAGTGGATTATGGGAAGAAATTAGAGGCCCACAGTATAAATGCTGGAGTTCCTCAGGGGCCCATCTTAGGCCCAACTCTCTTCTTGATCTACATCAATGATCTCCCAAAACACATACTAAAATCATTCGTTGACATCTATGCTGATGACACGATTATCTATGGCAACACATCAAAGGCCGTTAATGACAATGTTCTCTCTAATTCTCTCTCCTCAGATCTTGAGCGCATGGTACAGTGGGGGGGGGCTGGTTACATTTAATGCATCTAAGACCAAGCTCCTATCATTACATCATAAACGCTTTGATCCCGATCTGGCATCGATTGAAATGAATGTCTCTCGTCTAGAGGAGGCCCAATGTTTTGATAAGCTTCTGGGTTTGACCTTTACTCCTGATCTGAAATGGAACACATATATCAAGTCGGTAGCCAAGGTCGCTGGGAAAATGGTGGGATCCTTCTACCGTTACAGATGATATCTCACTACTGATGCAATTTTCTATCTATATAAAAGCAAAATACGTCCAAGGATGGAGTACTTCTGCCACATCTTGGCAGGAGCTGCTAAAAACAGCCAATCCTGCCTTGACAGAGTACAAAATAGACTTCCTGGCTTGGTGGGGGATGCCCTTTTCTCTTCTCTGCAACCCCTCTCCCAGAGAAGAGACGTTGCGAGCCTGTCTCTGTTTTATCGTTATTTCCATGGCAAGTGCTCGACTGAGCTCCATTATTTGGTCCTCCCTCGCCAATCTTTCACGAAAAACACCCGTCTAGCTAAATCCACTGTCAAAAATTTCCCCCACTCTTTATCCGCACCTAAATCAAAACGTAGATTCCATGAACAAAACTTTTTTCTTAGAACTGCACACCTGTGGAACTCTCTGCGGCATGCCTGTTCCCCCCACCCCCAACTTCAACCTTGATGTCTTCAAGTCCAACACAAACAAATTCCTGATGAACCGCCCCCTTAAGTAATGACACTTTATCAAATCTCCAATACTAACTATTACTACGATACTATCCCATTGATTACTGTACACACAATAACCTTTATCCCCGAGTGGCTTCTGGGCCTTGATAAGTGGTGGCCACCATGTAAAAAAGAAAGAAACGTGTGTGATAAAATGACCGATGAATGTTGTTTTAACACTCTAAGATTTTAGATCATTGAACGATAAAACTCATTTTTACAACTGGCTTGTTGACGAAACGTCTCGTATGATTTTAAAATCTATTATCTTACATGATTTGCGTTAGATACGTTACCCGAGATAAGTAAAACGCTCAACCAATTTACACTTGTGAGCCTATTCTTGTTAACGGCAGTATAGAAAACGGTGTTTTGTAAAATATTGCTACGTAATGAATATTTAGTGATAAACTCATTGCTGCATTTAATAAAGTAATTTATTATTATTAAAAGTAATTATTTCCAAATTAATAGTAATTATCCTACGTAACCAACTTCCACCAACAATCGCGTGTTTTTATAACCAGAAAGCATCTTTCTCCCTTGTGTTTACTGTATTCTTTCATTACATTTTTGTAAACGATTCTAGATTAATCGCAATTGCGACTTTTAGAAATTTAATTTCATTTAACTACATCCGTTTTACGTCAATATATCCATTTAGGACTATTTTATTGGAATATTTCTCACGCATGACTTCCATGATGTTTAGAAATGCATGTTGTTATTTCTGTGATGAGTTTTTTAAAAAGAAATGTTGTATAGCAATAAACTATGCTATTACAAATACAACGGACTTTTAATATTTTAGAATATTTATAAAAATATTTGTTAATAGTGTATTAAGTCGAAATATGTAAAATTCTTATTTTTATTGCATATGTTGTTGTTGCTGTTGTTGTCGTCGTTGTAGTAGTAGTAGTAGTAGTAGTAGTAGTAGTAGTAGTAATAGTAATAGCACTTTATCACATTTGATAAGAAAATTTGATGAAAAAGAACCCGGCTTGAAATCGTTTAGCTAAACGAAATCACTTGGGTCTATTGTTCGAACTGGTTGATTTGATTTCGTCTTTAAGAAAATGTGCGATCAATATGTGCGGGAGAAGAACAAATTCAGCAAAAAAATTACATGGCGCATTTTAAACATGATCGCGTGAAAAGAAAACGAAATATTGCATAGGTTTAAGATACGTCCATTTTATCTGTATGTTCAACGATATTTTGTTATCAATTAAATATAAAAAAATCAATCGGATGTATACTGTTCAGTATAGAGACGTATCAAACCACCTTCCATATTATTTAAATTTAAAGCTAACAGTTTATTGGTCTAAGGTATTAAAATGCTACTATTGCAAATATACCGACAGAGTTTGATATAAGTGTGTAATGAATAAATCTAGGTGTGTTTAAGAAACAAATTGCTATTTAAGAATGATGCCTGACAGGCAAACGAACAGGTTAGTTCAAGCATTATCCTGACAGAGACGGAGAATATAATTAGATACATAACCGTGACAGTTAAATCTATCAGACATCTAAGAGATAATGTACATTATTTCAATGTGCGCGATTATTAACGCAAACGCTATTTTAATCAGACGGGTGACATATTGACTGATGGAAATGTTCTTTTAAATTGGTATGACAACGAATAAGAGAAAAAAGGAAAAAGAGAAAACATGACGTAGTGTTATGTGATTGGCGTTCCCTCTCAAATAGCACAATACTTCATCATGATTAAAAAAGGAAATGCAAACTAAAAGAAAAGGCAAAAATAAATCGTTCTTATATTGAATTGCATAAAATAAAAACAATTTCCTACGCAACAAAGGCTTTTTTCTCCGTTCATATAATTGATTGTTGAATGTATTGTGACATTCAAGCGAGATATTCAATGAAATTGTTAATTTAATAATCATGTGTCTTAGTTTAATTCAGAAAATTTTAGAGACTGTTAAAATTGTATGTTATAGCTATTATATATTTTTAATGTTTGTCTGTTTTATTTTCTCTCTTTCTGTCGTTTCGCGATTATTATTATTATTATTATTATTGTTATTATTGTTATTATTATTATTGTTGTTGTTGTTAATATTATTTTTGTTGTTATTATTATTATTATTATTATTATTATTATTATTATTATTATTATTATTATTATTTTACGTCGTGTTCTTTTCTTCAAAATGCCCATCATTTCAACAACGCTAACATTCTTTATAATCCAAACGTTAAGTAAATAAAAAGAAAAATATTTTATTTCTTGCTGGAATTCTATGTAGAAGACCTGAACGAAACTGAACAAAAGCTGGTCTGAACTATATAAACTTCGGATTTGTTCGTGACAAATGAAAGAAAAATGCATGTTGGTCTTATTGAAAATGAAATCAATAGAATTGAAAAGATGACAGATTACATTGGATTTGCGTCATGGAAAAAGTGTGCCCTTCACTTTATCATTATTAGTATTAAGGTTAAATATCCAAGCGTTTACATCAAATATGTATGGCTCTGAAGTATACTTAAAGATACTATATTCTGTATTAATGCATGTAGTTGCAGTTATTCAGAATACGAAACAAGTCCAATTATTATGTATTACATTTTAGTGGAATCGTTTGAGATGAATAATTTGTGTAGTTATTCATTTGCGGCCGGCTTTTCTTATCTTCATGGTAAGTTTTTCATCATGTTTTGGCTTACTAATCCTTCAGTTACCTGAAGGAGACCAGAGGATGATTTGGCTGAAAGGTAGTTAAACAAGAACAACTATGCAAATAAGGATAACACTCAGCAAATAAATACATACAAGTCTAATTATAATATCGATAAAAATGAGAAAACAAGATTAAAATATATGGTATTAATAAATGTGTATTCTTGTCATAAAAAGTTAAATCGACCATTCAGACGACGTGTAACTCTAAACATCATATCTGATATATATATATATATATATATATATATATATATATATATATATATATTGTAACGCATTTATTTATTTTCGTTCCTATCCTGCGTGCCATCTCTATAGAGGGGAGGACGGAATTTACTCACCATTAAAAAGCCGATATTGTCTCTAATTCTGCCCTCTTCGGTGGTTTCATTATTACTATTATTGAAAACTATTATCTTTGTTATTAAGGGTTTTGGTTATTAAAGGAGGACGTATGGTAAGACATTCTGGTCTTTGGCAGATTGAGGTAGCACCGAAATAAGTGTGTCTTTTATAAGAGGCTCTAAGATGCTCTAAGATGGTCATGTAGTTGGTTTGTTGATTTTGGGGGGGGTTGATATAGAAGGATGGTTTAAATTTTGTTCATTGATGTAAGTTTAAGTCTGATTAATACGTGTAAGAGTATTGCTTAATGTTTGTCTGTCTGTCTGTCTCTCTCTCTCTCTCTCTATATATATATATGTGTGTGTGTATATGTATATATACACATACATGCATATAATGAACGAATGACAAACGTCGTTATCCAAAATTTCATAATATAGACCATCTTTCAATTTATTTCTATTCTTGACAGTATCTGGTTCGTAGCACAATGAAGAATGTTCGAGTATTAAAATACGGTAAATGTTAATTTTAAAGTATTCATTACAAAATCATAATAATAATAATAATAATAATAATAATAATAATAATAATAATAATAATAATAATAATAATAATTTAGGTTTCGTTTATCAACATCTCTCCGGAAATTGATGCGATTCATTTCCAGAGGATTTCCCTTAATCCCGGCTTCAAACTAGGAGCTTCAAAGATCAAGGATTTTCCTAAGGATGTTAGTGGAACCTATAATTGCAGAGGTTTGAAAGCTGCCTAAAACCTCGGGACTTTGTAGTTTTTTTCAATGTTCCTTCCAGACGATTTGATAATACTCCTAGTGTACCAACTATGAACGGGATTATTTGTGTTTTAACCCCGCGTATACGCCTTATCTCCAAGGCCAAGGGAGCATAATTGCTCCACTTTTCATTCTCCTACTCTCTCACATTCCTGTCCTATGGTACTGAAAAGTCTACAATCTGCCAATTTTTTAGACCTTGTCAATGACGACCAAAACCGGACGATTATGTTCCAATTGCTTGGTCGTTATGACACTTTTACCCCACCATACTTCTACCTTGCCAACTTCACTTGTTCTCACTTCATCAGGCACCTTATACAAAACATTTGCAGCACACTTCGCCACTACCCTCTTACACGCCTCCCAATATATCGGGAGTCCCATTTGATCGTGTCTTTTGGCCAGTCCACTACACCCTGCTGCAATGTGCGCAATTGACTCTTAGGTCTTACCACAAATCCGGCATTCTGCAACAACTTCCTCTCCTAGAACCACTTTTTTTGAACAATCGTGTTCCTAATGCCTGCTCTTGTGCTGCACAAACAACAGCTTCAGTATTCCTAACCAGATACCTAACTCTAAGCTATTTCTATGATCTTTCATCAGCCACTTGTGCTATATCCGAGAAGAACCTTCCATGCATTTTCTTCCTAGCCAGTTCCTTGGCCCTTTCCCTATACACACGTTTCACATAATCAGCCTTGGTTTCACATACCTCCACTTCATTTGCCACAGCCTTAAGCATCCACTAATGAAAACAACGACAATAATAATAATAATAATGATAACAACAACTACACTAATAATAATAATAACAATAATAAAAATAATAATAATAACACCAAATATAATAATAATGATAACAACAATAACAATAATAATAATGATAACAACAACAACATTAATAATAACAGTAATAATAATAATAATAATAATATTGATAACAACAACATTAATAATAATAATAATGATAACAACAACAATAATAATAATAATGATAACAACAATAACAATACTGATAATAATAATGACAACAACAACAGTAGTAATAATAATAATAATGATAACAACAACAATAATAATACTAATAATGATAATAATAATAATAATAACAATAATACTACTAATAATAATAATAATAACAACAACAATACTACTAATAATAATAATGATAACAACAATAATGCTAACAATAATAATAACAATAATAATAATAATAATAATAATGATAACAAAAACAACAATAACAATAATAATAATCATAATACTAATAATAATTATAACAGCAGATACACTAATAATAATAACAATAATAAAAATAATAATAATAAAAAAATTCAATTCCAAATCTAGCTTCGCAAGTTAGAATCCTTGACGATCCTATTTCATATTTACATTTAACTAATTCCCTATTTTTTACTTACATGAAAATATATGTATATGTTTATCTACCTGTACTCCTATGAATTTGTTTCCCTTGTGTGTGTATCGATATTCATATTAAACCCCCTTTTTTCTACTTATTTAAAAACAAAATACAATTGTTGTCCATGTTAGTATTAGAAAGTCTTAATGTTTTATCTAGAGGTTGTCTTAGGAGTGTTGATGTCTTGAGTGTTCGTATGTCTTAAGATGTTCATGTTGTAAGGGATAGCATATTGGAGACATAAACAGGTATATATAAAGAGAGAGACAATTCTGTATGAACGGGAGTGTTTCTATAAATGTTGATACATATATTTCTTACCTATTTTTGATAGTATGATTTTCACAAAGAATATAAATGGACAATACCTTTTCTGTTGAATAACAATACGGAGACGCAGATATAAAAACACGTGTTGACGTCCTTTATTTCATATTCGACCAGTCGGACATGGTTTTATCTCAGGGATTCAAAGTTGTTACATCGTTATTCCTAAAAACCTCTCACTTCTAGAAAGTGCCTTGATTCTAACTGAGAATCTGTCTGAACCTCTCTGCTTCTCTCCGACTCTTCTTCTCTTCCCCCAACTGCATCTAAAAACTCTACCTATATTGAGAACTCGTCACGTCATCGCATGATTAAACATGTGTTCATAAAGCACGTTGGTGCATGCGTCACGTTGCCAAACTTGACATGGCCCCAATTCACTAACCTATATTTCAAATAACCTCTTTACAAAACATGTTTACAATTTCAATTGACGATTACATTCCTTATTTTAATTTTTACAAAAAAATGTCATTATTACATTCCTTTTCCATATACGTAAGCTAACCAATTGCAATTCCACATTCTTTATTTAAATAACATTCTGTATTAATTTTAACTTTGTGTTAAAATATCATTATTTTTTCGATCAAGTTTGGAAACGTTTGCCGCCTTTCGACTAAGGTTGACCAAACGCGCTGAAATATTTTTTTTTATTCTGCTTTAAATTGCCCCCGCCCCATTTTGGAGAGCCTGACCCTCACACACATACACATTAAAAACCAAACTCATACAAATTGTCACCCATCTGGTACTGGCCAGCCTCAGCGTTAATAATACATTGAAATTTTCGTCACTGAAAAATAAGTTTTTGGGGGGCTTTTTGGTCTTCCGTAGTTTGCTTTTTATCAGGTACAAATGTAAACAGTAATCAAATCGACTCGAAGTAATTGGTTGCACATATGAATAAGTGGAATTATTTGAAATCCAGGTATTTATATTATAATATTTTTGCATATTCTCATAGAAAATCACCCTAAATCTTAGTTAGACAAGAAATAAACAAATTAATTCTTTCAAAAACCTTTTTTTTAACTATTTATATACGTTTTTTTGTGCAAAACAAAAAACGCCAATTGTTAACTTTTGGGGAAAATTTAACATTTAAAATTTAATTAAAAATAGTAGAAAAGTTTTACATTATTCTGCTTTCTATATGATAAAATTCAGGGTTTTATCTTTCTGGGGGAAATAATTACTCAGTAATAATGGATTTTAATAAATGTAATTTCGTTTTGAAAAACAACAACAACTTGATTTTTCGGCCATTTTGGGCGGTGCCTAAATTAGAACATCTCATCTGGTCATCCCCCCACTACTCTCATTCTTTTTGACAGGGTACAACAAGCGCTCTTGTCTAATAGAATCGACACTACGAACAAAGATTAAAACCTTAACTCGCCGCCGCAAAGTTGAATGTTTGTATTTGCTTTACAAATATTTAAATGGTGTGTACTCTCTTGATATATTTACTATTGTACTCCATCGATGTATATATCTCCGACTAATCTGGTTAGTAACAAAACTTCCCCCGCTCACTTTAGGGGTACTTAGGCACTGTAAAGCCTACTACTCTAATAGGGTTTTTTTCCCCCGAACTGCCAAACTGTAATATTTCTTTCATTTCACTTGCTGTCCTGAAAATACTAATATGAAGAAATTAAAATGCAATACAAACCAACATCTTGCTCATCTCCTTGCATATTTCCCTGTAAATATTGTCCCAAACAGTAGCCTCTTACGTTCAAGTGACAATATGTCTTGTTTGGGGTGAACATCGTTTATTGAATTCTATAGACAATAATATTTGCCCGGCTTGATTGCCCATTGCATTATTATCAAAATAATTAGAGATGTCAATGGTTAGAACATAATTATTCAAGGTAAAGTAACAAACTGACATTTGCAATATAACGTTGCGTTTTTTTTTAATTCTGCCCGGTACTCATGCACCCAGAAAAATGTGATCTAGATACAATGACTCTACACACCATGTTTGATTATTCAAAAACAGTCCTTGATAATCGATGCGCGAGATTGTCTGGTCACAAATAAAGCTTTTCGCGTTAAAATTTATTTAAAATGTGTTTTATAAACCAAACCACGCGGATTGCTACTGAGATGATGGAAGTGGATTCTGAGCATAATCCAAATTTATAGTGACACTTGAGTAATGAACCTGGTAGTAAGATATTTGCTCGCAATGCATATAAATTTAAAGTATCAGGTTCTGCTGGTAATCAGTTTAATTAAATATATTGCTGGGAGGCTGTACAACTGCAGTGAGTTCATGGAATCTAATTAAAGCCACAGGTATGAAACATTGCGACGATAAGGCAGGGTTAATATTAATATTATTGCGCGGGTCCTATTAGATTGGAGATTGTTATTAGCACTTCTTTCAAATAACTAGTATCTAGGGAAACAACACATGTTGCAATATGGCAATGATACGTAATTCATAGTGAACTGATTGTTTTATAAAATACTGGAATGTATTATAATTATCCCGTTCACACATTCTGCAATGGATATGATAGTGTTTTAAGTTTTTATTCTCATTCATGATGTATGTGATTGTTAGACTTAGAAGTTTAAATGGTGCCATGGTAAGAAAGTTATCACATATGGCAATCAGTTTTTGAATGGTTTTATTTAATAGTTAAGCGTTTTTTTATTGTAAAAGAAAGGAACTTTGTGTTTCTAGCATTTAATGTTACTATCAATTCATTGTACATTTCGTGTATTTGCAGAATGTTATTTTAGAGAGTTTTAAGCTATACTTCAGTCAATAAGACTAACACAGTAATTCATATAACTCAGTATGTATAATTCTGTACAGAGCAATCCGCGTACAATCTCTGTCCTTGTATTAGCACAGCTTTCGAAAACAATTTTAATCATACATACGTAGATTGAATCTTAATCGATTCCTCAGTACGTTTGTCAATATATACGTATCTATTTGCGGAGAATACTTAAGAATTTTTTCGAGCTTTAACATCCATCACATTCACATAAGATGTCCGCATATTTATCTGCTATTAACTTACAGAAATCTTGTATATATATATATATATATATATATATATATATATATATATATATATATATATATATAATTCGTCAATTGCTTTATGGTTATCAATATTTCACTAAATATATGTCACAAAAAACGAAAAACTGTCTAATGAAATGATTGCTTTAAAGTTAGTTACTTCCCGAATTGTTTTTCAAATCCATGCAATATTCCTGAATTTATGACATTTTATTCTTTATCAAGGAATTTCCACTGTCCATTGCTTTATTGTAAGTCTCTTAAAATATTGTATTTGGGCAAAAATACAATGTCTAATCATGAACACTTTACTTTTTATTATATTTTCTCTGTTAAAGAATAATAAAAAGCACATACTAGGTGCTAAGCCTCAAATAAATTAATTATTTATCGCTATATCTACCATTTTTTTAAATAACTTTAAACAACGTATGGTCCACCGGAGAAATGCATTGGTTGATCTAAAAAGGAGTTATGATTGTGGCGACAACAACTACTTTCCTCCACAGGACATTCATTAAAGTAAATTACCCGCCTCCCTCATAATTACCTTTTTCAATATTGACCAGAGATGTTCAATAGGGTTAAAATACCGAGACCAGGGTCGCCAGTTCATAAGGGTTTCTCCAAAGAAGGTCATAGATTCAAGGAAGGCTGCAGTCGCCGTAATCAATGTAAAAGAGAATATTAGGAACTTCACGAATGAAAATCCGTACTTTTCGCGAGTTATGACCCCCAAGATCTAGTTGTAGTTCCTAACCTTAAAAGAAAAATATATTTGCCAACATAGCATAAGAAGGCTGACTTTTCAATTCAGTGTTGAGACGATCAACTTTAGGGGCCTGAAAATACTCCCCTAACACAGCGTAAAGTGACGGAAGATGTGGTGGCGTAAATTGTGAATCACTCGAGGGGGGAAAGAAAAAAAAAAGAATAACGTAAAAAGGCAGTTAGGACATAAAAAAGTAAAATGAGAAATATGGTCGCAAGTCAATAAAGATATAGAGAACAAGCTACCGTATTAGATAGTTTGTTTTGTCAAAGGAGGGTATCTTGTAAGCTGACTAGTGGAAATTTTCTATGTAGCAGTCTTCTGTTTTGATCCCCCAACATAGGTCGTATAAATAGATGGGAATAAATGATGAGATTAATGATTAGGATGCAGAGGTCTCGCCTTAAGTAGAAACCATGAAATCGATAGGGTCAAATTTACCATATGATGTAAAGTCGTCCGGTTATTATGAGAGACAAAATGGATCTCTGTTTGAGGATGGAAATAGGGTAGCTTCATAGAAGCAACCGACGTCGGTTGTAAGAAGAATAACTTACACCCAAAATGAACATGCCATCAGATCGGGAAGGATATTCGGTCCAAATGAAATAAGGCAGAGGTCAATGCATATAGAGCAAAGAAACCCTAATAAGGAGGAGGCTCTGGCCCTTTTATAAACGGGCGGGGTCATCGATATTTAAGAATACAATCATTTATGTTAAAAGGTTTTAATAGAAAAGAATTTTAGTTTTCAGAAATAGGACAAAGAAAAATGTTACGTAACCTAATCCAAATTTGATAGATAGAATATACAAAAACTCAGCAAATATCTTTAGGCTTATTGTAGTGATGGCGTAATGGAAAAATAGATTTTGAGACGTTAAATGGAAGTAAAAATAGGGCGACTTTAAAATATGCATTCTGAAAGAAAACATGCTAACTCTGTTAAACTCATTTACCAGTGAATTAATGCGCCTTCAGATAGGTAAAGTACAATGGCATTGACACACCGGTTCCCGCTATGCCACCCGAGTTAAGAAACTATAAGCCTGGTCAGTATCAGATCGTTGACCATTTGGGAAGGCTAGGCGCTGTATGTTCCGCGCCAAGTAGTAAAATTGCCAGGTTAGTATCTCTCTCTCTCTCTCTATATATATATATATATATATATATATATATATATATATATATATATATATTACTTGTTTATTGTTATATAAACATGCTCACATCCCGCTGCTACAAATAGCCACTTGTTTCAATCAAACAACAGATATCATCAGGCAGCGACTTGACTATTCAAAAGTTCAATGAATAATAATTATTCATTGAACTTTTGAATAGTCAAGTCGCTGCCTGATTATATCTGTTGTTTGATTGAAACAAGTGGCTATTTGTAGCAGCGGGATGTGAGCATGTTTATATGACAATAAACAAGTATTATCAGCTCTTTTTATTGAGCACTATCTAACAACCTCGTTGAATTCATTAGTCCATTACTTTTGAATATAAAAATAAACGAGTATATATATACTGGGAAGGCCAAAAAAAAACGAGTATATATATACTGGGAAGGCCATAGGGGAGACAATCGATGCAGCAAAACTGAAGCTGGCCTGCACCACATAATATATGCAAATGAAAGCATATTTGGGTATATTTTATTGCTTTGAAAATATAGATTTTTTTCGCAAATTGTCAAATAATTTAAACCATAAAATGGTATAAGAGTCTTGAAAAGGGTTGCAAATTTTCCTGTAGGTTCGATTCAAAGATATACGCTTACAATAATCAATTTTGTTACCTGTGTAGATATATCTATATATATATATATATATATATATATACACATATATATATATATATATAGATATATACAAACACACACACACGCTCACATATATATATAAATATATATATATATATATATATTATAGAGAGTAATAGACTAAAGCCTTAGTTAAATATATTTAATGCTACTGTGATCGAAGTATTGAAGATATATGATAAACTCAATAGGTGTAATTACCTAGATCTATATAACTAAAGAGCGTTAAGATTAATAATTGTGAGATTATTAATCAGGTTTTTATAGGGGAAAAAACCAAAATCAAATATATATGTACGATCGTTTCCGAAAACCTACCCCTTTCTTCATTGAATATTTACAAATACAATTATCGAGAAATAAAGTTAAATATTTCTGGATATCGTCTCCTCGTCTGAATAAATAGGGGGGCTATGGTTAAGAGTTAGAAAGACATTTAACTAGACTCTTGAACCTTGAATTTTATTAGAAAAAGTAAAATTGTGTAGCAATAAATAATATATATATATATATATATGTCTGTGTGTGTGTGTGTGTGTGTGTATAATATTGGAATTTCCACCCTTTTCCTTGTACATATTTGTGAATTATTCCACCGATTTCGACATTTTGCATTTTTTGGACCATTTTCCAATTACGTGATTTCCTTGGATTTAACTTGTGTGAATGAAAATTTAATTAACTTTCTTGGATTTACATTTTTGGATTTTACCGTCATTAGATGTTTTACCTTTCACCAGACTATCCATTCACGTGAAATCAATTTTTTCTTTGCCATATTATCTCTGCTTCACTTTTTGTTATCAAGTAAGATCTTTGACTTTCTTGTAGTTTCATCAAATACTTTTGTATACAAAATCCGACTCCGCATTTTGCTAAATCCTAGCCTCTGATGAGAAGGAAAGTATTTCTTCGAAACTCCGCGGATTAAGGACTATCCACTTATTAAGTGTTTCCTTTTAACATTAAATATGATTTTAATTTTTCCAAATGTTTTTTAACATGTTTTATTAACTATTTGCTCTGATATATATATATATATATATATATATATATATATATATATATATATATATATATATATAAATTTAAGGGGAATGAAATTCTTTTTCATTTATATAATAAACATTAGATACATTTTCAACTATATTTATTGCAAGTGATTATAATATAATGTCGTAATGTGTATGTGATATAATTACACTATTGCATAATGGGGTTTAATTGATTAAATCGTAAAAGGGAGAAAATAATAATTACATGTTTGATTTTATACTTGAGTATGGTTTTATATAGGGAAGAAAATTAGCTTTATAGAATTTTAAGAAATAGGGAATTATATTTACAAAACGTTAGTAAAATGTGAAATTGTGAGCGAGTGGTTCCATATTATTTTATTTTTAAACCAGTAAGGATCACTCTTAATGCGCAAAGCTTCATTGATAAAGATGCTTTTTGAAATCTTAAAAGAGATCGTTGATATTTTTAATCATGTTTACATCGAAAATAAAAGGTAGGAGGGAAAATATAATAACTATTTTGAATCGAATCTCCCTTTTACTGTTATTTCGTATCATTTTAACCCACACCAACAAGTTTTTGTTTCCTCTTATCAAGGTTAGAAGTTTTTGGAGAATATATGTATATATATACATATATATATATATATATATATATATATATATATATATATATATATATATATGATTAGTTTTTTTTTTGAAAAAGAATTCCAGCAGAGTGCTCAATTAAAAGGAAAATCCAAAATGTAAGAGCGTATTTATATTTTGTGTACAGAAATTTGTTAGTTGAGACAGATATTGGCTGAAGAGAGCTTGATAAGGATAGCTTAAACGGGCCTTATTATCGGACTTGAAACCGACGGTACGAATGATCTGTTTCAACTAACAACTTTCTGTACACAATATATATATATGTATATATGTATATGTATATGCATATATATATATATATATATATACAAGACAGATAAATATACTACGCTCGTAAAAAGGCTCTCTACAAAACAATAGTACATTACACTAAAAAAACAAATGTTATTATAAACCACCCTGAGATTTAAAAGAACGTGATAGAGTATTTACAGTTTTAGTTGTTAGAGTGCGTTTCGCATTCAGATAACCATAGAACAATCGATATATGTAATGAAATCTGCATAAATTAAAATATCATATTTAAGCATATTTTACAACCAGACTATGTCAGGCGTACCTGCTTGCTTAGATTTGCAGTTTCGACAAACGAACAAAATAATATCAGGACATCGCCATTTACGCTGAACATCCACAGAATGCCAACAATAATATATTACATGTGAAAAAATCCACTGCGGAATTTCCACAGCCTCCGCTAGTTACATAAGTGCGGTATACAGAGAGTGACTTGATACACATTACACAGTATACAATTAGATTTAATATAAATTTTTAAGCATTAAGTGATAAGGCATGAGACAGAGCGAAAGTTGTTTGTTCGAAATAAATGCAAATATTTTATTCAAAACCTGAAAATTGTGTTGATAATTTATCTTTATTTTCACAAATTGATCATAAATATTCAAAGATAAGGACTAACATAGTTATTTAAATATCTTCTACTAAAGCCAGCAACACTTAATATGTTTTCTTACTCACATTACAATGTCACAATAGAGTTTCACGATTATTTCATAGATACGTCTTTTAATCTGCTCGTTTAAGAATATTCGATATAACAGCAACCTTAACAGTAATAAAATGGCGAATGACAGATTTAAATATGCGACTTCAAACTTAAGCATAACTAAGCGATGAAAATCAGTTTTACAAGTAAAATAAGTAAGAGTGATAGAGCAATGGAAATACTATAAAAACGTGTACCAGTACAATGACTATACTTAAACTTCGTATGAGGGATGGCAAACATGCTATCTTAAAGTAAACCATGATGGCTAGACGAGTACACGATTTCAGACTAAGGTTTTACGTAGCAAGGAAAATAATATTTCAATTTTTAGCTTATAAGAACAACGAAAATGCTATTTCCAAATTTGACATGAATATTTCAATAAAAAATATATTTCAAACTTCAGGCGAAGGAGCGACAAAATCAATTTAAATTTAAGTGCGGCAACGCAAGGACAATACCATTAAAATCTTAAATGTGACGAATTGACGAAGCTGACGACGGAAATTCTATTTAAAAAGATGAACGGTAGTCTTCAGAGGAAAAACACAATTTTAATATGCAATGGTACTTAAACATTTAAATAAACATTCTCCAGTTAAATCATATTGTTTTTGCTTTAATTTAAAATATGTATGGTTTATAGATATAATCTAATTTAAACGGTGAACGTTGCTTTATCCAAGGTAAAATGTAACATAGTTACTACTTTTTTCCCTCCTCAATTTCCTTTCTCTGCTATTTATTCCACGGCCATTCTATTCGCTTTTTAAGACAGACACACACAACTTTAGGCAGTGTAAATATGTAGCAAAATAGTTATTTTTCTTTAGTTCATGATGGGAACATAGTCTGTGTGATAACATTAAATTATGTGTGTACGTCTTGATTCATATCAATGAATTATATATATATACATAATTATTTTTTTTACTATAATAATTAAATACCTACAGACACTAGTGTTTCATCCTTTCGGGATTCTTCAGTGCAGGGTGTCATGATTAACACCAGCGAACGATTCGAACCCCGCGACACGAGACATCTCTGGTTCGATTAGCGGACACCGTATCCATTCGGCTACCATTAACCGTGTGAAATAGCGTTGAATTTTAAACATTTTAATTTAAATGTTCATTACGTCAGTCAGACAGTGATCTAATCGTTATACGATGATCTATGCATAAGACCTAAATTGACCGACTTTTAATTCAACTGAAAGTGCTCAACGATAAGAAATGAATTTCTTAAATGGGCCGTGATAATTATTTTTTTACTATAATAATTAAATACCTACAGATACTAGTGTTTCATCCTTTCGGGATTCTTCAGTGCAGGGTGTCATGATTAATACCAGCCGAACGATTTGAACCTCAAATAATCAACGTTTCTTAAGTAGATATTATATAATTTGGGCTATGTTGAATACAAATTTAAACATTATCAACATATACAATAAAAATAAGATATCTATTATTGATGATAATTCATGTTGTTAAAAAGAAACACTTCGTTTCATACTCTCCTATATCTTAATCAGGTTTTAATAATGTCATAAATAGACTAACACATTTTATACACATGGTGTTAATAACCTAAGTTGCTAGTTAGAAAGATCAAATGTATTTTTTTTTATTTTTATGTGCACTGATATCAAATTAGTTTTTGTGGATGTTTCCAGAATATTATCTTTCGTTTCGTATTCTTTCTAAAAAATTAAGGCAATATTACTTGCTTATTTAAACCAACACTTTAAAAATAGGAATGCCCTGCCGTTTTAACTAACACATTATAATTTAATACGGAGTGTGATAGCCTTCCTAGTAATTACATAATATAGAATAAAAAAAAAGTTTTCATGTATATATCTTCGATTCTATTTTCTGTGCTACATATTCGACAGAAAATTATACAGCTTCGACATGTATAGGGAGGATAATTATATGTTCCATCCTATTGTAACGGAAAGGCTTCTTTAAAATGTGTTCTTAATTGTTTTCCTTTTATTAACCGTACGTGTTCATTAACCACAATTTTATTATTGGTAAGGTCATCGATCTTTTCTCACCTGCACTTTAAAACAATAAATTTGAAATAAGAGGTTCAAGCACCAGAATAAAGATGCATAAGCAGTGACGTAACAAAGTAGCTGGGCGATGCCAGATGTTCCCAAGAGAGCAACGTGGAATAGTAAATACGAAAAAAAGAACTATGTATTCTTAGTTATGCAACTTTAAAATACAGAAATGGTTCTTGGAAATAATACAATCATGGAGGCTAAAGATGTATACTACGAATCCGTCGTCTCCGCCACTCGCACAGCTGTCTCCGCCACATGACAGACCTCGGTTGTCAAATAAATTACGATGGTTTTATAAACAAAAATATCTGTCATTAATTTGATAAATAAAGCAATTGTTCAGTAGCACGTTTAGTCACATGAATTGCACAGTTTAAAAATAAATAGATGCGCATATAAAATATATACTCGCAGGCACCAAAAGGACGCAGAGCTGTTTTGTATAAATACGTTGCAAGAGACATACACGTTATTCAACATACTTTATTTTGTGCCATTTCGACCAACATTTCTGACGAAAATTAGTGATCCGGAGTTACGCACACTGAAGGCCATCAACTCCCCATATTTCCTCCTATAACACAGAACAATCTAGGTAACATACAAATATCCGTGGATGAAGTCGCCAAGCTAATCAAGAACCTTGATTCCAGTAAAGCAACTGGCACTGACGGCATCCCAATTATAGTGTTAAAAAAGCTTCAACCAGAACTTGCTCCCATACTAACGAAACTGTTTAAGCGCTGCCTTAAGGAGAAGTGCTTTCCACCACCATGGAAAACCTCAACAGTTTGCCCTGTATTTAAGAATTCAGGTGATAAGTCATCTCCCTCTCAGTATAGACCAATAAGTCTCCTGTGTGTCATGAGTAAGTTGCTGGAATCCATATTAAATAGAGAAATAGTCAACCACCTCAGCAGGAATAACCTTCTTAGTGACAGACAATATGGTTTCCGTTCTGCAAGATCTACCGCAGATGTGCTAACGGTTATATCTCAAATGATTAGTGAATCTCTTGACAAATGCTTCCTTTCTAGGGCAATTGCTCTTGGCATATCAAAGGCCTTCGACAAGGTATGGCATAAGATTTCCAGCTACGGTATTACTGGAAATGTTTTCTCAGTCATTAAATCCTTTCTTTCCGATAGGCTCATAAGAGTAGTGGTCGATGGACAAAAATCTGAGGCCTGCAGTATTAATGCTGGAGTCCCTCAACTGGAAGAGGCCCAGTGTTTTGACAAGCTTCTGGGTTTGACCTTTACTCCTGATCTGAAATGGAAAACGTACATCAACGCTGGAAAGATTGTGGGATCCTTCTACCGCTCCAGAAAATATCTCACTACTGATGCAATACTCTATCTATATAAAAGCCAAGTACGTCCAAGGATGGAATACTGCTGCCATATCTGGGCAGGAGCTGCTAAAAACAGCCTATCCTGCCTTGATAGACTACAAAATAGACTTCGTGGCTTAGTGGGGGATGCCCTTTTCTCTAACCTGCAACTTTTCTCCCACAGAAGAGACGTTGCGAGTCTATCCTTGTTTTATCGTTATTTCGATGGCAGGTGCTCGTCTGAGCTCCAATCTCTGCCCCCCCTCGCCAATCTTTCACGAAAAACACCCGTCTAGCTGAATCCACTGTCAAAAATTTCCCCCACTCTTTGTCTGTGCCTAGATCAAGGCGTGGATTTCATGAACAAGGCTTCTTTCTTAGAACTGCACGCCTGTGAAAGTCTGTTCCATCTGCCTGCTTCCCCTCTGACTACAGCTTGGATGTCTTCAAGTCCAACGTTAACAAATTCCTAATGAACCGCCCCCTTAAGTAAACACTTCATCAAATCTCCACACTAAGGTACTGTACTTGCAATAACCCTTATCCCTGAGTGGCCTCCGAGTATTGATAAGTGGTCACCACCGTGTAAAAAAAAAAAAAAAGGGAAAATTGAGAAACGGAAACTGCGCTTTAAAAATAATAATTTCAAATCTATGTAATCAACAGAAACGTTTTCCTTGTTTCAGTTTTATATCAGTTTGGTTTTTTTCTCTTTTTTCGACTGTTGCATACTAGTTTATAACCCAGTGTTAACATTATAATTACACAGGCAGTTTATACTTATTTGTTTAGGGTTTACCAGCAAATTTTACAACGCAATTCGTTCAGATAGGAACACGCTTATATTCGAATCATTTTAAATAAAAATATGATACTGTTGGTGAATAAATAGATGGTGGATATATGGCGTTATTAAACGACATACATCGGTAACTTCAAGTGGTTTGGGTTGCAGATAAATACAAATATCAGCATTTCATACCAAAATATCTTATTTACTCTAGCCTTCTATATATTTTATTACAATTATTATAATTTTGAAACATTTTTTAAATGAAAAAGCTTTGGAACGGGAAGCATAATGCATAGTGAAATTTAATCGGCTCTTACAAACTTGAAATTTTCACTTTTTTTTTTACACAGTGATCACCACTTATCAAGGCCCGGAAGCCACTCAGGGATAAGGGTTATTGCAAGTACATTACGTTAGTGAGGAGATTTGCTGATATGTTTACTTAAGGGGGCGGTTCATTAGGAATTTGTTAACATTGGACTTGAAGACAACCAAGTTGTAGTCCGGAGGGAAGCAGGCAGACGGAACAGAGTTCCACATGCGTGCAGTTCTAAGAAAGAAGCTTTGTTCATGGAATCTGCGTTTTGATTTAGGCACATATATATGGTGGGGGAAATTTTTCACAGTGGATTCAGCTAGACGGGTGTTTTTCGTGAAAGATTGGCGAGGGGGGACCAGAGATTGGAGTTCAGACGAGCATCTGCCATGGAAATAACGATAAAACAAGGACAGGCTCGCAACGTCTCTTCTGTGGGAGAGAGGTTGCAGGGTAGAGAAAAGGGCATCCCCCACTAAGCCACGAAGTCTATTTTGTACTCTGTCAAGGCAGGATAGGCTGTTTTTAGCAGCTCCTACCCAGATATGGCAACAGTATTCCATCCTTGGACGTACTTGGCTTTTATATAGATAGAGAATTGCATCCGTAGTGAGATATCTTCCGGAGCGGTAGAAGGATCCCACCATCTTTCCAGCGACCTTGGTAACAGACTTGATGTACGTGTTCCATTTCAGATCAGGAGTAAAGGTCAAACCCAGAAGCTTGTCAAAACACGGGGCCTCACCCAGACGAGAGCCATCCATCACAATTGATGCCAGATGGGGATCAGAGCGTTGATGATGTAAGGATAGGAGTTTGGTTTTGAATGCATTAAAGGTAACCAGCCACATCTTCCCCCACTGAACCACGCGCTCGAGATCAGAGGAGAGAGAATCAGAGAGAACTTTGTCATTTACAGCCTTTGATGTGTTGCCGTAGATAGTCGTGTAATCAGCATAGATGTCAACAAATGATTTAAGTATGTGTTTAGGGAGGTCATTGATGTAGATCAGGAAGAGAGTTGGGCCCAGGATTGACCCCTGAGGGACTCCAGCATTTATATTGCAGGCCTCCGATTTTTGTCCATCTACCACTACTCTTATGAGCCTATCGGAGAGAAATGATTTAATGATTGAGAAAACATTTCCAGTTATACCGTAGCTGGAAATCTTGTGAAGTAGACCCTTATGCCATACCTTGTCGAAGGCCTTTGATATGTCAAGAGCAATTGCCCTAGAAAGGACGCCTTTGTCAAGAGATTCACTAATCCTGGGGGATATAACCGTCAGCACATCTGCGGTAGATCTTGCAGAGCGGAAACCATATTGTGTGTCACTAAGAAGGTTATTCCTGCTGAGGTGGTTGACTATTTCTCTATTTAATATGGATTCCAGCAACTTACTCATAACACACAGGAGACTTATTGGTCTGTACTGAGAGGGAGATGACTTATCACCTGAATTCTTTAATACAGTGAAAACTGATGAGGTCTTCCAGGGAGTCTGAAAGCACTTCTCCTTAAGGCAGCGCTTAAATAGTTTCTTAAGTATGGGAGCAAGTTCTGGTTGAAGCTGTTTTAACACTATAATTGGGATGCCATCAGGGCCAGTTGCTTTACTGGAATCTAGGTTCTTGATTAGCTTGGCGACCTCATGCCCGGATATTTGTATGTTACCTAGCTTGTTCTATGTTATAGGAGGAAATATGGGGAGTTGATTGCCTTCGTCGCATAGGGTAGAATTAGCTGCAAAGTTCTTTGCAAATAGTTTGGCCTTGTCTGACGCTGACGAGATTACCTCTGTTCCATTGATAATGGTTGGGATAGAACGCACACTTCTGTTCAGGATCCTATTTGTTATTTGCCAAAACTGGTGGGATCCAAGCCGCTGATCAGCTTCCTTGGATTTAACAGACTGGACATATAGCTCTCTTGCGTTTTTTATTACTCTTTTACAGTTGTTGCTGGCAGACCTAAAAGCAGCTTTAGTCTCAGTGCATCTATTACGTTGGTAGCTATGGAAAAAGTGATTTCTGTGCGCGATAGCAGCAGCACATTCCGGGGAGAACCATGGCTGGCTGTTAGGTTTTTGTTGGAATTTTTTAGATGGTATGAATTGGTCTATGCCTGTAATTAACCATTCGGTCAGATCTGATACTATAGAGGACACATCCTTTTTAAACATGGAATGCAGAGGTAAATCAGATATGAATGTACGGAAGCTATCCCAGTCAGCCATAGAGTATCGGTATACAGTACGGTGGAGGGGTACGTCTGGGGGGTTCTTACATTTCGTTTTTATCTTAACTGATACGACGGAGTGGTCGGAGGATCCTAGAGGAGAATGAACGGAATATGAACATAGCTCAGGGGAAGTTGAGAGAAAATGGTCTAAGAGGCTTGCATATTGACCGGGTGTATCGGGCACACGGGTGGGTTCGCGAACAATCTGAGTGAGATCATAAGCAATGGCAAAATCATGACAAAACCTCCCCTCATCATCTGTCTTATTTGAATGGGTCAGCCATTCCACGTTATGGACGTTGAAGTCACCACATATGGTGATGTTAGCTGAGGGATGTGAAGACAGTATGTGGTCTATTTTCTCAGATATGCTCTTAAAGATAGTAACTCCGCTGTTGTGGGGCCTATAGAGGGCAAATATAAATGCAGTGGTGTTAGCAAGTGCAACCCTGAAGCACATATAAAGTAAATTAGGATCTTTTCTAGAGATATCCCTGCCACACGGGAAGCCATCCTTAATGTAGGCACATATTCCATGCCCATGGCGATCTTGGGGGTCAGATTTAGCTGTTAAATTTGAGTATCCGTTAATTATGGACTCATCTAGGGAAGTGGTCGGCCCTATTCCAGTTTCACTTAGAAAGAATATGTCCGGTTTCGTCTCCTGTAATTGGGTTTCAACCTCTGGAAGGTTGGAACGTAGACCCCTGATGTTGGAGAAGGAGACAAGGTAGTAGGGGTCTACGTTGGAAGATGGGGTTCTAGGTTTAATCGAGTTTTTATTCTGGAGATATTTCATGTTGAGGTTTGGGGATTTGTGGAATAGGTCGGCATACTTGGTTAGAGTAGTACAGAGAGGGAAAGTAAGAGAGAAAAAGACAGGATTTTTTTTTTGTGGCACACGAAAAGGTAAATCCGTAACAATTACCCACTAGTATGGCATCGAGAGGCCCCACCAGAGACTACTGCATGAACATTTTCCGCTATTAGAGCAATGCCTTATGCATTTTTATTTGTTTTTGTTTTGTATGATTGTTTTCGATTTGTGTATTTTGTTGTTGCAAAAAAGAGTCGGGGAGTATAAAGTTCCGGGCGATGTACCAGTATACCAAGTAGGGAAATGAGGCAAGGCTAATGTATAACAAAGGGGCAGTAGATTCAAAATCATGCAATTTTTTTCTTGGAAACAAGATAAGCAGGAAGATCAGTGACTCACGCTAGGAATCGGTCTATCGCTACTACTTACCCATCTCTGTCCACCACACGCTGCACCTCGGTTGTCAAATAAAGTACGCTTTTTATGGACGAAAGAATTTGTCTTTTATTTGTTTTCTCCCTCTACCCTCTAAACTCATAACGTGGCCTTGCGATTTGAACTTGTTTATTATGGATCTAACAGTGGATTTGGGAAGGTTTAGCTTCTTTGAAATCTTATCATAGCCCTCCCCATTGGTATGGCATGCTACAACAAGCTTCCTGACGTCTTCGCTGTGTTCCTTAGTTTTAACCATGGCGATTGAAAATTATAATTTAGTCACTTATAATAGTTTAAATAAATCGCTATCTAAAAATTATCTGAAAAAAATTATTCACTGAATTAGCGTTAAACAAGCATAATATGGCTATAAAAAAGTTCAGAAAGCACGTAAACCGGAAATTGATTGATAGTATACTGATACTAAAAGAAAAACAAAGCCGTGCCAATAATTTTGAACAAGGGTTTTTTGCAATTATGTTTGTTGTTCCTTTGTATTTATTTTTTTCTAAAATCCGATTGCTGCATCGGAAAGGCCAGTTAAAAATACATAATATACTTTGTTATTTTCTTTAATTTAATCCCTTTTTTAGAATTTATTAGACAAAATTTAACTTTTATTTTACCGTGCCAATAAATATGATCATCACTGTATACTTTATTATGTATCATTACAGAAAATATTTTTCAAATTATGACAATTTATTATACTACATTAAAAATGATTTTACACTTTCCGAGTATATATATATATATATATATATACTAAATATGTATTTTATGTATTTATATAATTATCTTATTATTCTATTCTTAGTATATTTTTCTCATACGTGTATCTTTGAATGGTGGAAATTAATCAAACATCTATTCAGAGATAAATTTATGTTCCTCGGGGAAAAACAGAGTTGCACAATGTTTCTTGGATTATAATAGATGAACATCCGTAGAAAAAATAGAATGCTTTAAATGTCACAAGGGTAGGCAACATATATGCTATATATTTTATAACTTTTCTGGGGGAAAAAACATCAAACTTTGGAATCCAGTGCCCACAGTGGGAGTTTTCTTTATATATCGCCAGGAATATTCGTTTTCCTCAAGCTAGATCGATTTATAAAATAGGATAATAAACATAATCATTACTTTGATATACACATACGCACACACACGCACTCTCACTCTCCCACAATACAAACACACATACGCACACGCACACACAGACACACACACACACATATATATATATATATCGATAAACGCAACGATTATTTACATTATCGTATTTGACAAATCGATGCAGTTTTATAATAATGAACGTCTATCCATAATATAAATCTCACCTGTCGTTTTAAATGTATGTATGTATGTATGTATGTTTAGAAGGGGATGGGTACTAGAGATTGATGTGGAAACTATCGGGGAATCTCTTTGCTGTCAGTAGTCGGTAAGGTACTCTGCATGATCATGCTAGACCGAATGCTGGAGCACATTGCTGACGATGTTTTGCCTGAGTCGCAGTGTGGTTTCAGCAGATGTCGAAGAAGAGTGGATAAGATTGTTACAGCCAGGCAACTACAGGAGAAATGTATAGATCAGCAAAAGGGGCTGTATCAGGTGTTCATCGATTTAATGAGGCCTCTGACACAGTTAATAGAGATGCATTATGGGAGATTCTAAAAAAGCTTGGCTGTCGTGACAAGTTTCTAACCATCGTAAAGCTCTTCCATGATGATATAAAGGCTGTGATCTATGTTGAGGGAAAGCTGACTGATCCTATCTCAGTAGAAAATGATGTTAAGCATGGTGACATTCAAGCACCCACCCTCTTTGCGTTATATTTAACCATGGTCTTTCGGATTCCATTTGGGGGTTGCTCTGATGGTGTCTATATTCCTTACCGAATTACTGGGGGGTTGTTAAACATAATGCGCTTCAATGCAAGTACAAAGATACTCACCAACACAATCCATGACTTGCTGTATGTTGGTGGCTCATACAGTGGCTGATATGCAGCACCTTGTGGACGCCTTTGCGGTTGCCTGCAGCTCATTGGGCCTGACTATAAATCTGAAAAAAAAATCTTAATGTATCAGCTTGCTCCTGGCATGCTTTCAGGACTACCAGCAACAACTGTAAAAGAGTATTAAAACATGCAAGACAGCTATATGCTCAGTCTGTTAACATAAAACATGCAATAGAGCTATATGCTCAGTCTGTTAAATCCAAAGTACCTGAGCAGCGGCTTGGTTCCCACCATTTCTGGCAACTAGCAAACAGGATCTTGAACAGAAGCGTGCGTTCTATCCCAACTATCATCAATGGACCTGAGGTCATTTCGTCAGCATCAGACAAGGTCAGACTATTTGCCAAGAACTTTGCAGCTAATTCTACCCTATGCGACAATGACCATCAACTCCCTGTATTTTCTCGTGGGGTCGCCAAGCTAATCAAGAACCTTGATTCCAGTAAAGCAACTGGCTCTGATGGCATTCCAGTTATAGTGTTAAAAAAACTCCAACTAGAACTTGCCCCCATACTTATGAAACTATTTAATCGTTGCCTTAAGGAGAAGTGATTTGCAAAACCCTGGAAAACCTCATCAGTATGCCCTGTATTCAGGAATTCAGGTGAAAAGTCATCTCCCTCTCAGTACAGACCTATAAGTCTCCTGTGTGTTATGAGTAAGTTGTTGGAATTCATATTAAATAAAGAAGTAGTCAACCACCTCAACAGAAACAACCTTCTTAGTGACATGCAATATGGTCTCCGCTCTGCAAGATTTACAGCAGATGTTCTAACGGTTATATCACATACGATTAGTAAATCTCTTGACAAAGGTTTCCTTTCCATGACAATTGCTCTTGACATATAGAAGGCATTCAATAAGGCATGACATAAGGGTCTACTTCACAAGATTTCCAGCCACGGTATAACTGGAAATGTTTTCTCAATCATTAAATCATTTCTCTCTGATAGGTTCATAAGAGTAGTGGTTGATGGGCAGAAATCAGAGGCCTACAGTATTAATGCTGGAGTCCCTCATGGGTCAATCCTGGGCCCAACTCTCTTCCTGATCTACATCAATGATCTCCCAGAACACATACTTAAATCATTCGTTGACATCTGTGATGATGACACGACAATCTATGGCAACACATCAAAGACAAACGTAAATAATACAGTTCTCTCTGATTCTCTATCCTCTGATCTTAAGCGCGTGGTACAATGGGGGAAGAGGTGGGTTGTTACTTTTAATGCATCCAAAACCAAGCTTATATCTTTACATCATCAACGCTCTGATCCCCATCTGGCATCAATTGAAATGGATGGCTCTCGTCTTGGGGAGACTCCATGTTTTGACAAGCTTCTGGGTTTGTCCTTTACTCCTGATCTGAAATGGAACACATACATCAAATATGTTGCCAGGGACACTGGGAAAATGGTGGGATCCTTCTACCGCTCCAGAAGATATCTCACTACTAATGCAATTCTCTATCTGTATAAAAGCCAAGTACGCCCAAGGATAGAGTACTGCTGCCACATCTGGGCAGGAGCTGCTAAAAACAGCCCATCCTGCCTTGACAAAGTACAAAATAGACTTCCTGGTTTAGTGAGGAATGCCCTTTTCTCTTCCCTGAAACCTCTCTCCCACAGAATAGACGCTGCGAGCCTATCTTTGTTTTATCGTTATTTCCATGGCAGGTGCTCGTCTGAGCTCCAATCCCTCGTCCTCCTCCGCCCATATTTCACGAGAAACACCCGTCTGGCTTAAACTACTTTCAATAATTTTCCCCACTCTTTATCTGTGCCTAAATCCAAACATAGATTCCATGAGCAAAGCTTCTTTCTTAGAACTGCACGCCAGTGGAACTCTCTTCCGCTTGCCTGCCTCTCACCTGACTACAACTTGGACGTCTTCAAGTCCAACATAAACAAACTCCTGAAAAACCGCCCCCTTAAGTAAGACACTCTATCAAAACTCCCAATGCTAATTATTACTACAATACTATCTCATTGATTACTGTACACGCAATAACCCTTATCCCTGAGTGGCCTTCGGGCCCTTATAAGTGGTGACCCCCATGTAAATATATATATATATATATATATATATATATATATATATATATATATATATATATATATATATATATATATATATTCAAAAATCGACTTATCGGACGCCTATGTCCAAATTCCCGTCAGAGAGGAATGTTTGAAGTTAATAGGGATAAACACACATAGAGGGCTAGTCAAATTCAACAGGCTTCCATTTCGTATTAAAGTGGCACCTGCTATTTTCAACAAGCTATGGACGTCATTTTGAATGATTTGGATATTGCGTGCGCTTACTTAGACGATATCATAGTAAGGAGCGCAACACTGTACGAATATCTGCAGTATCTAAATCAAGTATTCAAAAAAAAAAATCAGGACGTTGGGTTTAAAGTCAAAGAGTCGAAATACGAATTTGGTTTGGAGGAAATTACATATTTAGGACACATAATAAACAAAAAATGGCAGACTTCCAGATCTGAACAGGTCCAATGCAATAAGAGACATGCAAGCACCTACTATGCGGCGATGTTACAAAGTTTTCCCAGGCTCGATAATTACTACAATCGTTCATTAAAGGAATGCACACATCTAAGAGCTCCGTTGCATGAACTAATGAAACAAGACAACACATGGGAATAGACAGTAGATTGTCAGAAAGCCTTTGCGGAAATCAAGAAAATACTTTCATCCAAACTTTTTAACTCATTTCCATAATGTAGTGGCACGTGATGTCAAGTTATATAGTGTAGGAGCTTGTATCCAATACATAATGCCAGAGGATTCAAGGAAACCAATTGCTTCTAGAACACAGCAGAGAGAAGTTATTCATAGATCGAAAAAGAGGCTCTGAGTATTATTTTCGCCATAACGAAATTTCATAGATACATCTACAGCAGTCATTTTACGCTATATATATATATATATATATATATATATATATATATATATATATATATATATATATGATGAGAATAATAGAAATAGTATTCCTCCGAAATAGAGAAATAAAAAGGAACTAACCGAACTGTGTTCATCAGCGTTAAGTCTTTTTTTATAAAGGGAGCGTCAAAATAAAGACGAAACGCTGATGAACATATAACCTAGGTCGTTATTTTTTAATTTTCTCTCTCTTACTCTCTCTCTCTTTCTCTCTCTCTATCCACACACACACATATATATATATATATATATATATATATATATATATATATATATATATATATATATATATATAAAGCTGAACGTCTGTGTGTGTCTGGTCACGGATAGGCTCCTATATGGTTGACTATTATAGAAAACTGATTGCATATAATGATAGGAGATGTATCGAGAAACAGGAATGGGTATGTTTGATCTGGCATCATGATGATTCATTAAAATTGTGGGGTCTGCGTACGCGCCTGGTCTACAAAGTATGGGAATAAAAAATTTAAAAATTTACAAGTGTTTTGATATAGATGTGTATAATAATAATTCGATAAGTATGTTTTAACTTAAATAGGGATAGTATAATAAAATTGCGGGGTCTGCATTCGCGCCTGGCCTCCATAGAATGGAAATAGGCACAAACTTTAATAAAGACTTTTCATATCTATCTGCGTAAGTATACTTTGATAATTATGTTTCAGTGTGAAGAAATATGGTATAATAAAATTATGGGGTGTTCGTTCGGCCCTGACCTCAATAGAATGGAAATATGTCACAAAGTTAAATATTTTTTTTAAATATAGATCCACAGAATATTGTGATAAGTGTTTCAGTGTGAACAGGTATAGTATAATAAATTATGGGGTTTATCTATTTTATTTTTCCTTACATCATGTTTTGCGTTTGTTTGATACACCCAAATTTGAAGCTATATCTTTACAACCCTTCCTTTTCATAACGTATCATACTTTCATAAATCAGAGTCAATTTTCTGTAGGCTGGTATGAACCCAGTCAATGACGGGTACTTTTGCTAGTATATGTATGTATGTATATATATATGTATATATATATATATATATATATATAAATAACTTTATTTCTGTTGCCTAAAGAAGAGCCTTTGTTTAATTTAATTAATTAATATTTTCGAAACATTAGCATTTTCGCTGTAGCTACTATGTAATTTTTTTCTATGTAAATAAAGATATTATCTATATATATATATATATATATATATATATATATATAAACTTAAATTAATACTGTAAATTATATTTTAATGAATTTATCGTTCCACGATATACTCAAAAAGGATATATTGAAAGTTTCTTAACCCGCGATGTTTCAAAGAATAACGTTTTTTTAAACAGAAGATTTAAGCTTATAAGCGAAATGTTAACTGTTTGATTAATATATATATGTATGTATATATATGTATATATATAGATATATATTAAGTAATGTGATTTATAATTTAAAAGTTTTAAAAAATTTTTAAATTTAAAAATCAAAATTTAATTAAATTAAAAATCAGTTTCATAAGAAGGAACAACAACAAAGTCAATTATCTGTACGATCGTTTCGGAAATCCGTGCTTTTTATTTGTGGTATACATGAAGTCACGTAGAACAATTATACATAGTTTTTTTTGGTAAGCACGGTCTCCTCATCAGCAAATTTAGGAGGATTTCTATTGAATTGAAAAGACACCAAAAATAAACCTAGCATTAAAAGTAAGGCAGATGAATCTGAAAAATTGAATTAAAAGGTTTGGATTTAAAATTTATAAGAAAATTAATAAGAAAATTGGTATAGGTTAGAGATAGAAATGAGTAGAAAAAATATATATATTTTGAATTTACATAATAAATTTGATTTAAAAATATATAGATATATAATACCTTTTGGTTTTTCTTTTTTTGAAATCAGGAACTGTATTTAAAGTAGTCATTTAGATGTTTGCTATAGCTTTTTATTTTATTGAATGATGAATTTTAAAAGGGCGACGCTCGTGCAGTAAATTGTTTCCGTTAGCGTATTTTGAGACGCTACAGTTAATATCTATAGAGAGAGAGTATTTTTTTTTTTGCAAGTTTTTAAGGGGAGATAATTGTCATCGCTTTATTTATTATTTGATTTACGAGTCTAAGGGCGGTAATTGGTTTAACTTAATTTATTAGAAAAAAAAATCTATTTTTACTAATGAGTAATTTTTAATGATTTAAGGTGGTTTATATTTATTAAATTTAAACCAACGTTTATGATTACACGATAGAAGCTCGTGTCTTGAATTTACTAGTTTGGTTGTGCTTTTTATATCTTCATATTTTAAAATTTTTAGGGTTTCTTTTGTACATAATGTACAAAATTTATCTCCTGGTTTATATGATTTGCAAGTCTCAATTATTTGCCATTTTAAGTTGAAAGAAATATTGCTATTTTTTAGTTGCCAAATATAGTTGGATAGAGTAGTTTGGTTTGATAGAGAGTTATTTTTAAAAGAATGTTTGTGCGTTGAAATTCTATGTTTTATTGGGCCAGATGTGGAACCAATATATATTACCTCTTGATTATTATGATTATTTTCCGTTAGGTCTATTGTTGGATTATAATATGGTGGGTTGGTTAATAATTGATCGGTAGATTGATTTAAGTTGGTGTTATTATTTAATCTGGTAGTTGAGTTATGGCTGTTGATAGGTTCTTGTATATTTGGAGTTTTTGATACTGTGCAGCTATAGATAACATTTTTAATTTTACATGAGCCTTGTAGGGGACATTTATTTTTTCTTCTACAGTTACAGTCCGATGTATTTTGTATAGTTGCATTTTGTAGTTTATTAATTTTCTTATTATTAGAGCTAATTATTTTCTGATGAAGGTTAGGCATAGTAGAGTAAGAGACTTTAATTGTGTTCTTATTGAAAATCTTATTATATCTATGGGGGGCTTTAAAGTTCTTATCTAATATTTTAAAAAATTCTCTAGCTATGTTTGTTTCTAGGTTTTTGGAATACGGGGCGTTGAACCATAGGATCTCCTTGTGTCTATTCTTACGTTTGCGGGTTTTAGTTTGTTGTTTATTTATATTATTATCTAATATTTGTAGTTTGGTTTTATCTTTTTTTGTCTCCTGGTTATTTTTCTTAACTCGTATACGGGAAGACATTGCCATATTATATGTTATTACGCTCTTAATAGGTTTATTTTTAATGCAGTTTATGTTTCTATCATTTTCATTTATGAATTTAATTTGTGAATTATATCCAGAGTTTTTAAGGGCTTCATTATAGTATTTTTCATTTTTGGTAAATATTGATTTAGTAGAAGACAGTCTAGAAATTCTTAGAGCGATATTGGGAACTATTGATTTTAATATTGATTTAGGGTGATTTGATTGATTGTGGACATATAGAAGTGATTGGTTAGGTTTATGGTATGGTTCAAAGGTAGAATTTTCAAGATTTAAGGTTATGCCTAAGAAATTAACAATTTTTTTATTAGGGTCGATTTTTATACTAAGTCCATAATTTTTAAATAATTTATGTAGAGCTTTAATTGCATTTTCATAATTTTTATTAGTAGAATTCGTTATGAAAAGTGCATCATCTCTATATAGCCCTCCTTCAAGTTTGAATTGTTTATGGAGTATACAATGTATTTCATTTAAAAGGAAAAGGCCAACTAGATTTAAATTATATATATATATATATATATATATATATATATATATATATATATATATATATATACGTGTGCGTATGTAAAACTAAATGTTTTCGATGTTCAGAAGCCAATAAAATTTCACAATAAAATACCGAAGCACACATATATAATTATCCAAAATACACAGATCGGTTTTTATAATTTATTTTTTGGTCAATATAATTTTTCTGTTTATATTAATGTTTTCAGAAAATTGAAATCAATAACAGCTTCAGCAAATAGTTCAGTTACTCAATGCTTTGCAGAAAATATTGGAAAATTCATTTATTTTTTAGTATTATCATATAAACATACATAAAAGAATTAAATTAAAGATCAATTGCATTAGTTGGAAAATAATTTTTTTTTATTCAATTTTCACCCCAAACAAGGCACAGTGCCACTTTGAAGCAGGGGGCTATTATCAGGGACTTAATTAGCGGGGTCATTAAGAAGGGAGATTAGTAGAAAGATGTCTGTTAACGTTACACTTGAACTTCTGCATATCATTGCAGTTGGGAAAGCAGAATCCCGGAAGGGAGTTCCAAAGACCCGCAGTTCTGGGGAAGAAACTATTGGAGTAAAAGGCTTTCTTGCACCTAGGGATCTCTACTGTAAAGGGATGAGACTTAGTAGCTTGTCGGGGTTTGTCGGGGGTAGTTACGTCGGGGAGGTACAAGTGTTTGCAGTTCGTCAGAGCATTCACCATTAAAGTATTTGTAGAACAGGCAGAGGGATGCAACATCTCGTCGATGGGACAGAGGCTAAAGCCTAGATGACAGTTCAGGACCTATCAGGTTGGCGACTCTCTTTTGAACCCTGTCTTGGAGCGAGAGACAAGCAGCAGATGCACTAGCCCAGATGTGACAACGTAAGTAGTTTTCTAGCATGGTAGAGGGAGCCAACCTTCCTTGCAGCAGCCTTGGCAATGCTCTCAATGTATTTATTCCAGTTCATATTTCCTGTAAACGTTAGGCCGAGGAGTTTAAAAGAAGTACGCTGATAATCTGCAATGACTAATAGATATTTATTAAGTAACACCTACGTGCATGAGGAAGATAATTGGCCATAAACCAAAACTCCTTAAAGTTGAGGCAGAAAGTAAAATATTATTTTTAATAATTCGCTTCTGAAGATAATAAAGCTCTTCATGTATTTCAAATTGTAGGATATTAACATTTATATAATTGTGGTATTTTCTGACAGTTATTCCTATTTTACGTGTCGGTTTAACTTTCAACATTTTTCTACCTGTATCGTAGAAACTCTAAATATTTCGTTAGAATTCGAAGGTCTACACTGATCCTCAAACGGAACAATTTATTCAGTCTAGAAAGGTGAATGCTCTTCTTTAGTTAACTAAGTAATTAGCTCTTTTATTTTTTGAATCACCTGCACCGAGGGTGGACTATTAGATCTCCAGAAAAATTTTACAACTTATTTTACCACGTACCTTACGCACTAAGCTATGGAGCTTTGCAAAAATTCTATTACGAGTTTTAAGAACCTTAAACGTATTTTTTAAATTCTAGATGTAAATATCACTATTTATAACAACATATTACGATACATACACATATACCCACATATGTATATATATATATATATATATATATATATATATATATATGACTACGTCATATAATCACATAAACTAATATACGAAGATATAATTGTATGCGTAATATTCAGTGTTTAGTTCAGCAATACTCAATACATAAGTAGAGCTAGGTAGTAAGTTATAAAAATGTATATGGCAATTAAGCTACACAGAATATTCCACTTTTAATTTTCGTGAGAATTTGTCAAGCTTTTGCCTAAACCTGACGAATTCTCGCGAGAATGAAATGCGGAATATTCTGTGTGGCTTAATTGCCATATATGTTTTTATAACTTACTATATATATATATATATATATATATATATATATATATATATATATATATATATATATAACCTGGCGATATTCTTTTTCACAGGTTTAGTAACCAATAAATGCTAACGAGATTAATACAAGAGTTCTCAATACCGAAGTAGAGCAGTGTATAATCTTTATTTGTTTTTACATAAGCAGTAATGTATTCCTAAAGACTCATGGGCATGTTTTGGTCTGGTAGTTACTAGTAAGTAGAGACTTCTTCAGGGTATGCAGCTTATACCAAAGAAAAGTTTGCAATTAAAATATCAGGTCTAACTCGTTACCGGAAGTTAATATTAGGAGGTTCGGTTTAATATTGTGAAAAATAAGATTTGGTCGTATGTAAATAAAAGCAATAGATGTGCGAGTTGGGGATCTGTGTTGCGATGTAAAAATTAATAGAAAGGGATGGGGAAGCGGTCGAAGATCGAAATGGAGACAATAAAAGACTGGTAAAAATAGTATCTGCATGCGTGTGTGATGGTCGCACAAAATCTTTAACACACTAGTGTGTGTATAGGTTCGATTAGCAGGGGAATATATATTTGATATATCTATGCTAAAAGGGGGTTTCAGACTTAATCGGGATTATTCAGTTAAAAAAAAATACTTTTAATATGAGTTTCCCTCTTGTAATCCCCGCCCTTTTACTATCATCCCTACATCCATTATTGAGCAGGTTTAGAGATGAGGAGAGAAATAGAAACGATTCAAGAGAGAAAAGAAGCAAAGAAAATGTCAGAATTTAAAACATATTTTACCTTTTATTACTAATGCATATTAATATTAAACTAAACATTCAACACTAATACAAAAATATGATACGTTGTGTATGTAACAATACTTTTTCAAATGGCAAAACAATATATGTTTAAGTTTTTAATGAAAAGTGTACTCGACTATCTTAAAAATTGATGGTATCATTTAGTAAAAATATACGGCACATAAAACCGCGATATCTCCAAAATTTTGATATTATGTCGTAATGCTTCATATACCAATTTTTTTCGAACCGGGAAAATTAATTTTAGTTGGTTTTTGAAGAATACACTATCACTGTTATCAGAACAGGTGTTAGTTCTGGTTCATCCTTAATTAATACAGAATTATGGAATTTTTTTAGTAAAATTTGGTGTTTCACTGGTTTGGGCGAGGAAGATCCTCCACGGAGCGTATTACCGTCTCTTACACAGAAACGATTGAGTTTGGCTAACTATTTTTTCTCAGAAAGACTTTAAACAATAGTTCCAGTAACGCTATTTCATAGTTAAAAATAGAAACGGTGAATTTTTACCTTTTGGGGTTTCGGTCCTTGATCGTACGAGGAAAATAAGGATGAACTCAATGATTAACACTGCATAAAGAAAGCGATATATTTATCATCGCAATACAAAGTAAATTGGCATCTTTGATGTCGCACTGCTTGTGCGCTTTGGGAATTCTTAGATTTCAAAGTATAACACGAAAGAGTAAGTGAATAATATCTGAAATCATCAACTTATTATGAAGCAAATACTTTCACCGAAAGTTAATAGAAGGTACAGCGGAGAAAGATAAACTGGTCCTCTAAAAGAAAACAACATTGCTTTATTTTAAAACTTTTATTGAAAAAATGATTAGATTATGTAGTAAAACTGACCTCAATTCAATGTAGCTGCCTTCAGCCTTAATCACCGCCTCGTTATAGTTCCGGAATTTGGAGTATGTCATTTCCACAAATGTCGGCGGGAGCATAACGAATATTCTGCGGATGGCAGAGATTGGGCTGCATTTAATGTTGTCGAAGGTCACGTTGGTAACAAAGTAGTTTAGAAGGTTCGGGTCGATGGAGGAGGGGGTAACTGACAGAAAGGTACAAAGTTGTAGCACTCCTTCTGAATCCAGGCCTTAGTCTCTTTGGATTTGTGAAACGGCTCCGGGTCCTGCTGCCACACCCAGAGTTTTCCAGCGGCCACCTGATTGCACCAAGGGAGCACCATGGTCTTCAGCCAATCCAGGTACACTTTGGCGTTGACTGTCAACCGACTTCGAATATGTGAGGTAGCATGATGTTGCCCTCCCTTGAAACCACACTAAAGACCATGACCGTGGCCAAAAAAACGTTGTTTTCATCACCCATGGACACGTGCCTGTAAGCCATGGCAATCCAGCGATGCATTTTTGAGGGGACTGCAATGGTCCTGTAGTCATTACTTGGATCAGTAGAGAGCATATCCGATCTCACTCGTTGGACATTGTGTCACTTTCAGACATGAGAGAAGACTCCTGTCGCTGTTGGGATTTGTACACAACTAGTTAAGTAGAAGATAGTCTGCAACAAAAAAGGAAGCTGCCCTTCATCAAACGGAAATAATATATGATGTCGTCTTTTCTGGTGCGACAATTTTATTGCTCAACGCTGCAATATATATGTAATATACTGACATAAAAGAAAAAATAGCAAAATTTTATCTAAACGTTTAGTGACTACAATTCTATAACGAGCCTACACCATTCAGCGTAAGAGTCTTTTTTTATATTTATTTACTTTTAAAGCTAGTAAAATTTCATATACTGCGAAATCAGATACAAATGAGAAAACCATTCCTTTTAATGATCTTTAAAAGTTTATTAAAACATCTACTTACATATAAAAGCCACTTTGTATATTTTAGTTCCTTCTTCATGGACTCTAAAACGGTGAAGCTGATATTTCAAAATTTCACACACATATATTTTATGTGGATGGGAATGTTCTTTGATAGTTTTTTACAGAATACATCCAATGACTATAAAAAATCGATAATCGAAGAAATCCCATTAAATAAAGAACAGTCCAATTTTTCCAAAGTTATACAGTTTAACAGAAGAAATGCATTTATGAACTTTTTTATCACCACTCAAGCAGACTAGTCCATTGCATAAAACCAACAGTAAGAGGTAAGACAGGGTGCGTTCAAACTCAGTGTTTCTGTTTATAGCAGAACTGAACTATTTTACACGATTTTAACATTTTGAATTTTAATTCAGGTTATTATAGAAACATACATTCATAAAATCAGCACTAGGTTCTCTAAAGCGCAATATAAACTAAAATGTATTGTGGACTATTCACTGCGGGCTGGCATGAGACGCTTCCGTTCGAAGCACAGTAAGGGGATTCCTGATTAAATCAGGCAGTCTATTGAATTTATTTCTGAACAGACAATTGCGTCGAATTGGATTACTATCAAAGCATTGGAGGAGTAAACATTCCATTGGTTCTCATTCAACATACGGCAATGTTCGGTTTTACTGCTAATATAATGTTAGCCGTATTTCCATTTTTTACATAGCAGTACTATAATTCGAAAATATTTGGAGGAAGATTAGCAATTCTTTATATTTGAATTCGATTAAGTCCCAAAATTAAGAACTCAAAGTAAATATACCGAAAGTGGATTGGTTTTACTTAAATATGGAACAGAATCACTTAGCTGAAACGAAATATGAAACCGTTTGAAAAAGATTCTTGTTTTATCATGAAATAATACAAAAAACAATAAGCTTTTATTTTTCTATTGCTATAAATATATTTTTAATATTAAAATATAATCATATGGAAACATTTATTTTTCAAAAAGTAATTTAAACTTTCATAGTTTACATTTCTATGAATAATTCCCTACATATTTTAAATATGTCCCACTGATTTATTTCAAGAAACATTTTTTAATATACTAATGAATAAAGTAGTGTTTTTGATAATCCAAGAAGTCTTAATAAAACACTTTTATAGATTATTATGGCAGAATTCTGTGGTAAATTTTGTGAAAGACATAAATATAATAATTCAAAATTACATCACTTATAAAAATGTTAATACTAACAGTTTTCATTAATTTTTTTTGTAATAACACAAGTGTTAAAAGAGTAAATATTTATGGAAATGTCAGAAGTAAATGTTTATTATTTTATATTGTTTTATGATAGCATAATCAATGTTAAAACGAAAATAATATGGTTTCGCATTTCATTTGATGTTTAGTGACTTCCGTTTCATTCTAATTGCATCTTTTATTTCCCTCGAGAAATTGCTCGTGCGAAATTTAAAAAAAAAACATTTAATGATAGTTTGAAATAAAATGCGGTTAATATTACATTTACCTGAAACGAAGTTTATTTAATCCTGTAAATTTCTATGTATTTTTAACGTTTAAGTGAAGAGTAAAGTTTATAAGAGTTAATTCTCTTTTCATAAGCGATATATATATATATATATATATATATAATCATTGAAGTTAAGCAAAGATGAGGCTTGTCACCACTAGATAGGTGACCATTTTGAGAAGCTAGGCGCCCTATGTGTTTGAGACATCCCCATCATCTAGTATAAGGCTTGTTCGTCTTTAACCTGTTTTACCAAAAGGACTAAGTGTTTCTGGACAGGAGAGTGTGGTTTATGCAAGTCCCCCACACTTAAAACAAAAGTCAATCGCAAATCAACCAAACAGAAAAAGGGAGATATTACAACTTTTGTAAATACGAACAAATATTAGATCTTGTGGTCTACTGTAGATGAGGTAAGACCATGTAACGACAAATTACCGAAAGAAATTATCGTATTTTAGCAAAATGCACAGATTATTATCGATTTTTTTATGTTTGGTATCGATTATTCAAATCACTTCCTGTTTAATGGTATATTGGCAATATTAGTCTCACTAAAAGGAAATGATTTTTTTAGTTGTTCAAAAATTAAAAAATAGTGTTTTTCGTAAAAAAAAAATGAAAATAAATCCTTGCTAATGTATAAGAATAATTATTAACATATTGAACGAGTTTCTCACTTCACTACACAAAAGATAAATATTAAACACATCAACACTCGAATTTTAAACCTTAAAATCTGATACATGCACAGTTGTTTTGTTTTTGTGTTTTATCTACACTCCCCACTCTCCCCACAATACAACATATTGTATCAAGGCTCAGATAATTATTTTGTTATTGTAATCAACAGTTGGCTTTGTAGGCAAAAGGTATATCAATATCGATTATGAAAAAAGTAATCCGTTATAAAGTGCATTCTTAACCTAATAATGGGTGAAAATTTCATATTTATTGACACTTACTTAGTGTTCTGAAAGAGACTCTGTCAAAGAATACTTACCCTTCCATTCTGGTTTGGCCGTACCTATCTTATTACAAGCATAGTATGGGTTCCTATAGACTTCTATAGAGAGAGTTCTGAGTCAATTGAGATCATCTTTATTAATAGAATTATGTTTGCCATTTCCACAGGGTAATGCTACGAGGGGCTGGCAATAAGTAATGCCCCTGGCCCACTTCCCATAGCAGTAGAACAACGAAACTTGGCACACGTATTAGTCTTTATCTGCATAGGGACCACCCAGAGTTATGCATTTCTCCCATCGTTCGATGCAGCTCTGGAGACCATCTTTGTATAACACCCTAGGTTGATCCTCCACCCACGACGTGACTTCAGAAATCAAGGATGCATCATCTGGGAAACGATTTACTTTACAAAAACAACTTCATGGCTGGGAAGAGGTGAATGTCAGAGGGTGCAAGGTCAGGAGAGTAGGGAGGATAGGGAAGGATTACATAACCACACAGCCATGCTTCTGATCTGGCGACATGCGAGTTGTGGACCGGAGCGTTGTCCTGCAGGAGGAGAGTAGCTTTGCTTATCTTGCCCCGCCTCTTGATTTTGATAGCGCTCCTTTATTTCCTCAAAAGTGAAGCATAATAGGCTCATGTAATTGTGGTACACTTTGCCAGGAAATATGTCATCACTACTCCGTCCTGGCCCCAGAAGACTGTGAGCATGACCTTGCCAGCGAAGGGCTGCACCCTTGCCTTCTTTGGGGGTGGTGAGTCCAAGTGCTTCCACTGCATTGATTGGGCTTTGGTCTCTGGATCATAGTGATGCGCCCAAGTTTAATCCTGTGTAATCAGTCCTTTGTAAAAACTTTGACTCATCTTCTTGACACATCTCCAAATTCATCCTCGAGCACTCGACGCATTCTCGTTTCTGGAATGGTGTGAGCAACCTGGGAATCCATCTGGCAGGCACCATATGCATATGTAAATGATCATGAATGATAGTTTCCACATACTCTGTACTAATTTTGACATCTTGGGCTATTTGGCGAATAGTAATACGTCGATCTTCCAAAATAGCAGCCCTAACTCGACGGACAGATTCCTCATCAATGGCAGAAGGGGGACCAGGTCTGGGAGCTGTTTCCACAGACTTCCGGCCATGTTTGAATTCACGATGCCAGCGTTTTACAAGGTCATATAACGGGGCATCTCACCATAAGTTTTTTTCATTCCATCAAAAGTATCCTGTGATGTGCGTCCTTTCAAATACAAAAACCGGATCACTGCACGACATTCAACAGGATATGTTTCAAACCTGACTCAGTTCAAACAAATGTAACACAGAGACCACAATTAGTTCAGAGCTGTACTTTGCCACATAACCCGTAGGGATATAAATCATTGCACATTCCAGCTAGATCAGCCAACTGGAAGTGGGCCAGGAGCATTACTTATTGCACCCCCTCGTACACATTTCATAAACACATTTATACTTATGATTGCAAATGCCTTCACTTTACATTATTTTCTATCTGCATATTATTTTAATCAAATTAACTAGAATACGTGCATGCGTTAGTAATTGTATTTTATTCTTATTCTCCCATTATGTCTATTAATATTATAGCTTTTAAGTTTGAACAAAAATACTGAATATTCATAATTTTAGGACTTTCGACTCCACATGGAATCAGCCTAAATATATTTAACAATATTTTATAAATGAAGCACATATACGATATCATACAGTTTAGAGTCCTATCATATGTTTGTGTATTTATTGATGTGATTAAGTTTTACAAAAAGGTTATTAAAATAACATTTAAGAAAGTGATCTTATTTGATTTCGTACGTTTATAAGCTACAATCAATATCCAAATGAATGCTTTGACGATAATTACGGTTTTCAAAAGGCGAACAATTAAAAGATGCATCTGCCTTACTTAAAAATTGCTAGGTTTATTCATGGTGTCGTTTACATATATATAAAAAACGCATATATATATATAACCCCAATTTCTATCGCAAGTGACAACAGGGTCGAGAAACTAGTCGTTCTTGTTTCGTAAAAGAAGAAAAGATGACTAACGGCGGTTATGTCAAAATTATTGTCCGTGGCTTAATGTTTATCGCAATAAAAACATCGTTTACGAAACGATCGTACAAATTATTGACTTTATTGTTGTTCCTTCTTATGAAACAGATTTTTAATTTTTAATTCTAATTTGAATTTTAAATTATCAATCACATTACTAAATATTAAATTAGCTCTAGGATATTTGCCTATCGAGCTTTTTATACATCTGCATTAAAACGAGCACTGTTCTTTTCTTGTATTTTAATTAGTAATTTTACTATCACATTAAAATAATTCCTCTCTTAAGACTAGTGTTCTAACCCCATTTAAATTATATATATATACATATATATATATATATATTCTAAAATGTCTAATGCATTAAAAATTCAAATGCCGTTAAATTAAAATAGTGTCAAACTTAGAACCATGCTGTAACATTTTATGAAATAATATAAGAATATTTTTAAAGGTAAACGAAAATCTACAAATAAAAACTAGTAAAATAAGTGAAAATCATTTGTCTTCTATTATAAAGATTACACTTTCGCCAGAATAGAGGAAGTAACATTTTATGATGATGGCATAAGTTATATTTAAGCTCCATCCAAATTTGATGGAATTCCTGAGAATGTAGTATCATGTCTAACGAATAAATACTACACTACTTTCCAAGGAGATTGTAATGTTTAGGGAGACTTTTATTATAATAAATATATACTTCACTGTTTCCCTTACAAAAGTTATGCTTCAGAGGATGGCATCAAAAATGGAGACCAATCACTACACTCCAGCTATGTGTAAGCTATTGGATTATTATACATAAATATAATTTAGTAGTTTACAACTCATATATTTTTTCTCAACTGAATTAATGTTAAAAAATAATACACTACTACATTAAATTAAACTATTACTACATTCTATGTTTCAGGCAGGTATATACCAAGCTTAAAGTATCAATGGATCATTAATTAGAACACTACAGACACATCATGTGTGCTGCAACAGATTTTAAGTGTTACAAAATCCATTTTTGTGACAGATTCCATAGCACTACAAATTGTGAAGGGGATTCTAAGTTAAATTGGCCCTTATTGGTCATTTAGTATATACAAAGCAACTAAATAGTCTAATAAAACAAGTCAATTTCGTTTAATAATGTATTTATAACGTATATGTAAATGTCAGTAAGACGAAGATTGATTATTCGCTATATATGCTAAGCAAAATAATGTTAAATATTATAATCATTAACGATATTGTGTAACTTTAAAATCCATAAATATGGTCGTAAATGTAAGAAATTAATTTTGTATATATTCATGAACCGCATGTATCAGGCCGCTAAGAAAGTTTTTACTTTTCAATTCATTTCAAATAAGTGTTATATGAGCATAGCTCTGCTAAAACAAAAAAAGAATATTGATCGAAATAAGTATCATAGGAATCAACATACTGTTGCCAAACAAAAATACATGCATTCCAGTAACCCACCAATTCAAAGGCCTTATTGATACTGCTTACGTTTTTTAAGCATTTATCATGCAGAATGTTGTCTAGATGTTTTAAATATTGGTAGTCAGTAGGTGTTAGCACGGGAGAGTATGGTGGAAGAGGCAGATTTCGTAGCTCAATTCCTTCAACATCGGCAGGGTCGGCTTAGTGACATGCGGTCGGCCATTTTCCTGGAAAGCTATTGAAACTTTCTGATGAATAATGCTAGGCGTTATTGTCAAAGTGTCTGATGGATTTCATCCATTTGTTGACACTACTTCTCCGCTCTGAGGCTTTAGCATGCATTAAAAAACTGTAATGGATGAGACTGGTCACAGACAACCAAACAGTCAGCATAAACAATGACTTCGGAAAGTGCTGTGAAGCTTCGACTGTGTCTAGGAATTGAGTTGAATCGCCGGTTTTCGTATAAAACCCCAATTTCAGGGTCGATAAACTAGTCGTTCTTGTTTCGTAAAAGAAGAGAAGATGACTAACGGCGTTTCTTTTTTGTTGTTGTTTAATTCGTGATGCAGAATTCATCAAGTTTTTGTCATTCTAATCTCTCTGAAGTGGCTGGAAATCGTCGTATACGTTATGTCTAATTGAGAAGCAAAAGCTAGAACAGTTGTACTTGGATAGGCTTCAACGAAGGCTCTTAAACGATCGTTGTCATTATCTTATTGACGACCACTACGCTCATCACCTTCAAGACCCGCAACATTTCTTAAACCACCATTGTACTGTGCACTAAATAGTGGTGCCTGGGCCAAACGCTTCGTTGATATCGCGAGCTGTCTCAGTAAGTTTTCGGCCTAGTTTTAATTGAACTAAAAAATCCAAACTGCTTATTTTCTATCTTGTATTCAACTTGATCAAAGGAAATCATAATTATGTTAATACGATTGTAATTTAAACAGAGAGTAAAATGCTTTTTAAAATGGTATAAAAAATAAAACTTATTTACAAATACATCATATGAAATCAAAATAAACTTCCACAAAACACCATTTTTTCAACCTAATAACTCATCAGTCGTAATAACGCAAAAATACTACCTGTTTTTTCTATGTGGATATAATTATAAAACGTATAATAAGGGGGCAAACTTGGTAAAGAAAGCAGGAGTTTTATTTAGTTTACAAAATGTACGTATTCTGTGAATTTATTAACTTTTCTATGTGTAATTTGTTTATGATGCTGTAATACATATCTACATACTCGGCGATCGCCTTCAAGAATTTGCAGAATCAAACCTGAAGCATACATATTGCCTGTAATATATTTAATTTAAACTGTTATATAAACTTAGAAATTTTTAATAAACTCATTAGGTTTTATAATAGTTTTAATTATATATATTACCTCGGGATTTTTTGAAATTGTATAGGATTTTTCGAGCACTAAAATTTAAAATGTTCATTATCTGTTATGTTTACATCATAATTCATCCAGATATTGGTGGTTAGGAAGTTATAGCACTCTACAAATTTAATAAGTAGAAATAAAATAACAATAATAAATTAGTTCTGGTAAAATACTTTCAATTAATAATCTCATGAGAAAATAATAACACCATCATAAAATTTGACTTTAAAGGATGCATTTAATAAATGGACAATTTATGTTTTACGTATTCTTACTAATTGCTTTATCAAATAAAATATTAATAATTGCATTTCATTATGACGGCATATTTTTGTAACTGAAATTTTAATTGAGTGAATGTGTTATAATCCCAAAATTTATGTTTTGAGTAGTCTTTTTCAATTAAAATGCTAAACAAAAATTAAACACTGTGATTCGTCGACTATATGTGATATATTGATATATATATATATATATATATATCACACACACACACACACGCATATATATATGTATATATATATATATATATATATATATATATATATATATATATACATATACTAGCAAAAGTACCCGTCGTTGACTGGGTTCAAAAACAGCCTACAGAAAATGGACTCTGATTTATGGAAGTCTGATAGGTTATAAAAAGGAAGGGTTGTAAAAGATAGCTTCGAATTTGGGGATATCAAAACCAAAGCAAAATAAGATGAAAGAAAAAATAAAATAGATAAACCCCATAATTTATTATACCATACCTGTTCACACTGAAACACTTATCACAATATTCTGTGGATCTATATTAAAAAACCTTGTTCAACTTTGTGACATATTTCCATTCTATTGAAGTCAGGCGCGAACGACACCCCATACTTTTATTATACTATATTTCTTCAAACTGAAGCATAATTATCAAAGTATACTTACGCGAATAGATATGAAAAGTCTTTATTAAAGTTTGAGCCTATTTCCATTCTATGGAGGCTAGGCGCGAACGCAGGCCCCACAATTTTATTATACTATCCCTATTTAAGTTAAAACATACTTATCAAAATATTCTTATTAACATATATATCAAAACACTTGTAATTGTTTATTTATTTTTAAATTTTTTATTTCCATACTTTGTGGACCAGGCGCGAACACAGACCCCACAGTTTTATAGAACCACCGTTCTGCCAGATCAAACATCCCTATTCCTGTGTCTCGATACATCTTCTATCATTATATGTAATCAGTTTTTTTTTAAAATAGTCAACCATATAGGAGCCTATTCGTGACCAGACACACACACACACATACATTCACCTTTATATATATATATATATATATATATATATATATATATATATATATATATTGCGTAAAATGTATTATAAAAAGAAAGAAAATATTTTATTCGAATAAAATATATGAATACGTTTCCTATTAAGAACGATGATTAAGGCAATAAGAATGTGAAGTTTTATAACCGACTAATAATTTAATATTGTAAAAAAACATTAAAACCAAATAAAACAGATAAGTCTAAATCTGTTTCAATTTCTGAATACCTTCTCCCGTTTACAGCGGCTTCTCCACGTACGTTTGTAACTATAGTCGACACATATGTAAAGAGAAAAGAACAAAAATGTCCCCAAATTCATACCGTACAGTATTTGCATCAGACGACACTGATGTAGGTAAATTACGCGTCATCGAGAGAGATTTTTAAAAATCGCGTAGTGACGACCGAACCGAACTCGCATGGTGCGACGCGCATGTATTAAAATCTGCAAACCCGAGATGCAGTCGTTAGTTGAAAATGCCATGAAGAACTGCATTTTATTTCAACTAAAAAAAGGAGAATCTTTATTTTGTTTTTGTTTTTTTGCGATACTTTCGTGTTGAACGTCGTGTAGGACATCGCCACAAAAAAACATATTAATAAAATATGAATTGGCATTACTCGTTTCATTGCTATATATCTTAATTTGATTCAGTCTGCATTGGTCTATTACGCCTCTGCATTGTATTGTCTTTTATAATACACTTTTATTAATTCACTAAAATTGATTTAAGCCAAAAATTAACCTCTTGCATAAAAAACTCTTATTTTCACGAATCTAAAATCTTGATTCAGCTTACCTGAACAAATATACAACCAGTAGTTTCACAGCCATCTATATTTGCGCTATACAATGATATCAAATGTCTAGAGAATTAAAAAAAAACACATGCATGCTTTTTAAAAATCAATCATCGATCGAAACTGAACATGAATCATTTTATTATGTGTATGTTAAACGGCTGTAGCAATACGCCGGAAACGAGACATGCCCTGTCTCCTTCTATTTTATTCAAATCCATTACATAATGAATATAAACATGTTTGTAACAAAACAATAACATTTAATGGACAGGTATTTGCTGTTTAATAAATTATTGAAGTTTTGCATAATAGATTTTGGCAGACATTAACCGTCTCAACTTGCAAGAGCTAAAACGTAAAGTATTCGTATTTAGTTATGTGCAATCACTTTCACTCATATCAAAATATTCAAACTCTGGGAAATTCTCTTAAAGCTTCAAAAGAGAGGAGAAGCCGCCGTATAGTGCGTTGGGAAGTCATCAATAATCGACAATTGACTAGAACGTCTGCTTCGGCTCGATGAGCGACGCACATAATTCATCTTAAGAACCAGCCGAGTGACAAGGATACGAATAACTCTTTTTACTTTAGTCAATATTGAGGACAGAATATCAGCTGCCCTGGCGCCTCCTTTAATAAGAAGACGCTTATATGATCGCTTCACTGGTAATACATTTTCTCATAGAAAGAGCTGTTAGTTTTATGATGGAGAATGGTCGTTATATTCGCTTTCAACTAAATCAGCCGTCGAATATTAAATCATGAATTGTAATTATAATCATAGAAAAAAAATGATATTTTTACTCATTTGCATTTACAGGAAAATTTTGACCTAACTCAGTTTAAATTTTAAAATCGATCAACAATTATGCTAGGTAATTTTACTCTGCAGTAGTAATTATTAGGTTAGATACTGTGATTTTAACATGTGTCACGATAACCAAGCTGTACCCAAAATCATTACCATGAGCAAGTGATGAAAGTTGATATATAGAACAGAAGTCAAATGCGGTAGACTAAACACGATGGTGACGATAGGAATGTATCGAGCAAATTAAAGTTTTCAGTAAGTTCTTCCTGGGTACCAATGCGAACAACTCCAAGACATGGATGAATTTTATAGTAAACGAATAAACTGTGTGAATTTTGCTGATATCTCTATCAAGCATTTTATATCTCCTATATAACATTTTGATTGCAGAAATGCCCCTCTGGACCAAAGTAACGTACGTTTCTAGCAACATATACCACATACAAATTTATTATGACTAGACTATTAGCAACTAGTTTATGTAACTTTAGAGCGCTATTTTAGACACACTTATCATTATAATAAAATACTACATGATATCCTATGAGCAACATTACAATCGCAACCACCTCTACAGGAAATGGGTCCTACTTTCTCCGCTAAATATAAAATACCCATACCGCTTCCAGTCATCACCGGGAGGAATTCTGCATTTTGGGATATATATTAGGTTTAATCCTTCGTAACTGGATCATAGACTCATTGACATAACCTAATCTTTCTTTTTTCTCTTACAAAAAATAATGAAGTTTCCTAAGAATAATTCAGCTTCTTCTGGCTGGATGATCCCTTGCTATACCTATATTCCGGAATAACGGTATAACCATGCTAAACGAACGCTAATGTACCATTCATGCATCGCACCGCAATGACACATTATTTTGCCCTAGAGGTAAATTGCTCGCTCGCCTGATTTATACCTTTATTTCAGTAATTAATTATACATTTTACAAACATAGTTACGTTTAGTTTTTAGGTAGTTCATGTGTATATCCTTAATTTTAATCTGCATGATCTACCTTATTCTCTCGCTGTATATATTCTTCCTAACTATCTCTCTCTCTCTCTCGTTCCGAAAGACAATTATTTCCGCTCTCGCTCGCTCACCTAACAATTTACAATTTTCGTACATAAATCACTTAGCTTTTCTAAAAAAAACATCTGTTGAGAAAAGAAATAACAATGAAAATTTCTTGAAACAAAACCGTACTTGTATCTAATAGTTTACGGTTAAAATAAAATCTTTTCTTTTAAAAATATTGATAAATAATTTGCGAAAATGTATTTAAAATATAAACAAAACAATTATATTTAATTACTATAGGTCAGTGTTTGTTATTTTTATTTAGTTTATCTCTATTTTTTCCAGTTTGTTTGTTTCGAAATAAGTCTGCGTCTGTTACTGCACTCTACTTCACCCGATGATTGTCGGTCGCGCTTTATAAATGATTGAAGGAATATCCTTAGAATCCGGCTCAAATTCCCCCAAATTATCCGAAAATGGAAATTATCTATTTTTCTTAATTTTTTTGCTTCCATACATCAATTGCCAGACCTGCACGCATGTTTTCAAGTTCGGCTCTTGTTTTGGTTAAAATTACCGATTTTTACACCGATTAACTACGCTCTCGTTTGTACATAAATGTTATTATATAAGGAATTTAATTCGGTTGAGTATTTTCTTTAAATTTTTTCTCAAGTCTGATTCTAGTGATTGCGCACACGTTAAGTTTTTTTTGTGTTTTCTTTTGGTGAGGTGATTTGTACATTAGGTTCACCTGGAAAATTTTCTTAAGAATGGCTAAGTTTTCGATTAGGCTAATTAAGAAAATCGCATCCACCTTTTGTAGGGGTAAGTACTTACAGAGATATAGAGACTTGTATTATGCACTGTAATTCACTGGCAGGTTGTACGCATGTGCGATAAACAAATCTACTTCTCTCCTACCGACACTGTCAACCCACATTTTTTTTTGCATTTGCACGTAGGTATGCTGACAACGATTAGCACGATTAAATTTGGGGGAATTATTTCTCCACATATACTCACACAATGAAAAAGGGGTTGTCTAATTCGAAAGCCGTTTTTTACATGGGGATGTTGGGGGTGGCTATTTCAAACGCCTTGTTAAGATAGGGAGGTTGGTGATGACTATTCCGACAGTTGTTATATTGGAAGTTTGCCTTCTAAACATACTCAAAGAAGTGAAGTGAAAAAGTCGTAATTGTTTTGTTTTACACGTTAAAAGAGACGACATGAAAATAAACTCTACTATATACTCCTGGTTGAAGAGTTGAAAAAAAAAGATGGAAGGCTTCAACAAAAAACGGAAATAGCTAGGACTACTACCAGTTATTTACCTCACTCTAAACAGTCCGTATTCAGGGAGAATCCCTTACCTCAAAAACTTCTGTTTTTACTTTTCATCATTATTCTAATGAACTATTTTTCGCAATTTTATTAATTCATACTGATTTACGCATTCCCTTAATTGCTTTTTTTTCATGAAATAAAAGATTACCTGCATGCTATCGCCCAAAACCAGTATGAATCCCAAGTTAAAGCCAGATTATTTCATATCGGGCCACGGCCGCTAGTGTCCGCAATTATTCAGTGACGGTAGTGACGACCACCACCAACAAAGTTTACTTTTTTGTGAGAGGCAGGCTTCCACCAGGCAACTCCTGTTAACGGTATATGCTAGTAAATAAATAGGTTTTAATAATTATTTTTGACTTTATAAATAAATTAAATAAAAACCCTGCAGAATACGAAGCGACGGCGCCTTGTATGATCTTTCTGCATAAAAAGAAACGAAACTCGCCACCGGATGATTTGCAAAGTCAACGTCATTCAGCAACAAAGAACCAAAGGAAAATTTTATTCATATGCTTTAGCTATAATCTTTTTTTTACATGAGGGTCACCACTTATCAAGGCCCGAAGGCCCCTCAGGGATAAGGATTATGCGTGTACAGTCATCGATGAGATAGTATTGTAGTAATCATTAGTATTGGCGGTTTTGATAGAGTGTCTTACTTAAGGTGGCGGTTTGTCAGGAGTTTGTTTATGTTGCCCTTGAAGACGTCCAAGTTGTAGTCAGGTGGGAAGCAGGCAAGCAGCAAAGAGTTCCACTGGCGTGTAGTTCTAAGAAAGAAGCTTTGCTCATGGAATCTACGTTTGGATTTAGGCACAGATAAAGAGTGGGCAAAATTATTGACAGTAGTTTCAGCCAGACAGGTGTTTCTCGTGAAAGATTGGCGAGAGGGGACGAAGGGTTGGAGCTCAGATGAGCACCTGCCATGGAAATAACGATAAAACAAAGACAGGCTCGCAAATCTCTTCTGTGGGAGAGAGGTTGCAGGGAAGAGAAAAGGGCATCCCCCACTAAACCACGAAGTCTATTTTGTACTCTGTCAAGGCAGGATAGGCTGTTTTTAGCAGCTCCTGCCCAGGTGTGGCAGCAGTACTCCATCCTTGGACCTAAATGGCTTTTATACAGATAGAGAATTGCATTAGTAGTGAGATATCTTCTGGAGCGGTAGAAGGATCCCGCCATTTTCCCAGCGTCCCTGGCAACAGACTTGATGTACGTGTTCCATTTCAGATTAGGAGTAAAGGTCAAACCCAGAAGCTTGCCAAAACATGGATCCTCACCCAAGACGAGAGCCATCCATTTCAATTGATGCCAGATGGGGATCAGAGCGTTGATGATATAAAGATAGAAGCTTGGTTTTGGATGCATTAAAAGTGACCAGCCACCTCATCCCCCATTGTACCACGCGCTCAATATCAGAAGAGAGAGAATTAGAGAGAACTTTGTCATTTACGGCCTTTGATGTGTTGCCATAGATGGTCGTGTCATCAGCATAGATGTCAACGAATGATTTAAGTATGTGTTTTGGGAGATTATTTTATCTGAAACTCAAACAAAGGTAGATTAAACAATGAAACGCGAAACCCACGTAAAAAGGAACGCAGTAAGCTCTATGAATAATTCATTTTATTTTTACTGACCGCATATCTTAAACAATTATAAATCGGTAATCAATATAGCATACAATGTTAAACGTAATTTCAACTCAGATATTTAGAATGTCAACGTAATAATCTTATTTTACTTTACATATTTAGTTATATTTAGTTATAATAAAGCATTTTGGCTTATTCTCACGCTGGCTTCTAGATGAAGACCTTCATGATATTTACATTGCTTCCAAATGTCTATGCACCGGTCCAGGAGTAATGTACTTGCATATCAAGAAAATTAAAATTTAACATTGCAATATAGGTTATATTAGACAAGAAGAATACAACAAACAGTACAAATCTACTATCGGAAGAAAAAAAAACATCCACATTGACATTCATATAAGACACGGATTTTACAGTATAAATGTAGCAAGTTCTGTAGAGTACGTCTAAAAAAATCATTAGTTATCAAAAGAAAAAGCATAGAATCATAGCAAAATAAAAATATTGCAGGATTTTTAGCCTATTAAGAATGGACAGGAGTTTACTAAGAATTTGCGCTTTATTTTAAATTGACGATTGAATATTGAATATTATTTCTTTAATTTTAATTTTAATTCCTATTAATTCTTATCAATCGCCAACTCTGTATCAAACGGATAACATAGTACTTACTTCGCTGCCCATTATCATAAACAGTATTCATAAAACATTTCAGGTGATTGAATTAGTAGGTTTCAGAAAACAATTTTCACTTAAATATTACCCCCAACTGGTTCATACCGGTGTTTGAATCTGATACAATAATACTTAGTTCACTGCAGTTTCTAATAAAAAGACGCCCATAAAAAATTATAGACATATCGATCAAATATTAGATAACAAGTAAAAATGTCATAAAAGATGCTAACTAACAACTCGGCAAACAGATTAATTTAAATAAAAATAGTACTGATAATAATTGGTGCGAGAAAAGGTCACAATATTTAAATATATAACATAGATATTGTATTTATTTTACATGAATACTAGTAGCATGACCCGACATTGTCTGAGATTAATGCTGATCAACGAATGTTTTACACTCCTGTATATTTACGCTTTGCATGGTAGCCCACAATAACTTCATCCACAATACATTGTAGTCTACATTGTACTGTAAAAACCTACTGTTTGTGTTTGTAAATTATGTTTAAATATATTATGATTTGGTAAAGATTTAAAATGCAGGAGTCAAGTATCATGCTCCAAGTGTCCTCTAAACTAGAACCTTTATTTCGAACGCTCCCTTGTCATATCAAAGAACCTATTGTTGATTTTATATGCGTCGGTTTACTGCTTCTGTGGTTATAATGGCTTGAATTTAAGTTCAAAATGAAAAAGTTAAGTATCATTGTGAAATTTTGTCGGCTCTTTCGACTTGTGTGTTAATAAAACTTCTAAAACCCATTTGTTATTTTAGCCTGCATAAGTTGTTTACTTTGATCAAAATAGCAAGTTCCATCTTTCATCAGATTATTTCAAATATCGATTTTCGATCATTTTCAAAGACATTCCGATAGAAACGTGTCTAAGAACACTGCAAGATATATAATATACATCTGTGTGAAATTTCATAAAAATCGGCCCAGCCGTTTTCTAGTTCGTGGGTAACAGATTCACACACACACACACATACACACACAAAGTTCCTTTTATAAAATGGAAAAGATTACAAGGCTATTACAAAAGGAAAACCCCTCAGATTTGAACATTAAAAATTCTAAGATCTACGGAGACGAGTGAGGTAACATTTAAAGTAACAACTTTTTCTGCTTCAGACATAATTTTTACTAATAGTCAATACAATTGTGAATGGATTTTGGCGCCGAGTTAAATGAGACAGCTTTTCTCTGGTGCACGTGCATGGCAGGCATTGCTTTCTGAGAGTGTCATGACGACAATATATATAAAATGGAGAAATTAATGTAAATAATGGGTACTCTTGCATAATTTGACACGAATTCCCGTGAATTCCCGTCGAGCATGGATTGGGCGAGACCGGCAATCATTGAGCGTTGTTCAAATGTTGAAACGCTAACTCGACATTTTATTTTTTTCATTTAATTTTTTTCTGTTATGTTTTTAGTAATTTTTAAGGTGATATTAAGGAGGTGGAGGTTACTTTTTATTTTATGATTGCTTATTTATTATTTATTTATTTATTTATTTATTATTATTATTATTATTATAATTATTATTATTATTTTTAATTGAATTTTTGGAAGTTTGATTAACCAGTGAGAAGCGCTATCTAAATGGAAGCAAACGATATTCGAATTGGAAGAAAGCGACTAAATCAACGAAAAAAGAAATGAAAAGAAAAACTGACAAACAAATGTATTTTCAAACTCGCCAAACAGAAAAATGACAGGCAAGAAAATAAATCTATACATGTTAGAAAAAGAAATGACAACATCGATGCAGGCAATTTTATATTGCCAGGAGAAGAAATCGCTATCCCCAAAAAATAAGGTGCCACAATTGTAAACATTATGTTTACTTAAAAAAAAGATCGTGTGTAAAGGATGGTTTCTCCTGGAGATGTACAAATGGACAGTGCCCCCAAAAGAACTTAACTGAACAATAATTCTAGAAAAAAAACAAGAAAAATACGATTACAAAAAAGAAAACAAAGCAAAACAAAAACTTGTACTTACACCTAACAATTACACCGTTAAAAACCTTTTCTTGGAGAAAAAACAAAACAAACTTTCTGGTGATAAATTTTTGCAAAAAAAAAAAAAATTAAATACTAAAGTGAAATAAACATATATTCTATTTTTAAGGTATTTTTTTTTTGTTTTGGTTAGTTTTGATTATTTGCTTTTGTATTTTTCCGGTGTGTTTTGTTTTTTTGTTTTTTCATCAGACTGCGTCTGTTACGACGCTCGGCTTACACCGATAATTGCCGGTTTTGCCCGATCCATGCTTGACGGAATTCACGAGAATCCGGGTCAAATCATGCAAGAGTACCAAATAATGCATAAGTTCAACTATCATAACAATGCAATCTGTAATCACATCTGATACATTAAGTGGAATATAAATAAAAGGCATTACTTTTAGAACGGTACTCATATATATATATATATATATATATATATATATATATATATATATATATATATAGAGAGAGAGAGAGAGAGAGAGAGAGGGGGAGAGAGGGAGAGACGGAGAGACAGACGGACAGAGGCAGAGAGACGGAGGTAAAAACATGGATATAGAGAGACAGAAATATGAGAGGGATATATATATATATATATATATATATATATATATATATAGTATTTAATTATTATCGTAAGAAAATAATTATCTAAATATATATAGTTTGCATGGATCATTGTGTGCATTGCATGAAATGTTCTAATTGACAGCTATATAATGCGCAGTAGACGTGAATACGCAGTATAGGAAAACAGAAAAATATTGGTACAGAAGAAAAATATGAATCGATGAGGATAATAATGTGATATTTCTGCTACATAAAATTTATTTCCCTGTCGTAAAAAAAGCAATACCATAAGTATCATTTGGGGAAGAATAGTTCGCATAGTGAACATTAGTTATATGCGCGTTTTTTATTCGTTTTGAAGTAATAATAAACATTTTACTTCACCTTTAAGTTTTACAATGAACTCAGTATTTAATATTGTTTATAAAACTATGAGGCATATTTTCTAAAGGTTCGAAAAATCACTCATGTGTTTTTAAAACATTATTAATTCCTGTTTTGCACTCATTTTTATTGTTTCAAAAGATCCGTATATTTCGTTCAAAATCAGATGAAAAATTAAAACTGAACACCTAGTTAATTCTTTTACTCTTTTTATAATCATATATTACTCTATTTAAAATCATTAGTAGCAATTTGAATCTTCAATACTGATTGGTTAAACAGAGCTGATAGGTGAGAATATAACAGAATATAAAGATTTTATGTACGATATAAAAACATTTTTTTTAGGAATATCTCCATTATCCCAGTAGTTATAAGAGCAATCGGAATAATGAAGAGACTTTCAAGTACCACGTGACATGGTGAAGCAAGTGCAAGGGGTATACAACCAATTGCACATTAAGAACCAGTTAGATTTTTTTTAAATATCTCTTTGCTTGATTACATGTTTGACAACTATAAAAATTGATTAGAACATTTTAATAAAACAGCGTGTATGGAACGATGAGATAGACTAATACTCAACTTATTTGTTAAATATAATAAACTGGATGTATTTTAAACTGCATTCAGTTGTATATATAAGTATTAATACATTATGGATTAAAACAAAAACAATAAATGAATATTCAGAAAATAATAAATGGAGTAAGATAATGCAGAAAAGCAGTGGTATTTGTTAAAAAACAAATGAACTGAATAAACTTTAAAAGCTGACTGAAATGTCAGGTTTATTGATTACGCGAATTTAAGTGATATTTACAATAACCATCTTATCTTGGTTAATATATTCATAGGTTTTGGCCAATGGGATCTCAAACTATTTTTAGATAAATACTTTGAAAATAAGGAAACGTATAGACAAGTGATTCCTATCCAGGAACCACAGTTACATCTAGGTGTCTGTTTTACAATACTTTGACACAATGAGCTTCGAAAGAATTTCTTCGCTTGTACTTTTAAACGTAAATCCACCTTACAAAGTCGATCAGGAAAAATCAGTAAATCACGGGATAACCAAACTATCGTCTATTTTTGAACCGCTTAGCTTTCGAATCTCTTCATTTATCTGTTTTATCGAGTGTAGCAAAATAGAAACATGTAATCTTACGCAATAAAATATATTGCTTCGCAACTCTCAACTTAGAACATCTTGTATAAATCTGACCCCAAATTAAAAATAAGCACTTACGTACAATTTTACCGACTTCGTTTGTGTTAAACACAAAAGTTTAAAAAATATCTAAAAAAAAAAAAAAATGCATACTACACTATAAACTCTAATGTCTTAAATTATTGCTTCTGGTACCTCTACTATTATAGAAAAAAAACTTTGACAGGTGCGTGTGAGCTCGTTCACATGAAGATACTGGATTTGTCTTAGAGTGTTTCTAAGTCTTCTTTCGGAATGTGTCAAAGTATCGAGAATCCATAATCGAAACAAATCGATTCAAGAAAGGAGTCTGATTTTGACCAGAGTCTACACTTTTATACAACTTAACATAACTATTACATTTCAGAAGTTTTCTAACGCACAAGCAGAAAAGCGAAACAAATCTAATAAAATGTAAATTCTTTTTATGAGACATGTTTGAGTTCGAAAGAAATGTTTATTCTTATGGCACAATTGAACAATGATACGTTGCGTTTGTACGGTTAACTTTAATTCAAGTGATTATGTGTAAATCTATTTAATTATAAAACTCAAATGACAGTGTAACAAGTGATGTAACTCGGTTTACGACATCTGGTTGCGCATGCGCGCATAAACATTAACCCATAACAACATAAACAAATCAACACAACTCTCTTCTTTTGCAGATTTTGACCTGCGCACTGAAATATTAATGTTATTATTTCGAAATTATTATTTAACATAGGAAGGTGGATGTGTTTCACAACTATGCTTTATTACAACTATACTGTTGCAATTTTCTTATAAATAAATCAACTTTGATCCATTGACAACATATTGTTTTACTCTGTACGTTTTCAGCGCCCTAATTGTATTTATTTCGCGTTTAAATTATCTAAATAAGCAATCGTTGATACTTTCTGCGTGTTTTATACATCGTTTATTACATCATGCATAAGTTATTTTAACGCAATTTTCTTACAAATAAATCTACTTAAAATGAATAATTATACACAGAACGACTCATAGAAACCTATCTATATTCTTTTTTCATTTTAATATACTTTCACAGAAATTTCACAGAAATGTTTCTGTTATATCACAAAAACTATTTTCTTTACGTCACAAGTGTCGCGCTCATAATTCCGAATGCGATATGCTGTCAGCTGTGAAGTAAAAATATACTAACAAGGATAATAAATTTGGAGTTTGGCAGCGAAATATCTGTAAGCATTACATTAAAACGTTAGTACAATCAAGCAAAAGAAATGCGGGAATGTAATTAAAGAATCTGGAAGGTCAATGGAACAACTTCTAAAGAAGAATGCTTACCAGTACACGTGGACATCTTCATAAATCTGTAAGAGTTTGCTCTTTTTCGGATAAGTCAATGTTAGTAATGTCGATGGCGGCATCAGTGCACATAATCTCTTCAAACACATTATATTTAAATGCTAGTAAAACACGCACATAAAACATTACAGTGATGTGGCAATAGTTTGAGCTTGGCGGTCAGTAAAGGACTTGTCGAGCAACAAAATTGTCGGTATATGCGAATGATAGGTTGGTAGGAAAATAGCATACCTTCAAGTTTGCCTAACTTCTAGAACCATAGAAGATGGTAACCTTCTCTCTATGTTTTCTAATATCTTATACGCATGTGTATCAATTCATGTGAATGTTAAATACATAATTTTACTGAAAATGTTATTGGTATTTGTTTAATGGAAGGGGTTTCGTCTTACTAGCATTAAATGATAAATACCGTTTATGCCCCAAATCCAGTACAAACGTATTTGCAAAATTCTTAGACATTGCCGTCCATATATGCATATTCATTTCTCCACATGTATGCTATAGAGCGTACTGCCATTATCATGTTCAATAGGGAATTCATTTGTGAATATCTAGAACAATGACGAGTTTTTACACACAACCACATTAATGAGTTGTTGTTTGGTCAGAAAAGCCAACTGAGAGTTTTTACTTGTTTAATATGGATCTCATATAAAGGGTTTACCCAGTAAGGCCGTACAATTTAATTTACATAAATGATTATTAGTCTTGTTTATGTTATGTATTTAGAGATAATCCTTAGGAAAGGTGCTTAGAAAAGATCAGAAAGAAAGACGCCGTTATGACAGCTGGGAGAAGGTCGAGCCGATCAATTCAGATCCCGCAGTTCCCGATGCTGTGGGGATTGTGGTGAAAGTTGGATCTGTGCTATGACAAGAATCCAAGAGAAAAACTTTTCAGCGGAAGCATGCTGGCTCTTCCAGAAACAACGTTGCTAGACAGAGCAAATCCACCCAGACTCTTATGATAGTCTAATCTCAGATCTTCATGCACTGAGTTCGTACTGGGCTAGAAGTAATCAAGGGATACTCTGTTGAGGTTTTAATAGAGTTCACCAAGATAATCTGTCGGAATAGACTATCACACTTCAAATCGGGTCAGTGTCATTTTAACAATGAAAATGCACAAGTTCTCAACTCCATCGTTGTTACAGGCTATTTGACCATGAATGCTTATGAACATTGTTATCCAGACAGTTCCTCTACATCCTTATAGTCTAGGCCTTGTTCCATGTGACTTCTGATTATTTACATAAGTTCAAAGAAAACATAAGAGGTTGTCGTTCTGAGATAATCTAGGAGATGAAAGTTGCTGTGACAAATGGTGACTGGTCATCAGTATCCCGGTCATTAGTTTCCTGTTCATAAGTGGCCTTAGTCTTAAGTGCCCTATCTTTTTAGTGTACACTTTTCTTTATTTACTGGTCATGCCTATTTTGAACTGATACTAACAAAAATGCGTTTGCATCGATAATAACAAAATATATAAATTTATAAAAGGAAAGAAAATTAAGATCAAAGTTAGGATGACAATGAATAAAACTGAATCATTTATGATGTATAACACTGCCACAATCCGACAATTACTGCATGTTCCTGCACTTGACTGTAACTTACTAAGCTGCTTAAATAAATCATGGCTAAGGATACAAAGGTAACAAAAGGGTGGTGAGATAAAGACAAAGAACGGAAAATAGCTATTCAATTACCCAGAATAGAACTAGTATTTATCCCAAGTAATTTTAGCGTGATCTCTAATAATCTGCTTGGTCCACCTTTCCTCCATGCACTCTAATGAGGTAACATTTATTTGACCCTATTTTAATGACCTAAGAATTTATTTAACATCATTTTAATGATTCAGAGACAAATCTAAAGCGCTTAATCCTTATTGATATTCTTGCTTTATGTACCTCGTACACAAATAAAAAGGTACACTAAAGACCTATGGCACTTAAACCCTATGACACTTATGACCGAAACACGTTACCAGGTTACTTATAACCTGGGCATTTTTACCTGGAATACTAATGACCAGAACATTAATTACCTAAGTCCGTGACGAGAGTCATTGACACGATCACACAAAAGGATTTCTATGGAGCCTTCCAAAAGTGGTTCGAACGGTACAAGAGCATTGCACTCAGAGGAGATTACTTCGAAGAAGACTAGAGTTTCATATGTGTACTATCAATAAAATCGTCTATAGGAAAACAATCAAGAACCTTATTTGGGAGACTTGTACTATCCGTAACAACCAGATCGCACCCGACTATAATAGACGAACTACTGCTCGAAAAGTCACCTCGTAGAAGTTTAAATCTCAAAAACTTATAGTCGGAATGTTTTCTTATGACAGCAAATTCATTTAAAATTTCTACGACAAAATATTTTTATTAAAGCACAGGGATACCTATCACGTCCAGTCGGTCAGTCTTCTGAAAAAACAATATAAAAACGTCACTTGTATAATCGTCCATCTCGACAAAGAACTTGAAGTACTGCATAGCCGTTACTCTAAATCAAAAAGGCCAACTATACGCTTATTCAACTTTTGGGCTGCCTGGTCAGCGGAATTTGTTGAAGAAGAGACTAAAAGATGTTTGTTAGCAACTTTATTGCGACTTCTAAAGCGAATAGATACTCTCCGTTCAGAAAAACAAACAAATAAAGAACATTTATGGATTTTTATGAAATGCGATTTAAAGAACTCCACACTCGTTACTTTACTGTTAGAAATACGTCATACCTAATGTTTGTTCCTCAATTGGTTCACTGTTCTGAACTGCAATAAATATGACGCCTCATAAACGACTTTTTAAATATAATCTTCGGAAGAGTAATGGGAGGAGGAAAATAACTAAATTACGACCTAGGAATTCTAAGCACTTAAGAAAAATTGGAGTGATAAAACACCCCATAGGATGACGCGGCGTTAAATACTTCATTTTTTAGTCACATTTTTCATTCCGGTTACCGATGAAGTTGTCGAATATCGTTTGGCGTGTTTCCCAGTGAATACAGTTTCTGCTTTTGAAATGATTCAAGATCGAAGGTAATTAATTAAATGTCATTACATATATTTATTGAAAATCATGCAGAGCCCACCCGGTAGAAGTACGCTTCGAATGTTTTAAATTTATGTAAAAATCATGAAAGCCTGACTAAAGAAAGTTAATGAAAGAAAGTAAAAATGTCGTCGGATTTATAACAAGAGAAAATCAGCAAATAAAAGCCTCCACAGTTTAAAGAAAACTGAAACTTCAACTTAAGCGGTAAACGCGTTTTATAACAGAACAACGACATGTGGCAGAATTATAACGCATTTAGAGAAACACATTGCGAAAACAAAGAATACGACGAACGGAAATGATGCGTTGGTGAAAATCTAAATATATTTTAAAATTTCAAGTAAGAAACGGAACTATCATTTATGAGAAACTCACCTAATAAATACACAATACATTTTTTTGAAAATAAATAACCGTTAGGGGTACCTGAGTTTACCAGGTAATTAAATATAGAAGAAATTATATTATGTTTGACAGACCTGATATGCTAAGGATATTAGGCATTTTTCCTTATTATATGGCAATCGTAGGCTTCATTGATACGCCAACCCCTATTCGAGTCTATGCATGGGGTCATTTGGTAACTGTACTTAATGTAAAAATTTAAATGATAACGATAATTGTACTTAAAAACTGGATAAAAAATGCTAAAATGTAATCGCCCTAAAACAAGAAGTGCGTTATCATCTTTTCACCAGTTTCTAAAGCAGAAAAAATGCAAAAAAGAGGCTATTCTCGGTTTGATGAGTATATGCCAGTTTAAGTGAATTTCTTAAATGTTCTCATCAGTATGAAAATATTCATTTTTACGGTCCGTTGCAATGGCCGTATTACTTTACAGTTCATAAAGTTGAGAATGGTTTTATCGCTTTCAGAGGAAAGAAAGGAAAAACTTAAAAATTAAACTCGCTGAAAAAAGTCTAATAAAAAAAAGAAACTTTTAACAAAAAAAATACGTTTGAATGTTTAAAAACATTACATATTGAATAGAAAGTTCTTGCGGTTTTGAACATATTAATTCAGATGAACATAGCCATAGCTCGACTCCAAGCAAAGGTTATTGATCAAAGTAAACATCATCAGAATGAACAAATATTTGTCAATGCGAAACGATCGTATTTCTTCCAGTAACGTAAAAAATTTGCGTTGTGGGGCGTTTAAGTCGGTAATGACGTTTTTGATATCAGTTGGGTTACTGAAGCATTTTTCACGCAGAAAATTGTTTAGATGCTTGAAAAATGGTAGCCAGTAGGTGCGAGTTCTGCAGAGTAAGGCGGATAAGGCAATATTGTCCATATAAACTCCAACCTTCTTTAAATGTACCCGTTCGAACTCGGACATTTTTTGCGCGAGATTTCTAAGAGAATAAATCCGCTGGTGTAGAAACTTTTGTTCTGTTAGTCACGACCGGGTAAACTCATTAGCACTTGGTAACTCTTAGTATAATCCGCACAATTGTATCTTTTATCATCTAATGAACTTTTGGAATGTCTCTTCATAAATTATTATCAACAGTTATCTAGAAACTTAGAAAGAAATGTAAATTTTTAAATTAATTATTGGTTTTTGTTTTCATTTTTTCAATTTCTAAATGACGATTTCAAAATACATAAAATGTTACATAGTCAAAGTATTATGGTTTCATGTGTATCCACACACTAAAAAGCACCGTTCTGTTTGTAAAGAAGGTGCTCTATTTGTATTACAATTTTGTATGTATTTCCTTCTTTGAAGTTAATGCAACATATATCTAATCACGGACACATTCATAACAAGCAAATGAATATTGAAAATTGCAAGTGATAAAAAGCGAAGAAAGTGACAAAATAAATCCGAAAAAAGTATGAAAGAACAAAACATCTGTAAACTGCTTAGATACGCTGTTTCTGATATCGATTTTATTTCTGATGTCAAAGCAAAAGAAACGTCTTCACATCAAACGATTTTGTCACATGAAATGACAAACAAAGACTGATTTCGAAGAATTTCAAATGCAATTTGATACTTTTTGCAATGAAAAGTAAGCACCTTATATCTTGCCCAATAGTTGTTATTTTTCAATATCCAATATATCATATCTAAATCAAACCCGTTTCTATATAAATAACGCTCGAAAAAATAGAATTCGAATTTAAACTCCTCGGCTCAACGTTCACAGGAAACATGAGTTGGGACAATGACATTGAAAATATTGCCAGGACCACTGTGAAGAAGGTAAGTTCTCTCTACCGTGCTAGAAAGCTACTAACGCCCGAAGTATCCTGCGCCTCTATAAGGCCACAATTAGCCCATATAGAGTGGGTCTTCTACTAGTCCCTCGCTCCTAAACAAGGTTCAAAAGAGAGTCGCCAACCTGATAGACCTTGAACTGTCATCTAAACTTACGCCTCTATCCCATCGACAAAATGTTGCATCCCTCTTCCTGTTCTACAAGTACTTTAACGGTGAATGCGCTGACGAACTGCAAGCACTTGTACCCCCTCCACGTAAATACCCCGACAAACCCGACAAGCAGCTTCATCACACCCCTTCACAGGAGAGTACCCTAGATGTAAGAGAGCCTTCTACTCCAGTAGTTTCTTCTCCAGAACCGCTAGACTTTGGTACTCCCTTCCGGGTCCCTGCTTCCCCAACTGTACTAACATGAAGAAGTTCAAGTGTAACATGAACCGACAACTTGCTGCACAACTCCCTACATAGTACCCCTGTAGCGTATGTCCCTGATAGTAGCCTCCTACATCAAAGTGGCAATATGCCTTGTTTGAGGTGAAAATGTAAAAAAAAAAAGAAACACACGATCTTTTCACTATCTTTTAACCTATACACAAATACCAGCACGATCCTGGCAATAATCTCATCATTATTTTTTCTGAATACATGGGTTGTATCTTCTGAACTGCGTCCCAATACATACTATACGGACCATTATCCTACATATATATTACAGTTCATCTTTACATGGACTAACCGTACATTGAACAAAACTCGTAAAGGTGAGATATATCGCTTGAAATACTGGAATCTATTTACAATATCTGATATATAAGGTTTTTGTTGGATAAAGACGTACTTGAAATATGATTTTAACGTAAATGTACACCAGGGATTGGTCCCTGAACAGTAATTTTCTATTTTGTTTCATATATATGATAAAATTGTGTCCGAGATGGGTATATTTGCTGAGGACGCAAAGCTTCACTCTCGACACTTGCGTAAGACGAAGATACATACGAGCTCAAAATCAATAAAATCCCAGACTCTTTCGTAAAGGCATTCAAAAATGTCGTAGAATCTTTTAAATTCATTATATTATTGGTATACATCAGCTGACAGAAAACTTTACAAGATTTCAAGTACAGATGGGCAGCTATACCACGAATCTAATTACATCCTACTAAAGCCTGAATGTTACAACTGGTAACTTTCACAAATGCAATCTGGACGTGAGGACACTTTAAAAGAACGATTTGCAATAATGTCTGTTTTTAAGTTAGAAATAATGCTACAGAATCGTATGGAATGCGCAGCCTTCTTTTGGAACATCTTGCATGAATCGAGTCTCAGGTTTTAAGTGATCCAAGTAAGGCAGGGAGTCTGTGAGGGATTGTAAGGGAAAGTGGTAGAGTAAGGAATTCAGAACATCAGAGTTGATTGTCCAAATAAAGTATTTCATGGACAAGGACCGTTTCGTGTCTATAGAGACAATAAGTGCACTTTCTGAAATTGTACACTTATTGTCAGTGTACACACACTTATTCGCGAGAAACTGAAGATGCGAAATGTTTGTCGCAGGGGTTTTCAGAGTTGTTACAGATAATTTGACTAAAATGGGCATCAAGACAGTTTCTCACCCTTTGATTCGTGTAATTTTTAGTTATTACTCAAGTTCAAGGAAAACGTAAAAGATTGTCGGGATGAGAAAATTTAGGAGGTGAATGAGTCTGTGACGAAGATCATTGTTACGCTTACACAATAGGACTCCCATGGCGCGTTCCAACAGTTCTTGTAACCGTACAACAAGTGCATAGTAGCCGGGGGACATTACTTTTTTTCTTTACTTATCTTAGAGACCATTTACTTATGAGTAAGCCATAGTTCTGGATTTATGTACATTCCCTCATGCATGTTATAGAGCGTTGTATCATTAGCAAATGTACCATCTTGGACTTAATCTTATCGAGGAAGTCATGATGATTACCAGGAATAATAGTGGTCCAATAAATTCGTCACTTAGACACTCCAGCATGTATGTTATTCTGCTTGGGTGAACGTCCATCATACAACCTGGATGGTCCTCTTGTCTAAGAAAGGCTTAAATTTATTTAGTATTTGTCCAATTATATCGTATGAATTGATTTTCATTTGTAGCCCTTCATGTCAAACTTTGTTAAAGACCTTGGGTATATCGCGAGCTAAATCCCTGGCGTTACCTGTTTAATCCAGTGCATGGTATATGCGTTCAAAGATGACTGTTAAAGTATCTGACGCAGGACGACATTTCCTCATTCTGTACTGTTTTGCAGAAAGTAGATGAGCTTTTACAAGGTGGTGGACTCGTGTTTGATTGATTGGTGTCTCGAAGATGTTGGAAAAGGGGGGAGACTTATAGGGCGATAATTGAAAGGATCGGTCGTTTTGCCAGAATCTTATATATTAGTACTACAGATGCCATCTTCCATCTATTAGGGAAGCAAAATTCAGTAAGGGATTTTTTCTAGAGTTTGGGAAGTACGGTGGCTAGTTCAGCTGAGCATTTATTAATTAGTATAGCAGAAATCAGATCAGGCCCACACGCCTGGAAAGTGTTTAAGTTTATTATGACATCGCGGACATATGAAGGGGTAATTTACAAATCATCAATTGTGTCTTCCGTCTGCATAGGGAAATTCGGGAGGGAGTTGTTTGTTAGCTCAAGGATAGAGTTGGGGGGGCGAACCACCGAGCAAGAAGTTCCACCTTTTCGGTTACCGTGCATGCAACCTTCTGTCGATTGTGGGGAAAATACTGATTGTCATTTATTCACTACTATATTATAAATTTTCAAAAATATCGCGTGTTCCTATTTTCTGCGATTCGATACGTTCCATGTTTATTTCAGCATGTCTGCTTTGGCTGTGGCTATTACGCTTTTACTGTGATTTCTACCATCTATAAATTTATAATATATAATATAAGTCTATTTGCATTTGACTTATGACGTACGAGCCAGTGGAACGAATGCTGTCTTTGTGCAATGGCAGCTGCCAAATCTGTAGTGAACTGTTGATGAATGAGGCTATAATACTTCTGTGCAGTGACACGTGCTTCAATGCCCACTTTACACCATTCCGTTTCCTTATTTGCACACTGTTCAACAGGAGAGAGAAGATATTGGTCGATGAGGCATCTTTCAAATGTACTCTGATAGCTTCCCAGTCAACCCAGTTGTAGTATCTTGCCGTTATGAGCGGTGACTCCTCACTTTGATGCTTCAACTCAAATCTCATGGTTCTAAATTTATTTGCTTAGCATTTAGCCTCAATTAACTTGTCTTATTTTTAATCCTGAACTGAAAAAGAATATTATAGCGAATGACCTATAAAAATGTGTATTTAAGCAGGAACGCGGAGATATGAACTGAAAGATTGAGAAAAAGATGTGGAAACATTTAAAAACAGGATGGATTTAAAAATTCAAGAAACTGAATCAAGAAAATTGCAATTCATGTCAGTATAAAAGTTAATCCACAAAACGGAATTCCAGTTTTTATCATTTGATCATATTTTCTGTGAAAAATTGTAATAAATATGATAAAGCATGGGCCCTAATATAACCGCAAATGATTATGATTTTTTTATAAAAATGATATATATATATATATATATATATATATATATATATATATATATGCTAGCAAAAGTATCCGTCGTTGACTGGTTCAAAAACAGCCTGGACTCTGATTTATGAAAGTATGATAGGTTATGAAAAGGAAGGGTTGTAAATTTTGGTTGAATTTTGGGGTATCAAAGCCAAAGCAAAATATGATGAAATTAAAAATAAAATAGATAAACCCCATACTGACACACATATCACAATATTCTATGGATCTATATTAAAAAACCTTGTTAAACTTTGTGATATATTTCCATTCTATGGAGGTCAGGCGCGAACAAGCACCCCATAATTTTATTATACTATATTTCTTCAAACTGAAGCATAATTATCAAAGTATACTTACGCAGATAGATATGAAACGTCTTTATTAAAGTTTGTGCCTATTTCCATTCTATGGAGGTCAGGATCGAACGCAGACCCCGCAATTTTATCATACTATCCCTATTTAAGTTAAATCACACTTATCAAAGTATGCTCATGTACATCTATATCAAAAACGCTTGAAAACGTATTTTAATTTTATAATATTTTATTTCCATACTTTGTGGACCAGCCACGAACGCAGACCCCCACAATTTTAATGAACCACCGTTCTGCCGGATCAGAAATTCCCATTGCTGTGTCTCGATATATCTTCTATCATTATATGAAATCAGTTTTTTTAAAATAGCAACCATATAGGCACCTATTTGTGACCAGACACACACACACATACATTCAGCTTTATATTATAGATATATAAGTTTAATGATTAAAGCTAAATTCTGTAAATCAAAATATACACATATATTTAAGTTAAGAATTTATTGTTTGAATAAGGAATATATAGAGAAAAATCATGTTTATTTCGTTAATCCATGGATTTTACAAAAATGGCTTATATCATCAGAGGAAATGAAATGCAATTAGCAAATTTTACAATATATATAAGTATTTTGCTTTTCAGCACATATATTGAAAATGTTATTTTAATAATAAATAGTTGTCATAGAAAAAAATCATACAACCTAGGCAGTCTATTAGAACTCATTCTGATAATGGACTGCTCAGGTTTGTATTGGCCTGCACAATCAGCTGACCTCAATTTTATCGAAAACGTATGCCATTACATCAAGCAACAGCTACACAATGATAAATTTTCAAATTTGGATGGGTTTTGGACAAAAATTAAAGAAAAGTGGGATGCCCTTTCCCCGGAGTATTGTTGCAGTCTAATTCAAGGAATTCCCAAGAGATAGTAGGCTGTCAAATTGTAGAAAGGCTCTGCTACTAAATATTTACTTATTTAATTTTTTAAATTGACGTGAACACTAGAATATTTACAATTTAAAATCAAATATGAACAGGTAAACTTATAGAAGAATAAAAGGCTAATCAAATGAGGTATAGTATGTGTGATTGTTAAATGTGGTATAACAAGAAGACATTGTTTTGGCAGAAAATTATTTATTTATTAAAACAGAAAAATAGTAAAACGTTAGAGCAACAGATTATGTGAAATGCTCTGTCAGCCATATTAGAAAGTCTTTGTTTCGCGACCAAGGAGAGATAACTCTTTTCTATCTGTTATCTCCCTTTTTAACATCTTCCATTTCAAATGTGATCCCCATAAGATGTTTTATGTGGATCTATTTGTAAGATTTGTGTTGGCTTACAAATTCACTGGGTTCTTCTTGTTGGGACTTTGATATGAGACTTGCTTTGTTTATTATTTATAACTGGAAAACTTTGGGGTAATTTAAATGTGTCCAGTAACACAAGTAAAAGGATGGCTGCATCATTTGCACGTCGCTCTGGAAGGGATGGCTGATGAAGCTGATTGGCATGTCTAACCCAAAAAGATGATTGTACATCTACGGCATAGACGACATTGCCAGAACGGTGTATGATGCGAATTTGTGTCCATTTTTATCTACCATTTGGGTAGTCATTAGCCAACTCATTTGTCCTGGAAGGAATGTACGGCGATTTGCTCCATAACGGCAATGAAACTGGCTTTCCACCATTTTGTTTCTTCTGTAAAATTTAGTTGTTGATGATCAAATAGCATTAATTGGTAAACGTAGTTTCCTATTCATAAGTGCTTAAGCAGGAGACTTTCCATTTGGGCAATTTTGATTTGGGGTAGCTCTGTAGCTACTTAAAAAATATTTGCATTATCTCTTTAGTAGTTCCTTCCTCTATTAATTTCAAGAGTGTTCTCTTGAAAGTGTCTACAAACCGTTCTGTTTGTCCATTTGAATGAGGATGAAAAGGTGGAGATCTAACGTGCTGAATTCTGTTCTGTTTATAGAACTCCGCTAATTCCGCTGAAGTAAAAGCAGTACCTTTATCTGAAACTAATACTTCGGGCACTCCCAACCTGCTGAACATGTCCTGTAATTTTCTTTAAGTTTCTTTTGATGGGATGTGGCTCATCTGAAAGACCTCTTGTCATAGGCTGTAAGAATCAACTAGCACGAGATAATTTTGTCGATTTATTGGTCCTGCAAAATAAATTTGCAGTCATGACCAAGGAATTCCTGGAGTTGGCCATGAATGTAATGTAGTTTTTTTCTGGGGAACTTTGCAACCAGTTGACATTTGGAGCAACACCTGACAAGTTCCTTTAATTGTTTGTCCATACTTGGCTAATATACATAACCACGTATCAAGGATTTCATCCGATTAATTCCTTGATGTTCCTGGTGAAATTGTCTGAGGGCTCTATTTTGAAGATTAGATGCAACAACAACACGTTCAGCAAAAAGAATTCCATTTGTCTCAGACAAATGAGATCTCCGCTGAAAAATTGGTTGAAGATGGTGATCAGTTCACTTATTAGACCAGTTGGTAGAGTGGAAGTGCAGAACATTTTGTAGTAGTGGGTCTGCGGCTGTAGCATCCCGGATAATCTCAGATGTGACCGGTAGTGCCCGCACTGTGGAAACAAGTCCACATACACCTTCAGGTTCTACAGATATAGCAGCGATGCCACTGTCTTGTACAGCTTTCTGATGAGAACAGATGAGTCTGGATAACGCATCTACCTGCCCAATTTTTTTGCCTTTTTGGGATTTTATGGAGAAACAATAATCCAACAGCATAGTTGCCCATCTTTGTAAGCGGTTTGCTGCATGAAAAGGAATTCCTTTCTTTGAACCAAACATACGTGTAAGAGGTGTGTGGTCAGTGATCAGATTCAAATGACGGCCGTGTAACATTATGTGAAATCTTTTTATAGCATAGATAATCGGTAGACCCTCTTTCTCAATTTGGTTATATTTTAATTTAGTGGGTTTCAATGATTTTCATTCATTTGCAATGGCTTTTTCACTTTCATCAGAAAAATATGTGATATTACTGTCCCAACGTCATAGTCTGAAGCATCCGTCACAACAGTAATGTATAATGATGGAGTGTATAGTGTTGCAATAGGTCTGAGTGAGGAAGTGATTTTATTTTTTCAAATGCTTCTTTGCATGTACTTACCCAGTTCCATTTAGAATCTTTTTGTAAAAGATGATGAAGAGGTCCACGTAATTTGTGAAATTCAGGTAAAAAGGAACCATAATGGCTTACAAGGCACAGAAAGGATCGTAGTGTTGAAACATCCCTTGGGAGTGGAATGTGTTTTATGGTTTGAATATTATCTGGATTTTGTTTTCGACCATTTTTGTCAAATAAAAATACAAGGTATTTCACAGAAGTTTGGAAAAAGTTGCATTTGTCAGATCTTAAGTGGAATCCATATTGCTGAATTCGATCCAGCACAGAAGTAAAGTTCTCTTGAGATGTGCCTATAACGATTATGTCATCTATCTAGGCAGAACCCCCTGGCAATCCTATGAGCATTGCATCCACGGTTTATCGGAATATATCCTGGACTGACTTGACCCAGACGGAAGAAGATTGAAACGAAATAATCCCTTGTGGGTGTTGATACTGAGAATATTTTTGGGATCTTCTTCAACTTCCATTCGTAAATATGCTTCTGTAAGGTCTAGTTTTGCAAAACAAGTTCCACCGTTGAGGGTTCAGAACAAATCATCTGGTACAGGTAGTGGATACTGGTGTGCCTCCAGTGCATCTTTTAATCCTGTGGAAAAATCCGCACACAGACGTACCGTGCCATTAGTCTTCTTCCCAATAACAGTAGGTGCTGCCCAGGAATAGAAATCTGTAGGTGGGATTACTCCAGCTTGTTGAAGGTGGTCCAATTCTTTTGCACTGCAGCTAAAGCGGCGTATGGTACAGGACGCTTTGGACTAAAAACTGGCTTTGCATCAGACTTTAGTTTTAAAGTTGCTTTGACTTTCGTACAGCATCCTTGACCTTTTTGCAAAACGTTGCTGACCGTTGTTTTAAGAATGTATTAAAATATGTTTCAACATCTGCTGCAGCATAAACATTGAAAGAATTGAAAATTGTATTCAGTGGAACATTGAAAAGATCAAGTTCCTCGATGAAGTCTAAACCAAGAAGATTCAGGATTGATGAATCAGAAACATAGCATACCCCTAAAAAATATTTTCATGTTAACTCATCAGTTAGTTATATTTTGTTTCCAGATGCACTGCAAGCAACATGCTTAGTGTCTTTAAGCATTGGTTTTTCTAATAACTCCCATGTTGACTGTGAAATCAGAGTTATGTCGGAATCAGTATCGAATTGAAATTTTATTGGCTTGTTGCTTATCTCAACCATTATATATTTCCTCCTAGTTTGAAAATTGACTCAGCAAAAATTGAGATTTTTTGGAAACGCGTTGTCATTTTCTTATGAGTTTTGCCTCTGGTCGGTGAAGAGTTCATCCTAGTAGTTTTAAAGTTATTTTTTCACAAAATCCGTCACGGTGACCAGGACGCGAACAGAGTTGACACATATGTTTTTTAAAAGGGCAAAAAACGTCCATAATCCATATCACCACGTGACTAACAGGGGGTTAGCGGCTTTTTATTCTTTCCAATCAGTAATTTTTATACATATTTTAAACTAAAAACATATGGAATAGCAGAATGTTGTTGTTGCACCATGAAAGTATCCCGTTTAAGATTTATCAAGCGTTGACATCCTGTGGTCAGAATTTGCACTGTCATTTCTTTGTTTTTATTTAACATAGATAAATGTGTGCGCACGTCAGTGTCTGCTGGAGATTGTAGCCCTGCGATAAAAAATAAGGCATTTAAACTGGTCGTCTGTGAGTGATTTCAGTCGAAAATGTTCACACTGAACATTAACCCCTCCAGCATATTTGGTAAAATCGTCATTAACGCTTTTCGTCAACTTCAAACAATTTAATCGGATATCAAACAATGATGATGGCTCACCAAAAATGTCCGTTAACTGTGGCTACTGTTTCGTCAAATGTGAAATTCTCTGGTTTCTTTGATAGAATGAAGTTTACATAATGTTCATTTTCAATAGAACCCAGTTTTCTAAGCAATAAACGGCTTTTCAGGTCATCGCTTTTTTTTCTTAAAAATCATTTTCATCGGTCAAAGCAAACGAAAAATATCTGTTTTAATTCCGGACTGAATTGAAAGTCTGTCGTAGAATTAATAATATTATCAAAGGAGTTACTTACAGTTGACGAAGCCAAGTATGTATGAAATTGAAACATCAATGTTTCTATTAATTTGTTTTGTGCTCCAAGAAATTGTTCTTGCTGACCTCTAAGTATCATTTCCAGTAAATTTGGATCCATGACGAAGAAATAATGCAGTTATTTTTTTTTTGTATTGTGCACAAAAGGGTTTTTTTTTGCTTACTATGAACGAAAGGATTTTTTTTTCGAAGAGACAAGCCCGTGGGATTTTTTTCAAAGGACACATGTGGTTCATACGACCGGGTTTGTTTATTTTTTAATGCCTGTTCATCTCATCCTCATCGCCAAATCTGCTATTTCGACACGAAATATAAGTGATTGTTAAATGTGGAATTACAAGAAGATATCGTTTTGGCACCAAATTTAATTGTTTAAATAGAAAAACAGTAAAACGTTAGAGCAACCTATTATGTGAAATGCTGTTTTAGCCATCTTGGGAAGTCTTCGTTTCTCGATCCAAGGGAGATAACTCGTTGCTTCCGGTTATTTCCCTTTATAACAGACTGTTTAAACAGTTATATAAATTTAGCTTAAATCTGTATTTTTTGAAAAAATTACAAGTGCGGACTTTCTTTTTGCCGCATATATATATATATATATATATATATATATATATATATATATATATATATATATATAAGTACTATGGTCGGTGTGTTTTACAGGCATAAAACTTGATATATAGTGTATTTTTTCCTCTGCAATACTTTGGATTAAAATTTTAGTTCGTAAAAGTAGCTTTTTACTTTTCCGAGTATTTAGCGATGAAATTCTTTATGTAATAAGTATGCATACATACATACATACATACATACATGCATGCATGCATGCATGCATACATAAATATATATATGCATGTACGTATGCATGTATGTATGTACGTATGCATGCATATATAAATTTGCAAGCGGTTTGACACGGCATTTAAATGTACAGAATATATTTAATCTACAAGAACCAACAACGAATACTAAGTTTCCCTGAACTCTTGGAGATTAATCAAGAGTGTAGCGCGGCGTAAGAGCCATCCATGTACACATGTACGCACGGAATCAACCTAAAGAGATGGCAAGCTTCTGTCAAGATCTAGCAAATTAGCAACCACATATGAGAGAAAATCAAAGCAGCAAAACCGAATCTGGCTTGCAGGAATCTAGAAATGTAGACAAATTTGGGCAAATTTTATTGGTTTGTAAATACAGCTTCTTTTTAAGAAAATATTAAATTTTAACCATATAATACTGTAAGAATCGTAAGAATACACTTATGAGTTTTTATATACGATATAATGTCGTTGACACGCATGTTCTCGTCAGCTCACTGAACTTAAGCAAGGTTGAGCCTGGCTAATACAATATTGGTTACTATTTGGGAATTCTAGGCGCTGTATGTGCTTTCTATTTATCTCGGCATTTCTCTCCATTCGTATTGAACCTCCACTTGTCACTGGTATTTAACAATGTCGACTCCAGATAGGCCTGGTTAAAGATTGCACAGCTTTTGGCATTAAAATCCCACCCGCATGCACATTTATAGTGGGTATCATTAGTCTGTGAAGATTGAAGGACGCTTTTTATGTATGTACGTATATATGTATGTATGTTTGTAGCAATTGATCTATAGACTGTGGAATAATAACCAAAATTAAACGCGTATAAATCTGTGTAGCTTAATTGCTAAATAGATTTTTAAAATTGCTAACTGGATCTACTTACGTATTGACCACAAGTAAATACTGAAAAGGGACACAGGGAATACTATATATATATATATATATATATATATATATATATATATAGATATATATATAGATATAGATATAGATAGATAGATATTATGTATATATATATATATATATATATATATATATATATATATATATATACAGATTGACAGATAGACATATAGATAGGTACCCCGTTTCGCATAGTGACTCATATCATGAGTCTGAGATTATTAAAATTGTTCGATATTCCATCATCATACACTTCTATACAGGATACTCAACCGATACGTATAAAAAGTCTGCTTTCGACTCTGTCATATTACAGAACCATGCCTCTTATGTGATCTTGCATCAAGCGTCTCATAAAGTCTTTTCGTCAACAAGGAATATGATTAGAATAGTAAGAATATGACATTTTCAACAATTGATGAGGTTGTGATCGCATTAATTCTATATAATTGTTAGCACTTATTCTTTTATTTAACAAACTTATAAGTTGGTTGTCTTGTTACGTTCGTTCGTATCTTGATTATTATTTAGCCTAAGTTATTAACCGGCGTATAGTTGCATGCCAATGACCATCAAGTGACAGTGCGTACTTAGCCTCGTATTTCGGCTCAATGTTGTTACAACGCAACACGCATCATTGTGATATGAGGAGGAGAGAATGATACTGACGTATAGACGGTCATGCTGTATACAAAAGGTTGCACACGGAAGCATGAATATAAAGGTATCATATTTTATAAGAAGAAGAATATATGCTTCATACTTTTCCTATTTCCGGGATATTTTCTGTCTTAACTATTGGGCTCTGTTATAACATGCAACGACCAACACCATTACCGATTGAGAAACCTGTTTTTTCCTCTTTTGTGAAACCACAAAACAACACTTTATTTTCAAAATATAAATTTATTTCAGCTGTCTCAGTGGTCTTCGCAAGAAGTCTGCATTACGTTTCTACATGTTTGTTCTTTCCAGCCCCGCCTGGCTTTGATGCACGCCCGCTCACTCTCGTGACCGAACTCCAAAACCTCAATCTAATCGTCTTAACTTTTAGACCTGTCAGTTCCGTGTCGTGATTATCGAACGCACACGTCTACTAACGTATGAACTCTGTGACGTAGAGAACTGTTGAAAGTCATTTTGTTTATTTTTTAACTTAACTAATCTATGTAAACATTTTCAGTAAGAACCCATTGTTAAACAATTAATACCTTCGAATATTAGTTATTTAAGCAATATCGCTGGATAGATAGATAAAATGATAGATGGCCAGATAGATAGATCGATAGTTTCTAATTTAACTTTGAACTATGTTTTTTTGTTTTTTTTACATAGGTATCACCACATTATCAAGGCAAAGAGGCCACTCAAGGACAAGGGTTAAAGAGTGTACAGTAGAAATTGGACACTATAGTAATCATTAGTAATGAAAATTTGGTAAATTTGATAACTTATATGGAACGGCTCATCAAGAACTTATTTACGTTAGACTTGAACACAACCATATTGTAGTCAGCCGGAAAGCAGGAAAACGGAAGACAATTCCACAGGCGTGCAGTTCTAAGAAAGAAGCTTTTTTCATGGAATCTACGTTTAGGTTTAGGCACAGATAAAGAGTGGGGGAATTATTGATAGTGTTTACAGCTAGACGAGTGTTTCTTGTGAAAGTTTGGCGAGGGGGACCATAGACTGAAGCTCAGTCGAACACTTTCCATGAAAATAACGATACATCAGAGACAAACTCGCAACATATCTTCTGTGTTATTATCGAACATCATTATTTTTAGAGAGAACACTAAAGACACAGGAAATATCAAAGCCTAGTATTTGGAATGAAGAAATTATTAGTTTTTTTTCGGCACTTACAAGCGTGGTTTTTGCTGCTTGTCAATTTATTCGCTAATACGTCCATCGACATGAGTTCTATTTGGTCATACATTATGCTTACTAGTAAAAAAGGCACAGGTTTTCAATATTTCAGCGATGGAGCAGAGGTTTAAGCTGGTCCGACCGTGAAGATCCTAATAAAATTTTAAATAATAAAACTTTTAATCATGTCAGAAAACGTCTTTAGGCGTAATTTTCATAGAAAATTCAATGTGTAAGCCAGTCTAGCGGTGAAAGCATAACTAGACGAAGACTGTACTGATTTATAGATTTATCAAAAATATAAACGAAAGCGATGCTGTAACTTGGCTATTAAATGAGCACCGTCAGTTGCGCTCAGCCTTCGTGACATTTACCAGCTCACTCCTGTAACTGCCAACGACATTTGATTTTAAATTGTTTCATACAACCTATTCAAAAGCCCGCTAAAAATCTGTCGACAAATTCAATATCAGTAACTAGTTTTTATCTCCCTAAACATTTTGCTTGAAAAGTAATTTTTTTTTTTGATAGCCTCGCAATCATTTTTTTAAAATTTATTTACACAAGAAATGAAAAATAGAGAATAATTTAATATTGTTTTGAATATTCACCTTGGGATCGATTATTGTACTGTCGACGTTTCAATTTGTATATGAATTCGTGAACTTCTATTTAGTTGTACACAACTGTGCAAATATTCGCTGTCCTGCTTTGTCTTTATTTGTTCTAAATAAAGAAGTAGACATTATTTGTCGCTAATTTAATAAAGTGTTATAATCTCCCATGACTGATTCTCATCATCGATATAGCCTTTTTGATATATCTAGTGCCGATATCTGTCCATTGCATATTATAATATTATATGTATTCTCGGCCTTTAGCCTAGTATCATGGTGTAATATTTTTCTTTTCTTTGGACAAATATGGATAATTCCTTTCCAATCTTGGATAGTTTTTAATTTTCATCCCAATTGAAGCGTCGCCTTCTTAAAATGCTTTATTTTAAAGAGTAAAAATTGATTAGTAATCTAATATAGCATACGGGGAGATATTTTAGTAAATTAAAAACAGAATCGATTTTCTTTTATTTCGTACGCTATCCAATAATATGTATATGTATCTTAAAGTGATATGGGTGTGGTGTCGTCGGTAAGTGTTGGGTCTATGTACATATTGATAATCAGCTCAGGATTTTTTCTTAAATTGAACAGTGATAACGAACATTTTTTGTAAAGTCATTTCGGCAGTGTTTTACATCCACATCAGGTTATTTCTTATTTGCTATTGCTTTATAAAAACTGAGCATTCTCACCGTCAGTTAATTAGTGATTTTACACCAAGTATATCTTTGTGACACATTCAGCTACAGCATTGTATAACAAATTGTTTTATTCTTAGTGTGTTGAAATATTCTCAAATACATTTGATGTAATCAGCGTTTGTGTCCGATTAGGTACTATTACTACACAGATTAAGCATGCCAATGCAAAAATAAAAGTATTGAGGCATATTTGAACATGTTACGACTTGAAATTATTTTTAATCATTATAATTCATAATGAATTAGAAAAAACATTGCCATTTCATTTATCGTTCTCATTTTTCTTAATGTACATTATTAAATTGACGGTCATATTTAATATGTATCTATAACTTTCATTTCCATTATTTTGCAACTGAGCTTGAATGAGCTCGTGTGAAAATGTCAGCACCAGCCGAGCGTTAAATGGTTAGCGAAGGTATTATCAGCAAAAGCAATCGTTTGATCTAGTGCATATTAGCAAGCGTGTGCAGTGATCCAATAGAAATATCGTTTTCTAGCAAATGTACCCGTGCTTCGTACGGGTCTTCGCTGTACACTCGAGTTCCAGTTTCGTGAGCACGCTCGCATTAATTTACTGTTGTAAGACTACTTACTGCTTAACATGTTTTAAAAAAATAACTACCTTCTGAAGTGATTGAAATCCAACTATGAACTTTAAACCAAATAGATTATACCAAAGTTGGCACTTATATTGTTATACATAAAATTAATTCAAAGTCATCTGAATTGTTACATTTTTAATGCAAACATCGTGTTTATAGTAATGAACAGGTTACATCTTACACTTTATCTCGTCTTAAAGGTAAGGTGTCTACATATTATCACTGACGTAAATTTTTGGGTGGTATTTGGCACGATTTAAAGTAACTGTCATCTAGTCAACTCCGGCACTCTTCTAGGTTTCTATGTTACTTTGTGTTTCCTCGCAGATAAAACCAAAATCTCGCGCAATCTGATTTTCCTTACAAAATTGACGTTAACATTTTGTGGTAATAAATTCTTCTTAATGCCATTTTATTACATGAAATACATTGCTATTAATTGTCCACGATGTCGTTATTTTTTCATGGGTTTCCGATCAGTATCCATCCATGGTATTAACTGCTAATCCTATCTGAATTCTGAATATATATGTATAAAAACAAATCCATTTTCATAACCAGAGTTTCTAATATGTGGAAAACATCACTACTTTACTGCTTCCATTTTTGATGCAATCTCGTGGTTTCCAATGTCAAAAAGAAAAAAAAAAAGTCAAACCTTGACTATAAGAAATCAATTGTGTCCACATATGTTAAAACCGATTCTATTAAACATGCAAATATATTGGCTTCTATCATCAAATAAAACGGACTGAGCAGTGACGTTCACCGTGACCTAATCAACCAAAACTCATCATTAATATATCAAATGAATAAGCTGATTCCTTTTTTTGCATTGGTATCGTCGATATTTGCCTAGTCAGAATTATTCCTAGAAAGACAAAAGGTATATAGAAAGGGAGTACGCGAAGTCTGCCAACGTAATAAGTGAAAGTGATTTCTGTTTAAACAAGTGCATTTGAACATAAAACATCCAGGGCGTCAGTCCGTGTAGTAAACTGCTTAACATCCTTTGCTTTCACTTTGGAAAGCGATGACAGGACTATTTAATTTTATTTTTTCTTGCAACTGCGTTAATTTTAATTAAGTAAGCAACAGACGACGTGTACAGAAAAACACAATGCATTTCGTCGCCATTTTATTAAAGCCTGAGGCTCGGGAACATGAAGACAACTGAATTGGATTGTTCATTAAATATCAACTCATTTTTTATCGATGTTATTTAAAATATGAACAGCGATAGTCATCCTTATTATTTTTAAAATCGTTGCCAATTTATTGCGCTTTCTACATTGTTTGAATCGATCCAAGCTGTTTTCAAAGAAAATTGGCACAGAATGTTTAGTCCAAATAGATGGCGGAGAATGTTAACAAAATGGTTTACGGTCTGCGTTGTTTTATAGTTGATGATTATTATATGTTTTTTTTTAAATATCTGCGTAATGGTAATTGAAAAACGTTTTTCATTATAGTTTTGGTGTGATAAACATTTTGATATTTACTGCAAAACAGTCATTTCACGAGCAAATACATTTGCTGATATTTAATAGTGTTATAAAGAAATATAAATTGGCAAATAGAAATATCGCTCATTTGATTACAAACTATGTAATCCTTAACATCTAAAGATATTATTTTGAGACATGTCATTGAATCTAAAATTTAAAAGATAAGTTATTACGTAAAATTAATTGATCCAAACGATAAGTTATAAAGCGCGTGTACATCGTCACAAGCGAAATTTGTATTCTGATTTATACTGGATAATTAAATTTGTTTAGGTGACACAAATATGACTAATTATTATTTGTCTGATTGAATTATTAATACAATTATGTTTGGATTTATTTTTCGTTTTTAAATGAATAAGATAAGAGTAGGGGATATATGTAAAATCAATAGATAAAGAAATATTTTCTACATAACAAAAATGTTGACTACCTGCCAAATGTAAAAGCGGTAGTTGATTTTTTTTTTTCAATTATATGACTGCAATTTATGATCCTCGTAGATGCGTGATACAAAGGGTTCAGTTAGCTGACTAGCCATAAAATAGAAAAATATCAATACAGCGTAGCCAAGAAAATCTAGTTGAAAAGAGGAACGTTATTTTAATATTTAAGTTACCTGTAGTGCTATAAAAGATGCTGGAAGTATTCCCCATTGACATCTAAGCATCTCTGAGCACATTCAACAACGTTTGAAGGTACTGCTTTTAGATTTTCTCTTGTGATGCTCCTGATATAGTTGGCCTAGATTTTGAGAATTATTTGTATTAACTTCTTGTTTTTAAGTCCCCCAAAGATAAATATCACATGGTGACAAGTCCGGAGAACGTGGTGGCCATAAACATTTGTCTTATTGTTCTGATAGGCTTCCACAATCACTATCCTCCGCTGCAGTGAAATCATTATATTTAAAACGTTTTAATTAACAAATTAGAAAGTTACATCTGAAACTTAAAATGGATTAGAGAAAGATTAGAGAGGGCGGCCTACATTGAAGTGGGCCACCATGTATAATGTGTTTGATTTATCTATGTAAATATTTTTTGTTTTGTAAATATGAAAACAAACATATCTGTCTTTTTTACGATTTCATATTTTCTTAATTTCATACATTATTTTACAACGGAGAGGGGGGGTGACATATGGAATACGGGCAGGGCTGAAATAATAAGGTTATTAGTTAGACAACCATTCTTAATATAGGGTGGGTAAGGTATTATTTAGACTATTGTATACTTTCACCTAACAATTTATTAAATGAGAAACTGGCATGTATTATTTCTATTTTTGTTTAGTATTAGTTAACATTAGGATCTGTTTCTCAATCCAATTTCTTGATTAGTTTATTGTAAAGCAAGTGTTGCCTAATCTCTTACTGCACTTTGAAATATTTATTTTTTGAGTAGCATGAATTTTAAATAAGGTGCTTAGCATGAATTTTAAATAAGGTGATTAGTATGGATTTTAAATAAGGTGCTTCTACTGTGTAGTGCACATATTTAAAAAATACAAATAATTTATAATGAAATCATGTATTGCGAAAAACTACTGAGTCATATTCTGGAAGTGACGTCGTGTGTTGATGATAGAGGGGGGAAGGACGATTATGTTGCTTTAAAAAGTACTCTGGAGGCCGCCAGTTATTACCAAACACTCTTGTTTTAGGTGAGGTTGGGGTGTGGTGAGTTAGTGCCTTTTTATTCCCCCAAGCATTACCACCACTTTTTCTGTTTATGCGAAGGGGGGGGCATTAGATGATTTCGTGTCAGAACAGATACTACACTTTAATCTTAGCCAAAAGGCTAATTAAGCGTTATATAGTTTTTACCAGGCATTACCACCTTCTAAAAAATACAAAATAAAATATATTTTTAGATAATAGGGGTTAAACTTATGAAAAATTATTGTCGAAATTAGTAACATATCCAAGAATGATGAAAAATTATAAAACGTGAGTTAATTGATTAGTGTGTTTTTATGAAAAACTCGGCGAAGACAGTGCAATGTATCAAAGTTAAGGTTTTCGTAAGGGATAGCCATAAGATAGGTTAAAATTATGGAAAATTGTTGTCGAAATTAGAAACATATCCAAGAATTATGAAATATGATCAAAATGCGATTTACTTAATTGGTACGTTTGTAATGAAATAATAAAACTAGAAAATATGTTAATGTAATAATTTTCGTACGGTCGAGGGTGATAATGTTGATTAGAATTATAAAAATTACTGTCGAAATTAGTAACATATCCAAGAATTAATAAAAATGATGAAATGTTAATTAATTGATTGATGTATTTATAGTTAAATAATCGGCCAAGATAATATACTTAAGTAATTACTTTTCGTATGGGGTGGCTATAATGTGGTTAAAATTATGAAAAATGATTGTCGAAATTAGTAACACATCCAGGAAGTATGTAAACGATGAAATGTGATTTAATCGATTGATGTGTTTGTAATGAAATAAACAACCCAGATAATATAGCAAAGTTATTATTTTTGTAAGTGGGTTGATAATGCAGGTTTGAAATATAAAAAAAAATGATTGCCGAAATTAGTAACATTTCCAAGAATTATGAAAAATGATGCCATGTAGGTTTATATATTAGTCCGTTTTAATTGAAATAATCGGCCTAGACAATGTATCAAAGAAATTATTTTCGTAAAGGTGGAGACGATAACGTTGATTACAAATATCAAAAAGTATTGTCGAAATTAGTAACATATCCAAGAATAATGAAAACTGATGAAATATAAATGAATCGATCGGTGTATTTGTAATGAAATAAACAATCTAGAGAATATATCAAAGTTATTATTTTCGTAAAGGGGGGATAATCTGGGTTAAAATTATGGAAAATGATTGTCGAAATGCGTAACACATCCAAGAATTATGAAAAATGATTAAATGAGAGTTAATTTATTAATATTTTTTCAATGAAATCATAAAACACAAAAATATATCAAAGGTATTATTTTCGAAAGGACAGCGGGGGATAATGCGGGTTACAATTAGAAAAAATGGTTGTCGAAATCAGTAACATATCCAAGAATTATGAAAAATGATGAAATCTGAGTTAATAGATTGGTGCGTTTGTAATAAATTAATAAACCAAGACAATACATTGGAGTTATTATTTTCGGAAGCGGGAGGTGGGGGAGATAATGTAGGTTTAAATTATTAATAATCCTTGTCGAAATTAGAAACATATCCAAGAATTACGAAAAATGATGAAATATGAGTAAAATGATTAGTTCGTTTTTAATGAAATAATCAGTCCAGACAATATAACAAAGTTATTACTTCCCTAAGGAGTGGGGCGATAATGTGGGTTACAATAACGATAAATGATTGTCCTAATAAGTAACATATCCAATAATTATTAAAAAATATGACATGTGAGTTAATTGATCACTGTGTTTGTATTAAAGAATCGGCCCGGACAATATACCAAACTTATTATTTTAGTACGGGAGTAGGCTATAACGTTGATTACAAATATCAAAAATGATTGTCGAAATTAGTAACATATCCAGGAATTAAGAAAAATGATGAAATGTGAATTAATTGATTAGTGTTTTTATAATGAAATAATCAACACATACACAATATCAAAGCTATTATTTTCGTAAGGTTGGGGCGATAATGTAGGTCAAAATTATTAAAAATGGTTGTCGAAATTAGTAACATATTCGGGAATTCTAAAAAAATGATCAAATGTGATTTAAAAGGATGGTGTGTTTGTAATGAACAGACACTATGTCAAAGTTATTATTAGTTTATGAGGGGGTAATAATTTTGGTTAAAATTATGAAAAATTATGGTCGAAATTAGTAACATATCCAAGAATTATGAAAAATTATAAAATGTGAATCAATCGATTGATGTGTTTGTAATGAAATAAAAACCTAGAAAATATATCAAAGTTATTATTTCGTTAAGGACGGGGCGCGATAATGTGGTGTAAATCATAAAAAAATGATTGTCGAACTTAGTAATATATCCAAGAATTATAAAATGTATGAGATGTGAGTGTTAACGAGCATCTCCCTCCCTCTCTGGCTTTCTTACTCTTTCTATTTTCTCTCTCTGTGTCTCTATAAGAGAATAGAGAGAGAGAGAGAGAGAGAGAGAGGTGAGTAAACGTGGAGGTAGACACGTTTACCAGAACCAAAGGTGTCAGCTGACCAAATTACGTATGTCTGACGTGGTTGGCTAGATCTGTGAGATTTGATTTGAGCTTTGAAGAAGACGGACGTTTTCCGTGGTCTCCCTCCTCTTAACTGGGGAAGGGGGAGACGAACGCTGACGTGTGTGAAGAAGAACTAACACAAGCCGATTTCACTTCCACTTCTGCAGAACCTCTGGGAAAAGTGAAATAAAAAACTATAAAACCATTTCATCGTCTTGGAGTGATAAATCTTCGTCAAACAGGTATCAAGTCTCCCTCCAGGATGAGAAATTGCCAGATGGTTCAACAGCGAGAACAGAGGTAGGTTCAGAAATTACATGTCACACACCACGATTCCCTTTATGATAATCAAATACACAACCATTTATATTAGAGACAATCACACGGAATCTTTCTTATGTTATATAGAAAACGTAAAATGTGCCCCTAAATGAAGAAGTCTATATAACACATTCAAATGTAACGAAAGCTCAATTTGGTACCCCTCAAGGATAACCTCAATGAAGAACGAATATATAACATATTCATTTTGGTGGCTCGTGACTAAGTCACTTCACCGATGCGATAATCGAACCTGTGTTTAAGAAAATACAACGTGGAAGCATGGAGATTTTGTGTTCAAGAAAAAAGAAATAGACTAAAAAAAAAGAAAAAAAAGGACAAGAAAAACAATAAAATGTATGAAAGAAAAAAAGAAAAAGAAAGAACAGTAAAAAAAAAATAGAAATCAACACACACACAACGTAGGGTCCATTAAAAACACTAGGTGAATTAGAAAAATAATTAAGAAAAAAAAAGAAAAAAAGAAAAGCAATACACACGTACAACCTTTTCACGAAGAAAGAAAAGGAAGACATACAGACACACAGATGTAAAACTTTATATATAGAAAATAGTTAAAAAAATGTTTATCGTATTGGGAATTAGCTCGTTATGAACGAAGAAAAATATCACTTAATGTCAAAATTAGAAGGGAAAATTTTGTTAATTTTTAACAACAGCCAGTGAGAAAACCAAAAAAAAAAAAAAAAAAAAAAGAAATAGAAGATATGACTGTAACGAGCCTTTACCACAAAGATAAACATGTCAATGTTGTTATGAATATTTTGTGTCATTTTTGGGCTGTGAACTAGGCGTAACTTTTAAGGAAAAAACAATATGTACTGTTGATGAAAAGACAATGGTCATGTCCTGTAAAATGATTTTTTTTTCTTTTTCGCTGATTGTGCGAATTTTTCGTAGGAATTTTTTTTTTTTTTGATGACGTGGTCAAAAGGAGTATCCACGAATCTGTGTTTTGTTATTTGGAATTTTGTTGTTAGTGAGATGGGACTTTGTGATTGCTTATAGGATATTTTTGTATTTTTTAATTTATTATTTTTATGTAATTGATGTGTTGTCAAACGGTATTGGCAGAATTTTTTTGTTCTTTGACATGTATTTTTTTTTTCGCAGAATGGTGAGGTGAAATCTTTGCTTGTGGGGTCTATTGAAAGAATGATTAATAAAAGAAAGAACGTGGTTAATTAATTAATAATCATAATAGTAATAATAAAATAGGGAAAAAGAGAAAGAAATAAGATTTAAACAGTGTAATAAATGATTTAAAAAAATAATAAAAAAGTTTCGGAAGAGTCAAAGGTTCAGTCGGTATTACTTTCAATTTTCGAAAAGTAGAATAAATGTTCTATTCGACATGAGTGACGTTTTGACCACATAAGTAAGAAAAAAAAAGAGATAAATATAGGGTTAAATAAACTATATGAAGAAATGAAAGAAAAAAGTGGGGCGTGAATGGAATTTAATTTCTGTGGCAAGCATGTTAGAATTTTGGAGAGGTGTTGAATTACATGGGTAGTTATTAATTTCATTATTCTCGGGAAATGATTCGAATTTTATTTTTTTTAATCGTGATTTCTGTTGATTTCAAGTAGAATCAACATGGAGCAAGTTTGAGTACTTCATGTGTGGAAATCCGATGTTTTCCGTGAAGCTATGTGTCTTCAAGGCAGGTTGCGCTTACTGACTTTGGAAAAAAAAAAAAAAAGTTTTTTCTGACATAGCAGTAAACGGAATGGTATTCTGTCCAGCGTGAGCGGATCTAGTTGTAATCAACTTCAGGGAGCAAATGAAATGCCCTCTGACATGGTGTAAGGGGCAGAGGGGGTGCAATGGCTGACGTGGCCATTAAGTTACGAATCGCTCAAGAGAAGATGAATGAAATATGTATGCAAGTACTTAGGAAAATAAAATTGTTACCCTATTGTGAATTAAAGGTACCAAAAGTGTAAAAAAAACAAAAAAAAACATGTTGGGTGAATTTAATTGGTATTATTAAATTAAATTATTTTGGAATAGATTTGGTTGGTTTAGTTATATTTTAGGGACGTTTAGCGCGTAGTTGCATTTTTTTTTCATGAGAATTACAAGGCGATTAGGCTGTAGAAAGCAGTTTTTTCTGTTGTTTTATTTTTTTTTATAAGCCACGGTATTGTCACAAATTAGAAAATTTGGCAGGGGAAATACTATTTTAGAGTAATGAGAACCCTGTTAAAACAATACTAGTGGTTCCAGTGAGTTGGAAGATGCCACGTAGGCCCAAGCAACGGCAATAAGTCTTGTCCAACAAAAGTCTGGCGTGCGAGGTCGCGATAATTCCTCAGGGTACGGAGCGACTGGACAGTCGGTACCAAGCCTAATCACGGGGAGATAGAAGAAAGGGAAAGGTGCAGATTACGTAAGGGACAAGATAGAGCCTTATTATTTTTTTTATTTTTTTAGAGGAATGTGTGAGGGATATCTGGGTTGGAATCTTGGGACTTGCTGGGAATGCGGAAAAATCACAAAGGGAAAGCTACTTAGTTAGAAATCGATGCGCAAGTAAGTTTTGGCGCATTAGTTAGGGAGTGATGATTCCGTATCTTGTCGGGTTCCAGGAACTCAAACAGGCTCCGAGTGAATCAGTGTGAAGGCGTATCTTGGCTTAGACCAACCAAGGAAGTTAGTAGAAGAGCTTTGTGAAGTCCCGAAGTAGTAGATAGAATAGAACAAAGCTCCAGTAATAGGACCACTCAGAGAAAGACGTCAGGGCATTACAGTAAAGGAAAAAAAAAACTGGGACTTAGGCCTATGCTGAAAGTCGAGAACGCGAGTGGGATGGTTGGGTCGGTAGAGCATCAGACTTTTAATCTGAGGGTCTGGGGTTCGAGTGCGATAAAGCTACCACCAACATGGAGCATCCGACGTTCTGGTCGTAATTGCGATATGCTGGCCCCATTTCGAAAAAGTGATCGAAAATGGAGTCTCCATTTGTTTGGCCAAGTGGTCCAAATAAAGAGCAGAGTCAGTGGAAAATATCCAACACTGCGACCGCCTAGACAAGATGTATATCTGAAAAGCTGTATCTTTGTCTAACTTGGAAGCAAGTTAATGTCGAGGAGAGACTTTCGAGAAGCAGCAGAAGGGTTGATAGTGTAGTAGAAGAGTACTGGTGCCTGATCTTACTTGGAAAAGGGGTGAGTCCGGAAAGTGAAAAAATAAAGATGTACTTCGGACATAATTATTTTTTTAAAGTTAGTTAGTTATTAAAAATGTATGGCTTGCCATACATTTTGATAAAAAAGGAGTGGAGGAATGTTAACGAGCATCTCCCCCCTCTCTGGCTTTCTTACTCTTTCTATTTTCTCTCTCTGTGTCTCTATAAGAGAATAGAGAGGAGAGAGAGAGAGAGAGAGAGGTGAGTAAACGTGGAGGTAGACACGTTTACCAGAACCAAAGGTCAGCTGACCAAATTATGTATGTGTGACGTGGTTGGCTAGATCTGTGAGATTTGATTTGAGCTTTGAAGAAGACGGACGTTTTCCGTGGTCTCCCTCCTCTTAACTGGGGAGGGGGGAGACGAACGCTGACGTGTGTGAAGAAGAACTAACACAAGCCGATTTCACTTCCACTTCTGCAGAACCTCTGGAGAAAGTGAAATAAAAAACTATAAAACCATTTCATCGTCTTGGAGTGATAAATCTTCGTCAAACAGGTATCAAGTCTCCCTCCAGGATGAGAAATTGCCAGATGGTTCAACAGCGAGAACAGAGGTAGGTTCAGAAATTACATGTAACACACACGATTCCCTTTATGTATTTACACAACCATTTATATTAGAGACAATCACACGGAATCTTTCTTATGTTATATAGAAAACGTAAAATGTGCCCCTAAATGAAGAAGTCTATATAACACATTCAAATGTAACGAAAGCTCAATTTGGTACCCCTCAAGGATAACCTCAATGAAGAACGAATATATAACATGAGTTAATAGATTGGTGTGTTTGTAATGAGAGAATAAACCCGGACAATATATCAATTATTATTTTCGTAAGGAGGAGGGCGATAATGTGGGTTTAAATTATGTAAAATGATTGTCGAGATTAGTAACATAATCAAGAATTGTGAAAAATTATGAAATGTGAGTTGATTGATTTGTGTGCTAATGAAATAATAAACGCAGATAATATATAAACGTTACTATTTTCGTAAGAGGGTGCGATAATGTAGGTAAAATTATTAAAAATGATTGTCGAAATTACAAACATATCCAAGAATTATGAAAAATTATGAAATGTGAATAAATCGATTTGTGTGTTTTTAATGAAATAAACAACCTAGAGAATATATCAAAGTTACTATTTTCGTTAAGGAGGGGCGATAATGTGGGTTAATATTATGAGAAATGATTGCCGAAATTAGTAACATATATAAGAATTATGCAAATGATGAAATGTGGGTTAATTTATGCATGTTTTCTCAATGAAATCATCAAATTAAACTATATATTAAAGTTATCATTTTTCTAAGGGCAGCGAGCAATAATGTGGGTTACAATCATGAAAAGTGATTGTCGAAATTAGTAACATATCCCAAAATAATCAAATGTTAGTTAATTTATTGGTGTGTTTGTAATTAAATAATAAGCCCATGCAATGTATCAGTTTCCGTGTGTGGTTAACAATATTTTTCTGAATTTTCAATGTTAACTTCGGGGAAGGACGTACCAGTTGTGGTGAGTAGAAAAACACATGATTATGTTGCTTTTTAACGTGCACTGGGGTTCTCTATGTACTAACAAACCTTCACTTTTGGGGTGGGGATGGAGAGAGTAATGTTCATTTTAGGGTCACTATGCAATCTCCCACAATGTCATATTCCAATAATTACATCATTTCCTACTAATATGTTGGTAGTGGTTGTGGTAGTAAGGAGGGGACGAGATGAATATTGAAATTGTGGTAAAGTAAAAGTTAGCTAATGATCATTTGCGTCAATGCATTTATGTAATTATTTGGAAAACCTGCTCTATTATGCTCATGAAATAATATCATTTAGCTTAAAATGATGGTGTAAGTAGTAGGGAGGGCAGGAACACAGTAATGTGGAATTTTGTAGTAAAGCAATGGTTGCCTATTGAGTCCATAATTAAGCAAACTCTAGCCCATCACTTTAAAGATGCTAAAATTCTGACCGAACAACACTATGGATTTAGACAACCCCGTTCCACAGCAGACATTCTAACTGTAATCTCAGAACGTATATACCATTCAATTGACAAAGCAGGGGAGGGTACAGCGGTAGCTCTATATATATCTAAGGCTTTTGACAGGGTATGGCACGAAGGTCTTCTCAGGAAAATCAGATCATACGGTATCACTGGAAGAATACTTAACATAATCAAACCCCTCTTAGATAAGAGAAAAATCCAGGTTGTCCTCGATGACCGTACATCTAAACAATATGATATAAATGCGGGAGTGCCTCAGGGGTCTATCCTTGGACCTCTATTATTCCTAATACTCATAAATTACCTCCCTGACAAAATTGTCTGTGAGATGGGTATATATGCTGATGACACCACACTCTATAACAGACACAACAGGAAAACAAATGAACATATATCTAAAGTAATGACAGAAACACTAAAGAATGATCTCCAATCTATAGTGGAATGGGGACAAAAATGGATGGTCACATTCAATGCTGCCAAGACTAAACTTGCTTCCTTCAATAACTACAAGAAACCTTCTCTACCACCAATTGCAATGCCCAAAGACTCTTTATCTGAGAGCATATCTTTTAAACTCCTCGGCCTAACGTTCACAGGAAACATGAGTTGGAACCATTACATTGAGAGCATTGCCAGAACCGCTGCAAAAAAAAAAAGGTAGCTCCTGCTACCGTGCTAGAAAGCTACATACCCTTGAAAGTATCCTGTTCGTCTATACGGCCACCATTCGCCCATATATGGAGTATTGTTGTCATATTTGGGCTGGTGCATCTGCTATTAGTCTCTCACTCCTAGACAAGGTTCAAAAGAGAGTCGCCAACCTAATAGGTCCTGAACTATTATCCAAGCTTCAGCCTCTGTCCCATCGACGAAATGTAGCATCCCTCTGCCTGTTCTACAAGTATTTTAATGGTGTATGTTCCGACGAGTTGCAATCACTTGTACCCCCTCTACGTAAATACCCCCGACAACCCCGACAAGCAGTACACTCCCACCCCTTCACAGTAGAGATCCCTAGATGTAAGAGAGCCTTCTACTCCAGTAATTTCTTCCCCAGAACAGCTAGACTTTGGAACTCCCTGCCAGGTTTCTCCTTCCCCAACTGTACTGACATGCAGAAGTTCAAGTGTAACGTGAACCGGTATCTTGCTGCCCAACTCCTCACCTAGTACCCCTGTAGCCTGTGTCTCTAATAGTAGCTCTCTACATGAAAGTGGCAATGTGCCTTCTTTGGGGTGAAAATGTAATAAAAAAAAGCTTCTCAACATATTTGTTTGTTTCTTTGTAACGGCTGCTGAGTAATCTTCTGAAAATGACGTTTTTTTCCAAAAAAGATTGGTTGTCGGTAGTGGGGGAACATGAAACAGAGTAATGTGGAATTTATTAATAAAGCAAGGGTTGTCAAATCCCTTAAGTTTGTCAATGTAATTTATGCATTAATTTTTAAATTCTGCTAAGACATCTTCCAAAAATGACATACTTTTTCTTACAATAATAGTGCCGTTAGGGAGGAAGGAAAGAAACGCAGTAATGTTGAAATTTATGATGAAGCAAGGGTTGCGAACTCATTAACCAGCACAATGTATTTATGTATAAATTTGGAAATCCTAATGATCCATCTTCTAAAAATGATTTCAATTTATTTAAAATCATGGTAGCCTTGGTCGAAAGAGAAATTATTTCATATATGTTGTACAATACGTGTTGAGAGTATGTTAGATTGTTTCATATTTGTATATAAATTACCCATTCAAAGGTAGGTAATATATTTAAATATGTGTTATAAATTACCCGTCCGAAAAGATAAAATTATTTCATATACAGTCTGTAAATTACCTTTCCTATGAAAGGTACAATTATTTCATACATGGCCATAGCTGTCCTAGGGTAGGTAAATTATTCTTTTGCTCGAAATAACAAATGATACATAGACATTAAACATTTCTCTCTCCAAAGAATAACAATTATATTGAAAATCAACTTCAATTTTCTCATTGTTTATGCGGTCTCAAGCAATGCCGAGTAGCCCCGCTAGTTACAAAATAAAAATATATACACTTATCGTGCTGTGATTTATTGAGTAACTTCCATCCGCTGCGAGGTCATAAAACTAAAGTAATCATGTGAGATAATATAAATAAAATATACTTACATAATGTATGTAGTTTTATAGTACAATATGTGACTCGGGTTTCAAATCTTGCGCGACAGATTAGTCAATAAAAGTACAAATCTCAAGTAAAAGCTTACGGTCTATGACTTCTCTGAATTGTTGGAAAGTCATCGTCGTTTGTAAGTGTGGCATAATTATATATTATTATATATTTTATATATTCCGTTTTACGCTAAATTATATAGATTTTAGAGCAAACACTACACAATATTTATTTGAACTATATTCGGATTCGTAATATTTTTATTAAAGGCCACAGAAAAATAGCTATTGAGAATTTTCCCTATTTATAACTTACTGTTCTCTCCGTTTTCTGCACAGGTATAATAGCGATGCACTGAAGATAAGCTCGGTATAGTCGACATGATCAGTCAAAAGGAACTCCTTGGTCATTGTATTAAAATATTTAACTTATACAATAGATAGTGTTTAATATTTCCCGTTACAAATTTAGGTTTATCAATTTCATTAAAATAACAGTAACATTTGTGTTTTCAAGGTATATATATATATATATATATATATATATATATATATGTGTGTGTGTGTGTGTGTGTGTGTGTGTGTTTGTGTGTGCGTTTGTGTGTGTGCGTGCGTTTGTGTGTGTGTGTATGCGTTTGTGTGTGTGTGCGAGGTGCTTTAAAAAGTTTTCGGATATTTTTGTACAGACATTCAAAATTATTGCAGACCTTGTAGTATCTCATTGTTATGCATCTTTTTTTTTACATAGACATTACCACATTATCAAGGCCAAGAGGCCACTCAAGGATAAGGGTTAAAGAATGTACAGTAGAAATTGGACATTATAGTAATCATTAGTAATGAAAATTTGGTAAAGTTGATAAATTATATGGAACGGCTCATCAAGAACTTATTTACGTTAGACTTGAAGACAACCATATTGTAGTCAGCCGGAAAGCAGGAAAACGGAAGACAATTCCACAGGCGTGCAGTTCTAAGAAAAAAAAACTTTGTTCATGGAATCTACGTTTAGGTTTAGGCACAGATAAAGAGTGGGGGGAATTATTGATGGTGTTTACAGCTAGACGAGTGTTTCTTGTGAAAGTTTGGCGAGGGAGGACCATAGATTGAAGCTCATTCGAACGCTTTCCATGAAAATAACGATACATCTTGTGAAATAAGTAAGCAACGTTTATGATTTCAGCACTAAATCAAAAGTTACAGTAGGAATTAAATACACACTTCTAAAGGCTGATTGTCTTAGCTGGTGAATTTAAGAAATACAATCTGGGTGTGAGGAAAATTTAGAAGAATGGTATGCAATAAAATTCGGTTTTGAACTTGGAGACATGCCAAGAAGCGTATAGAATGCTTCAGACTGCTTTTGGACTATCTTGCAAAGAATGGTGTTAAGTTTTTGAGTTGCATGAGGGATTCAAGAAAGCCAGGGATTTTTTGAGAGAGAATGAAAGTCTTCGAAGAAATAAGGAAGTCAAAACACCAGAGTTGGCCAAATAAGGGATTTTATGAGTAAATACCGTCATGTGGTGTCTATGGAGACAATAAGCAGTTTTCTGTCAGGGTGGGAACCTAAAATTCGAAGGATATGCGCGAAGTTTGTCGCAAGAGTGCTTAGAAATATTTGAAAAAAAAAGCGTTGTCATGAAAGCAGAGATGGTCTAGGTGACAGGAATTATGACGAAGGCCATTAAAATGCTCATACCAGAGGACTTCCATGTAGGCTTCTAGAAGTATCTGGAATTGTACAAAAAGTGCATTGCAGCCGGAGGAGATTACATCAGATTTGACTGGAGTTTTACATGTGCACTATCACTAAAAGTGCGCATATGAAATAGTCTAGAAACATGTTGAAGTTACCTTGCATATATAATCCACAAGTCGGAAAATAATATGTATATTATTCAATAATCAGGAAATACTGTTTAATCACTAAATATCACAATGCTGGGTTGGAGAACGCTTAAGAGAGATTCGAGAGTGTACTGAAAAATAACAAGGCTATCATTGTATTGCTCGTAATTTAAAAAAAGGACCAATTAACTACGGGAAGACTGTGACAAATCCAGCGAAATTCCTCAGGAATCTAGCAGAGTTGTTTAAATTAGTCCTTGCGTACAAGAGCGGGACACAAACTGTTTTAAATGATAATAATAATAATAATAATAATAATAATAATAATAATAATAATAATAATAATAATAATAATAGAATAGCAATAACAAAGGGCTACTATTGACCGTAACCAGTTATACAGTCCTTTGGAAATTTTCATCTCTATTTTTCTCGTTATGTACTGAATGTTGGTTAATAAAACCTATATGAAATATGTTCCTTATTAAATTTTAAAGATGTTCTATTCTGAAAGAAGTTTTAAAATTTAATCTAAAAAAAGTTATTTAAAGTTTTTGTGTAACAAAATTAAGATTTTCTCATTATTCAGACCTGTAATAATACAAAGAGGGGGTTGCAAAAAATGATTTGTGGTGAGCGGAGAAATACAAGCTGAAACATAGAGAATATTCAAACCTGTAATAATACAAAGAGGGGTTTGCAAAATGAGTTTTGGTGTGAGGAGAAATACAAACTGAAACAGAGAGAATATTCAGACCTGTAATAATACAAAGAGGGGGTTCCAAAATGAGTTGTGGTGTGAGGAGAAATACAAACTGAAATAGAGAGAAGGAGAGTTTAAAAATATAATCTTAAAAAGATAAGATACAAGTTAGAATAGCATTTCATCCAAGGCATGGAAATTGTTGAACAAAATGTTTTTACTATAGGCTTTAAAAATAAAGGAACAAGATTTAATTTGAAATTAATTTATCTTCAAAGTGCACTTTTATAAATTTTACAAAGTAAGGTATAAAAATTTAATTTAAATTGAATCAATAAATTACCTTGGGTTTATTTTATGTAATGTATATTTTGTTGCAATTTAAAGCATTAACTTTAATCTAGCAATTAATGATATAGATATTAAATTTTCAATGATTTTTTAAAAAGTTTTAAACTATTACTACGATTTAAATGTAACATTTATTCATTTTATTACAAAAAGGTTTATTGGAAATATGTTTTTAAAAGATTGCAATCATGGAAAATAAACGTTTGTTTTTAACAATGCTTGCTTGAATTAATAACGCCCGCCTAAACACACAACACAAACACACGCATATATATATATATATATATATATATATATATATATATATGTGTGTGTGTGTGTGTATGTATATATTAGACCATATATGCAAGCTTCTTAAGACAGATGAAAACAATGTGTATTCTAAGATATGTAGGTATAGATGAATGATGAAACATCTCTTGATATTTTGATTTAGGAGATTTGCATGCTTAGTTTATCTTCATAATATATCATGCAAAACTGATTAGATTATGCTGTCGCCAGAGAAAATAATTTCAGGAACTAATATATAATATCATGATACCATTGGCTGATAAATAAATACCGTAGAAATATCTATTTTCTCAACCCTTCTGTCTAGTTTGTTATCTATGTTTCTTTACATTTCATAAGTGAATAGAAAAAAACATGCAAGTGAATGATAGCATTCCAGCGACAAGATGTCGTCCACCATTTTGTGACAGAAATATTTTCTGTCTGATAAATCTGTACTTGAAATGCATATCGAGTAATTGCGTTGCGGGGAAATACAGACCGTTGGAAAAGCGAATAAGGACACCCGGATTCACTGTCTTGTGTGTTTTTCATGATCTTTCTCTAAGATCTCCAGGCATCATCCCCATCAACCTGGATGTTGAATTCCGTTTGCGTTGCCCGGAGAAGAGTCTATGCACAGGGAAAATTGACAAAGAACATGGGAATAGTCCAGCCATCGTGTTTTAAAGCCAAGTGCCTTTGTGTTCCTAGTTAATTATAACATTCATTTTAAGCGATTTCATATGAAGACAAACTAAGATTTCTATTGTTGGATATTACATATCAATAAGCACGTGGAGATTGCTAGTATCCTAGAATCGTTGGTATCTTGGGGGATATCATCGCAAAACGATATCAGGAAAATGGCACTTAAAGAAAAACAAAATAACAATAATGTCGTTGTTTCTTTCTTGACAGTTTCTAGTTTTATTAATTTTAGAATGTCAAGTAAACCTAAATATTATATTCAAGAAGATTCTTCTAAGTCAGAAGAACATTAATTAAATATATATTTTACTATTATGTATATATGCATATATATATATATATGTATATATATATATAAATAAATACATTTTACTATTATATATGCATATATATAACCACACGGATGAGATGTGAAAAAGCGAAACAGTACTGTATGTGGATGACTATATATATATATATATATATATATATATATATATATATATATATATATATATATATATATACTTTGAGGTAGCTATTTTTCAAATGGAAGGTAACCATTGAAATATAACGAGATTAATAAAAAAAAGTGCTCAGTATGGAAGTAGATAAAGTTACATTTTCAATTTTTCTTAATCTGAAGAAGAAATTCCGCTTTTGAATATAAGTGTTGTTTCCTGAGAAGGTCTCTTGTTACTAAATACTAGAATATCGAAATATGCTCATGACTGTGTAGCAACCAATTACTGCTTATGTACAGGCAAGTTGTTATATATATATATATATATATAAACTACTTAGATAAATAGTTTATCATTAGCACAATCTATCTTGCTAATAATATTTCTACTGATGAAATAAGACATTTATTGAAACTTCATTGAGTAAAGAAAAGCAAAATTCATGATTTCTACTTATTGTGAAATAATAAATTTTGTTTTAATTCTACGTAATTGTATTCAGTATTTCCACGCACAAACACACGCACATACATACAAACACACACACACACACACCCACACACACACCCACACACACACACACACACACACACACACACATATATATATATATATATTTATATATATAAAGAGGAAAGGAGATAGAAAGAGAAAGAAATAAGAAGAGGCGATGTATGATAGAAGGATTTTAGAGGGAAAACACTTTTATTATCACACTTATGAATAGAAAATAATTTACAAAAAGTTTGTTTAATTAAACGGCAGAATAGTCTAATGGTTTAAAATTAAATATCGAGGGAGCATTCCTCAAAAAATAAATTCGTTGCATATGTCGAGCTTTATAAAATATCGTTTCTCTTGAAATGAAACGCAAGTATCGATGAAAATGTTTGCTGTGTGTTTGTCTCATACTTGATCTTGCAATGCATACGTTATTAGACCCGACTGTCCAATCATAAAGTTGTTTTACGGACATAGTCAGAACTGACACGGTATTTATCAGGAAGACGTTAAAGTCAAAGAAATCTTGCATTAACGCATTTTTTCTCTTAAAATATATTATCTCATATATTATTTTTACTTCTAAGAAACTATTCCCGTCCGTATTGAACAACAATCTTTTTAAACAGCGGGCTTACGCTTCATGTTTTCCCTGTTATATATATATATATATATATATATATATATATATATATATATATATATATATATATATATATATATATATATATATATAATCACGTTAAACAAAGCAAGTGTTTAATATATCGTTGCAAATTTAAAAAGAACAACTAAAGTCAACCAGATCTGTGACAAGCGAGTTATTTGTTGGTTTCTTGCTGTCGCCATTGTTGTTTGTTGTTAGGTCTGTTATTGTTGATATTGTTGTTTTTATATAGTAGACAGTTTAATCTATTCTTACTTATTTTTGTTTTATTTAACGTTATCCGAGTAGCACTGGTTTGTTGCTGTTGGAATTTCTGAATATTGAAGATTTTGGGAATAAATACTGTCTAAAATCAGGTAAATAGATAAAAATATTATTGAATTATTAGTATGTATATATATATATATATATATATATATATATATATATATATATATATATATATGCTAACAACGACAATATAATTCTTGCATAGAGGATCCTTCAAACACAATTTTTACCCGTGAAACAACTCTTTAAGCAAACAACGACATACTTACTACACTTAGTCTGAGCGAGACAAAGTTTGCGAGTATAATGGAAATAATCCGACTCTCAGAAAAACGAGCAAAATTTGGCTGCCAAATCAATTTGCATCAATGAGATCATCCGACAATTACACTACCATTATAATTACAGACCCAACAAAACAACAACAATGGCGACAGCATGACACCCATAAATGACTAGCTTGCCACTATTCACCCTCCAAAACCTAAAATATAAAAACATGATATTATCACTACGTGGAGTTTTGAAAGACAGACACTATAATCGAACTGTCAGAGTTATAAAAATTATGTCTGAAACCGTAAGAAGGAAACTCATATTTACTTTTATTGAACCGCAACAGGAAGAGGAAAAAGCTAAATTTATTGAATTGTCTAAACATTTACATAATGCTTTTCCCAAAACACAATGCCAAAATGTCTGCAGATCAAGTGATTTAAAAAAGTTTAAAAGCAAATAGTCAATATTTATGCAACAGAGACGCAGTCATTTTCAATTTTTGCATTTTGGATAATTTATTTATATATGGCCGATTTGTTTTAAACTTTAATTCGTGATACAGGAACAGGAAATTGTCTCCTTTACCTTAACTCATCAGCAGAAATGGTACCCCTAGTATTTTGCATATGACCATTTGAACTACGCTAGATATCTTCCTTCTTATATCTATGACATGCTTGCTGTTCTTGATCCACATCATTCAATAGGAAAACATCTTGAGGCTGGGGATTTTGTAGTTCAGCAACAAAACCATCAAACGACATTGAACCAAACAATGGAATAAGCTACGAATAGAGATAGCAAGACAAGAGCCGGGCAGATTGGAGTTTAAAATAATCTCAACGCTGTTCATCGTTGAGTTTAATCCTCCAATCAACATTAACATGAATATTATGAAAAAGAATTAATTAGCATTTCATCAGGCCAAGTAGCAACATCTTCGATAAAAGACGACATTTGGACAGCACATGAACAAGGCTGTAATATTTCTAATGAGTTTGTTCAACATTGACCAATTTTGAAAAATGTGAAGTTGAATGCAACAATGTATCTTTTCGTTGCAGACAATATACTAGTAGGGAAGTTGTGTAGAAATCCCTATTATGTCTAAAAATGATACAATGTTGAACGAGTGGGATCGATGCGCCGCTGTACAATTCAGATCGATCCAAGTTGACAACAAGACCAATGCCAGCACTATCAAAATGGATCGCTAGAATTCTACAAATAACAGGGACGTAGTCTGGATGAGGAAAATAACGTTTCTGGATACGGTTTTCGTCTTTAGTGTGGTCTCAATAAAAGGTCGCATCATGCCACCTCACATCCTGGCATCAGCAGTGAGATATCAACTGAATTGATAGAAAGATCCCACCATGTTTGCAGCGGTCTCTGCAACGGATATAATGTATGTGTTCCATTTAAGATCAGGAGTAAAGATCAAACCCAGAAGTTTGTCAAAAGATGAGGCCTCCCCAAGATGCAGCTATTCATTCCAATTGATGCCAGATGGAGATCAGAGCGTTGATGATGTACAGATAAAAGCTTGGTTTTAGATGCATTAAAACTAACAAGCCACCTATTTACCCATTGTGCCACTTGCTCAATATAAGAGGAAAGAGAATCAGAGAGAACTTGGTCGTTTACGGTCTTCGACGTGCTTCCATAGATGGTAATGTCGTCAGAATAAATGTCTACGAATGATCTAAGGAGGTGGTCTGGAGGATCATTGATGTAGATCAGGAAGAGAGTTGGGCCCAGGATGGACTCCTGAGGGGCTCCAGCATCAATACTGAGAGCCTCTGATGTCTGCCCATCAACCACTACTCTTAATAACCAATCAGAGAGAAATGATTTAATAGTTGACAAGACATTTCCAGTTATACCATGACTAAAAATATTGTGAAGTATGCCTTTATGCCATACGTTATCAAATACCTTTGATATGTCAAGAGCAATTGCCTTAGAAAGGTAGCTTCTGTCGAGAGATTCGCTAATCCCATGAGATATAACTGTAATCATATCTGCTGTAGATCTAGTGGAACGTAAACCATATTGCATGTCACTAAGAAGGTTATTTTTGCTGAAATGGGTGATTATTTCTCTATTTAACACAGATTTCAGCAACTTTCGTAATATGAAAACTTTGTTACATTAAAAATATTACCAATTTACAATGCCCCCCCGGGACAGATTTAGACACCAGGGTCGTTTATAACGTGGGGAAAAGGAACCAAAAATTGTCTTAGTCGTAAAGGATTTATCATCAACAGAGAGAGAAGAAATTAAAATGTAGCATCTGAAGAGCAGATGCTAAACTTTGATCTTGGCCAAAGGGCCAAGAAGAACAAATCATTTTTATTAGCCTCAACAGCGATAGCATTTTTTCTTTATTTCGGATGTAAGCGTGACACACAAAAGAACACACACGCTATCGTATTAATATATAGATCATTATTATTATTATTATTATTATTATTATTATTATTATTATTATTATTATTATTATTATTATTATTATCATCATCATCATTAATATTATGAATATTAGTATTAATATTAGTATTATTATTAATATTAGTAGTTTTATTATTAATATTAGTATTATTATTAATATAATATAATTAAGTATTTTTATTAATCTTATTATTGTTACTATTATTAATGCCATCATCATCATCATCATCATCATCATCATCATCATCATCATCATCATTATTAAGTTAAACTGTGTAACGTTACCTTTCGGAATAATTTCTAATATAGGGATGTATAATTGATGTTCTTTAAATGATTTTTAGAAAAATCTAAGATAGGAATATTAGTAGAACCGTTTGTATTATTTCTATTTCAAACGCATCTCTCATGGAATAACCTATGTGCTCATGGAAAATGACTGTGAGTTCAATAATAAAAAAAAAATATTACGAAGATAAAATTCCGGATGAATAAATATGAACCACTATATTTAAGTAATCAGTTTTTATGTATTGGTTCGTCTATCTGTTTTGAGATGACTCAACATTACATCTCTGTTATATATGTAATTGTTTTTATCTTATATAAATGATTTATTGTATACAATTAATTTAACACAAGTGATATTTTACCCGGATATGACCAACATAATCTATAGGAAAAATTTACCAGCAATAATATCTTGCTGATGGCATCATTAGATACGAGTGTTTAAACGACACACATCACAGACACAAAGCAGGTGTCCTAAATAAATATAAAATATTAAGTAATTGAAGGTAGCTGTTGTATTCTAACCCATGGTGTGTAACCCTATGATTCAACCCCATATAATCATTTTCTATTACCATACGAGCGTAACGAAATTATCGGCAACTGACCCAGCCATTTAAAGGAACCAATAAAACCTATATAAATCCTTCGATCATTTACATCTCAACGTAGGAATCGCTCTGTGGAATTGTAGCCAGTAAGCTATTAAGCATGGATTGTGTCAGGATTTGAGTTAGGGAGGCTCAGTTTTCGACATAGAGAATTTAATTGTTCTCAAAAGGTCAGCTTTGCGTTGAGAGTGACCATGATCTTGATCGATTCTGATCACCACAGCTTATCATAGATTTCCGGATTTGCTGAGGACGGCATTTGATGGGAATCAATTTATTATCTTGTTCTCTTAAAATCCATAAAGCTTTATGCGTGAAAACTCACGAGTAACCTGATACATAAAATGACCACTGACTTTCAGATATATACACAGCACTTTCAAAATGTGTATTAATTCGACATAGTTAGCACTGTAGCAATATCTCTTATTCGCTTGATATCCTAGTTTTTAATAAGGTATCTAAAGTGAAATAATGCCGGATTCAGGCAGATTCAAAAACGATATTTGCTGTAAGCACTTGATACTCTGACATATTCATAAGTTTATTTTTTGTTAGTATATATTTTATATAACTCGTTTCTTGATCGCAACATGACATAGATTAGATCAAAAGAGTGGGAGTAAGTAGAATAGTGCCGCCGCACACCACAAAAGCATATCACCTAAGGGGACTTTATTAGGGTTTTAATATGGTTTATTCAAAGAGAAAAAGATTGAAAAAAAACTAAGTATGTACAGATTTCTTCACGAGATTAATCAACGCATAAAATTTTTTTAGAAGAATCTGCTGGATTTGGATTTTTTAAATCCTTGCTTTGATTGTTGTTTATTTCGGTATACATGATGGAAAGCATATACTATACCAACTCCAATGTATTCACTGTTGCACCAGTTATAAGCTAACTTAAAATTTAAACAGTATACTATTATGACCATAAATGCGAAAAAAATTCAAGATTCTAATGCAAATGTGGAAATATGCGTTCAAATTATAAAACCACTTTTTTTTTAAATAAATAAAATGGTTTGGTTTACTAACAGAAACAGTTTCAAAAGTCAGACCCAAAAGAAATTAGCAAGATGAGAAAAAAATTCTAGCATTTGAAAAAGTGTCTTTACTTCAGGTTGTTTTTCTGTCTGGCAAATTCATAATGGGTGTTTATTCCTAAATGCCTAGTTTCTGAACTTCTCTAAATGTCATATTCAGAATTTAAATGACCATCTTAGAATTATTTTGAATGTTTATTCAATACATAATAAATTATAATATATCTGACGATATGTATGAACACCACATTAACTATCCTAAAATACTACACTGTAATATTGCCAATAAAAACCACGTGAAACCTTATACATACATGATCATTTATACGGACAAACTGTAAGTCTTTGATCTTTTACGAAAACAAAAGAATGGATCCATGTTTGGGAAGGATTAACCAGATGTTTTGTTGAGTTATTCTGCATATCGGAACACCCAAACAGCAGTGAGCAGGAAGGGAATTCCAAAATCAAGCTGTTCAAGTGAATAAACTATTAGAATATAGAACTTTCTGGCATTTAGGGATTTCAACAGTTAATTAGTAAGATTTTATTGCTAAGCGGGTTCGACGGGTATATGCACGTCGAAGGGACACAAGTGCAACGGGTTTATCAGAGCACATTCGATTAAAGTAGAATATTATCATATTCATATCTATATAGAGACATAACTGTGCTCGAAGTATTCTTCATAGTAAAACTAGATTAAGTATTTATGTAATATATATATATACATATATATATACATATATATATACATATATATATATATATACATATATATAAAGATTGATCGATATAGATATTGATATATATATATATATATATATATATATATATATATATACATATTACATAAATACTTTTCCAAGGATAATATATATATATATATATATATATATATATATATATATATATATATATATATATGATTGATTCTTTCATCGGAGACCAAAAATCAGCGTTCATAATGCTATCCTCCGTAGCTTCTAAGCTCTGTTACACCGCATATATAACTACAAGCCTGCAGATGGTGATGGTGTACTGTGCTCATCGGTCAAAGATGTCTTCTCGAGGGAACAGATAATCTTACTTTGCTGCTTTCTTTGAATCCACAGTGGCATACATATTCGATTTTGGTGGATTTGTCTGGTGCTTTGCCTTCAGATTTGCCTGAAGGGCGGTTATATTCCAATTCTCTTGTTTCTAGAAAACACATCTTCCTCCGTTCGCTGCGATCTCCAACTGCACGATCTCAGGAGCCAAGAGAAATTCACAAGGCGTCAGGTTGTCTTTTAGTTCATCCTTGTAACGAAGCAATTAACGCATTATTGGGGGGCAAGAATTCTTCAGTTGCATATAAAAGAAAGTTGCTTAGGAACTCTTGAGTAAAATATTCTCATGAGATTACCCGACCACAGCATTTGTATCTTGATCAAAAATGATTCCATTCCAGTGAGTTCACACTTCTCCAGTAATTCATCATTCGGAACACAATCTTTCGACCATATCCTAATGACTCTTTGTCAGAGTCAAACACTGCAGTTTCCAAGATGCCCCAATGTCATTCTCACATACAATGGAGGACAGCTTCTTATCAGTAGCTTTTTAAAACGAGTGCATTGTCTCCTTAACATTTAACTTTACTACAACGGTTCTCTTGATGGAAGAATTACGTTGATTCTGAACAGGGAGCTTGATTTTAATCCAGACTGTGGAGCAGAGCAATTTATGATCTGGCCAACATTCAACTTTACTGTAAGAGCGTGTAACATTTATATAATTTCTATCAGAACGACGTACAATGACATAATCAATGAGATGATAATGATTAGACCGGGAGTGTTTCCAACTGGCTTTATTAAAATTAGGCAGCTGAAACACTGTATTAGTGAGAAAAAGATCAAATTCACTGCAAAGAGATAATAAGAGAACACCATTTGAGTTGACTTTACAATTCCATGTGAACAAATGGCATTTTCCCCAAAACCTGAACCAACTTGTTCAAAGGCATATACTATCGTGTTATAAGAAATGTTTTATGGTGGCTTTTTCTTGAAATTGATCACTCTTAACCGATAATGGCTTATTATTGTGAAACGACCGAACGTGAGACTTATTATCAAATAGAATTACTCCAATTTTTCTTGCGGTTCATAGATGAGCGAGTAAAACCCATGTGCAATCAAGTGTTGTCTTCGATATTAAGAAAATATGGGTACATTCGATAGGGACAGTAACAGAGAACACAACGGAACACATTTTAGTTGGTTTAGAGATTAAAAACAGAGGATATAAAGTATAATAAGTAAGCATATAACTCACATCCGCAAAATATCCAAAGTCATAGGACTCCAAATATGGATATATCAGTGGTTCTGACTATTGTCAATGTCGAAGTAATGATGTACCATTTATATGTATTATTATCATACGTCTGGGTATTACATTACATTTAAGCAGACGCCTGATAATAATACATATAAATAGTGCACCATACCTTCGACATTGACAATAAAATGGTGTAGTGCCTAGACTAATTCTGATAAATACCATAACTTTTATTAAATAAAAGATTTCGATTGTATCACATTTAATTGTTATATAACTATGAATAACAGGTACTAAATGTTAATTAGTAACTATTCCATCTATTTCTCGACGCAGACGAAAGCAAATCGCATTTACTGTTCCATACTAACGCTTTCTAGGTACTGGTACATATTTAGAAAAACTAAAATACTAACCACCACTGAACAAAAAGAAATTGGGCAGCAAAACAACACGATTTTAATTAGAAAACAAATCTATCAGCACCAAGGAGACAAAGGAATAGTTCTATATTGACAGCAAAGATGCTGGAATTCTCGGCGCAGCAAGTAGGGTAGGCCTTAAGCTTAAGCAAATACTTGGCTTTGACGCTACTTTCAGGCATAAACAGCGCTTTTTATAATACTAGAATACATAATAATGGAAAACTGGCCGACCAATCGGCGTAAACATTTGACGGGTCAGACACAGAAAACAGTAACGGATGAACCGGCGCAACCATTGACGGACGACTTCAATCAGAATCTGGAAATAAAATCTGAATAGTCAGCCATTAAATACTGACTAGAATCAATCGGTTTATATTGGTAAACTTATTTGAAGCAGTATTGTAACGTGTTTATGTCATGTTGGTTCACAATCGGAGTAATGAATCAACACGCAATTTAATAGTAGATGTTACGATATTGAAATATATCAATATCGTATTAATAAAAAATAAATAAATTTTACGGTTAAAATTCCAAGACGTGAGGGATTAAAACGACCAAGTGAACTGTTACCATGACAACAACGACGACGTCGACAGCGAGGAGAAACTAATAAAAAAGAAGAAGAAAAGAAAATACGCTGATATATCTAAAATTCAGAAAACTGTCTTCGGCGTTTTTTTCGGAGAAAGTTAACCGTTCAGAATTTGAAACGCAAGTTAGTTGCAGATGGGATTCCATGAAGAGAACCTGTCTAACTAAGCACCTCTGCTGGTAAGATTAACATCACTAGAAATATGAACAGGAAACCATAATTGAGGTCCATCGGCGTAAAATAAAGTTTGGTTTATCTTTGACTCTTTTTATTTGTCAATTATAAAGACATATCGGATCACTTTAAGAGAACTATTAAATACGAAAACTCAGAAATCTCGCTAGACTTTGATATATATATATATATATATATATATATATATATATATATATATATCGCCCGAAAGAAAGAAAAACAAACAAATAAATAAACGGGAAAATCAACAGGAGTGGCTTTCTTTGATATATTATACAAAGACATACAAAGAAATGATAATGAAAGGGGCAAAACTCTGTGAATAATCTCTGTTTAAACTTGAATTTCCCTTATTTTACTGTGTGTTCGGTATACGAGACATATATCTATACATATACATATACAAAAATGGCAAGATAATAGGAAAAAGAGAAAAGAAGGACTTATGAACTTAAATATATATATTATCTTTTGAAATTTGTATATATTACCTATTAGTTCTTTGATTCTGTTCATTAAAATAAAAAGGGGTATATATATTCATGTTGAATTGATTATATTTTCATGGTGAAAATATATGCTTAAGCTTCTCTGAATTACCATTTCTTACAGCGATAGACAGCCGATTGCTACATAAATCTATCTATCCATCGGATTTCTATTTTTTACAGATCACAAGCCTGTAGACCGTGTTTAAGTCAAGAAGGGCAGATGATTCTTATCTGCATATAAATGCTCTTTTGGAAAGAAAAAGAGAAAGTCAATTAAATACGGACTGGCATGTAGCACCCTAGTGGCTTTCAACGCGAACCGAGGAAATTATTTTTGAAAATTAATTTGTCATGATCGGATAATAAAGCAAATATCAAAAGGGGCACGCCACATAGAGTAGACTTAGTTATCTATGACGTGAGAAAAACAAGGACGGTTCTAATTTTTTCCTTTTACGAGAAGAAAGTATGGTTTTAATATTTCTATAAAAATATTGCATAACATACAACGATAAGAATTTGAGAGCGAGCACCAGAATCACCTGAGCATAAATGAAATTGCAAGTGTAGAAATTAATAAAAAGTTGTACTACTTACATCATGGAAAAATATTTCGCCAAATAAATAGAACAGTATTTATTACACTTAAATAATAATCGCCTGGTTACTGATAGCAGAACAGTCTCATGTCTTTTCTTTTTCCCCAATGAAATTAAAAAAAATATTGCTAGAGTAATGTGTTAAATCTGAATTACACACGGTTATTAGGGAAACTTGGTGATTTTCAGGAAAAAAAAGAAAGACAAATTTAATAGACATAATGTATTAACAACTAAACTAAACAAGGTAAGATTTATATATATATATATGTGTGTGTGTGTATGTGTATGTATTTTTGTGTATGTGTGTATGTATGTGTGCATATATACACAGATAGAGAGAGATAGATAGGCAGGGAGAGATCAATACAAATATTATTCATGTATACACATAATGTTTTTGGATAATATGACAGTGTATAGGTTTTTATTTATATTGCGTATTTTATTAAACACACAAATATGACCTATCATTGTATATATTCATAAAATAAAAAAATTACAGAAGCGTTCGGGTGTTATCTATGTACTGATTCATCAGGCTAGTAGATAGTTTTCTTGTTAATAGTTGTTTTAATATATCCACGTGGTGTTGAATTTAACTAGCTTAAACCCGGATTTGTTGTTATTAATTACCAGCGATTAATATAAGTTCTTTTTTAGTTTTGCTAAATGTTGCGTTCGACTGATTTTGATAGTTCTTTTTTCTTACATTATTTTCTTTTGAGTCAACCCCTAAGCAAGAGTGAGCCTTGTATAAACACGTTCGTGATGAGAATAATTTCTTCTCTATGTAATTTGTTATTCCTTACTAAATAAAATATCGCATTAGTTTAGGTTTTTACTTATTTGTTGTCATGTATAATCTAAATATCTATAAAGTTTTTTTTTTCATTTCGACCTGACATCGGTATTAAAAACAAACTTGTTTGTATACTCAAACATGCGAATATATGAATGTTAACTAATTTGCTTTTTTTTAATGAGCATTAGATAATTACTTATCTAGCTGCTAATGTTTTTCATCACATGATTGTTTTATTTCACTATTATACTGAATTCTATTTATACATAGTTTTTACATTTTTAAATAAGAGTTTCTTCGTTGATTCGAATATGCTTCTTTCTATAGAATGCGCATAATGCTTGTATTTCCTGGTTATTTAATCTTGAAGAATCATACTCACATAATTCTTTTTGATATTACTTGGCAAGTATTGTGATTCGGGTAATTTTAGTTGCCAGTAAGTTTCTAATCGACAACATGCCTCAAATCAACAGTCACGCATTTTCCTATGAAATATTAGCTCTCTCATGTCTATTTAATGAGATTTATATTTCTACTTTCTTGTATTTTCTTTGTATTTGAAATTTAATAACTAATATCGTCAGAATAATGTATGTAAGCGAATTGACTTTGTTTGATAGAATTTCTTTCAGTTTAAATGTAGGAGCATTCCATCTAAAATTTTCATATATTTCAAATTGTTTCCATGAGTTCGAATTGTTGAGTGTGTTATGATTTTTATTTACAAGACAGTGCGTGTTTATAAGTAAACACCGTGAGTAATTATAGTGATAGAAATTATGTTCAAATTTACTATTTACAAGAACGATTCAAGATCAGAAGACGGCAAATCAGAATAATTTTGGTAATTGCAAGCTTTCCTATTTTATCATAAATGATAGTGTACTCTGATTATCAAAGAGAAAGGATTTAGTGGTTGAGAGCACATTAACTGATATTCTGTAGCTGAAAATCTTAGTAAGTTGAATTTTTTTGCGAAACTCTACTTAATGCCTGTTATTTCAAGAGCTATTTCCCTAGAAACCGTTTCGATTTAATGACATTGTCTGCAATTACAGTTCGCCTATTAAAAGTATACTCCTAGCTGGCAAACACTATATCCTATCTAATAGTTCGTTTTTCTTCTTTTCAGGAAGTTCCCAACAATTCTATTAATCACATATTATGTAAATCTCCTTAATAATCAATTGGTATGTAGTTACAGAAGCAGAACATCGATCCCCAGTAATTTATATACAAGATAGACTAACTACTTTTTCCAACGCGTTGGGCAGCATTTGTTTGAATAACACTTGTTCCAGTTGTACTTGTTTCAACACTATGATTAAATTGTTATCGGGGCCAGTTGCATTGTTCAATTCAATGTTCTTATTAAGTCTAGCAACATCACGGACATATATATATATATACGTATATACTTTATACATATATATGTATATGTATATATATATATATATATATATATATATATATATATATATATATATAGTGTAAAATTTTGAAGAAATTCAAAGACTCACGTTTTCTTTTTTATAACCTTAGTTTATTTCCTGGATTTTTTTCGATTAGAGCTGTTTCATTGATGATTAAGTAGGCAATTTTACGATTTATGTTTCCATAAAAATATCCTGTCCCCATCAACTTCTTCAGATGTTTATCCATTAGATTTTTACAACAAAATGTACATTTTTAACATGCTGAACATCGTATTTGAATAAAAAAAATTCCAAAGCCATGCCTCCTCACTTCCCCCATCTTTTGGCATTAGAGACCGAAAAGCAACACATTTTTGACGCCTTCATTAACGGCTTATGTAATCCCCAGGTAAGACAACGTTTTCTGTGGCATAAAACCCTTACACATAGAACAGCTTACGAGTAGGCTATACCTTTGAATGTGCTATACTGCAGTCTGGTTCTTATTTATATTAAGATATCGATGGGCACCGCGCTTAACCTACCTTTTCCTACTGCCCCTCCTCATGACGATAGTGCGACGAAGCTTCAAGAACAATCGATCACTGCCGCTTTAAAAAGGGGCACCTACTATTTTTATGACTTATCTAAAACACCTACGAATGTTATGCGCTACCAGAGATACTCGCTGTCATAAATGTAGAAAACTTAGTTATTTTTCAAAGGTACGCAAGTATTCTAAAACCCTATACAAAGCCACTCGTAAAAATATATCTGCAACTTTCGTAGGCTCTTCTGGCTGCCTTTCAAAACTATTTGTAAAAGTGAAAATTAACGGGAGACGTACGAATGCTTTAATCAATACCGGGAGCTCAGAAAATGTTGTCAAAGAAAGCTTGGTAAGAACCAACTAATTATATTTTCTCCCTTCCCCAGCGGAGTAACAAGGACAAACGCGTCATTGTATGCACAATAAGTGGTTATTATTTTGTGGACTCACCATTTAATGATGTATCCTATAAAACCAATAAATTATCTGTAATAATAAACATTTGTTGCGAAATAATACTGGGACACGATTTTTGCAGCAACACTTAGAGACTGAAGTTCCAGTTGGCGGTTCAATGCCCGCATTGAAATTTTGTGGACTGGCGACAGTAAAAATTCAGTACCTGTCACTTTTCAAAAACCTAAGTGAAAACTGAAAACTGAAAACCCATAACAGTGAGAAATAGACGGTTTATTATAATAATAAAAAACATAATTAACTCTGGCATAGAATGATTACTCGGGGAGGGTATAATTAAGCCTTGCAAATAAATTTGAAGGGCTTAGGTAGTTATAACTACTTCTGGAAACCATAAAAAGAGAATGGTTATAACTTACTTCCAAACCACAAAGATATTTACTCTTTTTGGTGCTTTCCAACTATCCAGGATAGACCAGATCGAGATCGAGCTTTACAGAGCTTTCGAGGCAAACGGTCGACTATATCAATTTCACAGGATTTATTTTTGACGTTACGAATAAGGTAGCCGACTTCCAAATGATAGTCGATCAAATCATACCCGATGAGAAACTGGAAGGCACATTTACGTACATTGACAATGCTACAGTGTGTGGCCATAAGAAAAAGGATCACGACGAATATCTCAGGGTTAATGTCCGCCGTCGAAAAATATAATCTTAACCTAAACGACGACAACTACTCGTTTGGACTGGACAAAATTAACCTATATGGGTATACCATGAGCAAATGTTTTATAGCGCCGGATGTAGAACGATTAATACCTTTACTCTAGATGCCTGTTCCTCACAATCGGTCTTCGATTCGACGTGGTATGCGCATGGTTGTCACTCCTCACAATGAATTACATCGTTCGCATATCAAATACATCAATTAACATAAGTAGAGACGTTTGCTATATCCTGTCAAGCTGTTGAGACATTCGAGGAAGTCCAAAAGGATATTGCGAAATCAGCAATTACAAAAATAGACCAAAATATTCCTCTGTTTTTTTAACGGATAAGTCAGACTGTGACATTGCAGCTTCTTTGAGACAAGCTGATCGTCCTATAGCCTTTCTTTCAAGGACTCTCTCTCTCTCTCTCGGGCTAAACGAAAACATCCCTTGATTGAAAAGTGGTTTGAGTTGTCCCCCTTTGCAAATTGGCTGTTTGGAGAAATGGAAAACTAGATGGTTCTGTGTGGTTTGAGTTGTCCCCCTTTGCAAATTGGCTATTTGGAGAAATGAAAAACTAGATGGCTCTGGTTGATAGTAAATTTGCATAAGTGGAGAAATGGGCAGCATATAAACGGTACTTTTTTAAAGCAGGCGTGAAGAGCGCAGAGAGTGAAACGACGGTTGGAAGAAGTGACGGTGAATTATTTTTGGACGTTGAAGAGCTCGACCTTTTGGAAGGAACATCTGTGGTTTATATATATTTATTTTTATTTATTTTTTTCTAATTGACTACAAGCTATTTCGGCGGGAACTATGGAAGCAAAGAGGATCAGTAGTGAAATGCTTAAGACGTTCTCTGGAGAGGGAGATGTTATAACGTGGCTGACCAAGGTTAAACTTGTCGCTAAGTTGCGGGACATCGCGGATGTAGCCAGCTTGATACAGTCAGAAGAGCCTCCAGTTCCTACATTGATGATATTTTGGTGGATGAGACGGTAACAACTGCGGAGGACGTAGTAAAACGCCTCAACAGCTTTGGGCTAATTGCAAAGCGCCCGGAATCGTTGGAGGGAGGAGCTGTGTTAGGGCTCCAACTAAGAAAGGACCAGTTAGGACGGTTAGTGTTCCGAAGGGGAAATGAGATCCTGGAGGTGTCGGAAAAATTGAGCAGGCGAGAACTCTTCTCAATATGCGGAAGACTGGTGGGCCATTACCCTATTGCAGGATGGCTACGGACTGCATATAGTTATATCAAAAGGCTATAGGTGGTGTTACTGCAGAAGATGCTGCTTGGTTGCGGAAGAAGGACGACGGGGCTCACATAAATGTGGCGGAACTGGATGCGGTTATGAAGGGCATCAACTTAACCTTGAAATGGGGGCTACAGAATGTTGAGGTGAGGACCGACTCAGCCACTGTGTTCTCTTGGATCCAGTCCGAAGTTACAGGAGAAAGGAGGGTGAAGACGAAAGGCGCTGCCGAGATGCTAGTAAAGCGTCGATTGATGATGTTAAGGGAGCTGATTAGGGAATTTGATCTTCAACTTAGGGTCACTATCGTTCCGTCAGCGAAGAACAGGGCAGATGTGATGACGAGGGTGCGGAAGTCCTGTATAAAAGCGCTGAATGAGGCGGCTGTTGCAATATGTTGTTTGAATGAAGACACTCTGAAGGATTTGCATGACATGCACCATTTTGGAGTGGATAGAACCTTGTTCTTGGCCAGGAGGTGGACCCCAGAATCACAAAGGAGGCCGTTAGGACAGTGGTTGAGAGATACAGCCGGTGTCACGCAATCGACCCTTCGCCGAGTAGACACGAAGCTGGTGAGGTTCAGGTGGCAGAGAACTGGAGCAGGTTGGTGATAGACGTAACGCACTATCGACAGAGGCCGTATCTGTCAATGGTCGACTGTGGACCAGGAAGAGTAGCCATTTGGAGGGAAATCAAGGCGGAAAATGCAGGTGAAATTGCAAAGGTCTTGGAAGAGGTGTTTTTGGAGAGGGGTCCAGTGACGGAAGTGCTAATGGACAATGGAACTGCCGTTCGCTCCGCTGCCATTGAGAATGTGTTGGATAAGTGGGGAGTGCGGCGCTATTTCAGGGCTGCATATAGACCAGGCGGAAACGGAATTGTGGAGCGGCATCTCAACACCATTAAGGCTATAGCTGAAAGGGGTCAGATTTCGCCGCCAGAAGCTGTCTTCTGGTATAATATGGCTCCAAAGTCAGGGCAAAAAGTGGAGTCAGTGCCGCAGAGGGCAGTTTTCAAGTACGAGTGGTGGCATCCCCGAACTGCACAGGTACCCGCGGAGGAAGGCGAGAAGCGAGCGACTGTGCGAGTGGGAGAGGAAGTGTGGATCAAACCGCCTGATACTCGCTGTACCACACGCTGGGGGAGGGGCATTGTGACAAGTGTCCAGTCCCCGAACAATGTATCTATCGACGGCATCCCTCGACACATCCTTGATGTGCGGCCGGTAGTGTTATCATCAGAGGAAGACAGCGACGTCGAGCCAAATAGTGACGTTAACGAAGAGGCTCCGCGGAGATCGCAGCGAGAGAGACGGCCGCCATGTTGGTCGAGCGACTACGTGATGGGTTGACATGTGATGATCGTGTAGATCAAGGGGGCGTGTGGTTTGAGTTGTCCCCCTTTGCAAATTGGCTGTTTGGAGAAATGGAAAACTAGATGGCTGTGTGGTTTGAGTTGTCCCCCTTTGCAAATTGACTATTTGGAGAAATGGAAAACTAGATGGCTTTGGTTGATAGTCAATTTGCATAAGTGGAGAAATGGGCAGCATATAAACGGTACTTTTTTAAAGCAGGCATGAAGAGCGCAGAGAGTGAAACGACGGTTGTAAGAAGTGACGGGGAATTCTTTTTGTGACGGTGAATTATTTTTGGACGTTGAAGAGCTCGACCTTTTTGAAGGAACAGCTGTGGCTTATATATATATTTTTTTCTACTTCACTACAGAAGTCTACGCCATAGTCGAGGCATTAAGAAAATGGCGGCACTACCTGCTCGGACGTTACCTTAAACATTACTGGCCACAAATCAGTTGTTTTATGTTCAACTTTAAGACTAAAAGCCAAATAAAGAGTGAGGAAATAGCGAGAAGGAAAATTGAACTATCTCGTTCCTCCGTTGACGTCTGCTACCGCCCCGACAAGAAAATCTTAACAGATGATACATTGTCAAGAGTGTGCTGTACAACAACAAGCGTGTACTAAACCTGAACGCTACATAACAATCTCTGTAACACGGGAATTACTGAATGGTTCATGTTGTGAGGTGTAGAAACTTACCGTTCTAATTAGAGGAGGTAAAATGAATTACAAATTCCTGCCAAAGGTTTGCTCAAATAAAGCCTCGGTTTTATAAACCCTAAACTGACGTTTTAATAAAAGCAGCACAACCGTTTGAAAGACTCCGTCTTGATTTTAAAAGACATCTACAAAGGAATCAAGGAAAGTATATATATATATATATATATATATATATATATATATATATATATATGAGCAAACAGTTAATAAAATATGTTAAAAAAACTTTGAAATGAGTTAAAACATATTTAATCTGAAAAGGAAACACTAGATAAATGGATAGTCCTTAATCCGCGGAGTTTCTAAGAAATACTCTCCTTCTCATCAGAGGGTAGGAATTAGCAAAATGCGGGATCGGATTTTGCATGCAGAAGTATTCGATGAAACAACAAGTAAGTCAAAGATCTTACTTGAAAACAAAATAAATTAAGCAGAGGGAATATGGTAAAGAAAAAGGTGATTACACATGAATGGATAGTATGGTGGAAGATAAAAAATCCAGTGACGGTAAAATCCAAATGTAAAACTTCAAGAAAGTTAAAATAATTTCCATTTGTACAAGTAAAATCCAAGAAAATCCCGTAATTGGAAGAAGATGGTCCATAATAATCCAAAGGCAGAAATCCATGGAATAATTGACAAACATGTGTACAAGGAAAAATAATATTAATAAAAGAAAAATAAGATGTGCTTTTCACTCTACTTCCGCGACATAACTATAAATAAAAAGATCTAGGAAGAAAAAGGAGAGAGAAAAAATGATAAAGTTAAATATAAAATAAAGGGAAACAAATGTCAAAACGACCCAGACAGGAGATGTTAAAGGCGCGAAAATATATATAGGGCAAAATAATATTGGTCAACTAAAATGTACAGGTGATCACTTAAAAAATGTAAGCAAGAGTTATTAAACGACACTAAAAGGAAAAAAGGAATATAAAAATAAATAAATAAATATGTAATAAATAAATAGAAAATAAAGAATAAATAAATAAATAAGAAAATAAAATATGATAAAAATAAAATATAAAATATAATATATAATATAAAATAAAATAAAATAAGAATAAGAAAAGAATCAATATAAAAAATAAAAATTATTTAAGGGGAGAAGATGGTCGGTATCTGCAATTTCAGGAAAAAATAGTAAGTAAATTCATATAGTAAAATTTAAGTAAATATACATACAAGATATGAAAGTGTGGGTAGATTGATATATTAGATAGATATGAAAGTTTAAAGAATAAAACAGAAAATGCAGATTAAAAAAACGGCCATGCAAAGAAGAGATAAAAAATTTAAATAAAGGATTATTAAATTATAAAGTATTAAGAAGTATGTCGAAAAACGAAATAGTTAAAGAAAAATATTTTATATCTATATAAAAGGTAAAAGTAATAACTATGTAATTTCAAAATTGCCATAATTAAATTTGGACTTATGTTTACAGAAAGAGATCAGTTTATTTTTAGAATTTATTATATTGTTACTTTGAGGGGAAGTAATTATAGTTATAGCTTCGGTTGTACAGAGGCGACATGACTTAGAGCCTGGGGTAAAAGACTTAACTTTTGTATAATAGTCCATTTGATTGAGAAGGGATTATTGTTAGAGTTAAGTTTTTTTTAAATTAAAGTGGTTAGAGAAGTTCCTTGGTTATTATTAGAATTATGGTTGTTAAAAGAAGAAATGTGGTTTGATATTCTTTTCTTAATTACTGTTGAAGTAGCGCAGATATATGTATGTACTTTATTAAAAGCTCGAGGTCTGGTATTAATATTAATTTGCTGATTTGCATTAGTTAAATAGTTTGAAGTTTGTTCATATTGTTCAACAAATGGTGGGACAATGTCTGTATGAGGACTATTTTGGAGGGGATAATGAGTGTTGTTAGTGTAAGGCTGGCTGTTAGGAGAATATTATTATTCTCATTAATATAATAATAATAATAATAATAATAATAATAATAATAATAATTATTATTATCATCATTATTACTAGTTGTATGATTGCTCGAATGGTGTATTGGATTAGTAACGATATCAGATTGAGGATGGGAAGAAGAATAACTTGAAGACGAAATATTAGTGTCTGTTATGGGAGGATTGCGTGGGAGCTTTGTAATAGTGCAAAAATATATAACATCTTTATGGATACAATCATTATTGAGTGGGCAAAGATGCTTGTTATTACAATTACAGTTAGTCTTGGGTTTAATTGGGAAAGGGATTTTTTGGGGCTGATTTAATTTTTTTGTTATTAGATGTAAAGATTCTTTGTGCTAAATTAGGCATTGTTGAATAAGAAATCCGGATTGAATTTTTATTGAAAATAGAACTATATCTGTGTGGCTATTTGAAAGAGTTTTGTACAATGTTGAAGAATTCCTTATGTATATTAGTTTTGACATTATGGTTAAATGGAGGATTAAACCAACTATTTTTCTTTCTCCTGATGTGACTAGGTGGGTTAGAGGCATTGCGATTAGTATTTTGGTTTGGATTATAAATGTAGACTGGTTCATTGTTATTGATAGCGGCAGATCTTGTTATTTGAACTGGTTTCTTACGAGTCACATTGTGTGTGATTACAGATTTAAGGCGGCCTGAAAGAGGAGCATAATTGTTGTATTTACTCTTTTCCTTGTATCCTGAGTTTCATAAAGAATTATTGAAGAAAGTAGCATTTTGATTAAAAGTTTTTTTTTATCAGCAGAAAGAGCAGAAATTCTTCTAGAGACAGATGGTACTATAGATTTTCTAATTGAGTTGGGGTTATTAGAAGATTTATGGACGTATAAAAGCGTAAGATAAGGTTTATGATAGGGAGTATGAGTTTCGGCGTTAAGATTAAGTGTAACATCTAGGAAATTTGAAGTTTTTTTGTTTGGTTCGATAATTATAGAAAGGCCAAAGTTATTGAAGAAGTTATGTAATTTTTTAATAGTTTTCTTGTACTCTCTTGACCTAGTTGTTGTAGTAAAAAAGGGTATCGTCTCTATAAAAAACCCCTTGGATATGTTTAAAGTGGTATTTAAGTTCTTTCAGTAAGAAGAGTCCCACTAAATCTGTAACTTCTGAAGAGTCAGAAGCACCCAGCAAGATGTCAAAAGTCTCAGGGTTATCCTTTCTAGTCCAAAACTTATTGTTAAATTGTATAAGGGACTTTCTCGCTAGGAGAATTAATTTTATTTCTAAATTAGTTAAGTCAGAATTTCTTTTAGCAAAGAGAGGAGCCTTATTTAAAAGGATCGGAGAAATTGATTGATAATAATTTTGAATGTCAATTGTTATGAAGTTAAGAAGGTGTTTATTTTCAAGGGAAACATACCAATTAATTACGGAATCTGAATTCAGCCAAAGAGGGAAACCTACTTGTTCTTTAATGGAAGGGATGATTCTATTTAAGATATTTTTGCTTACAGCTCCTAAGTCAGAGTTAGATGGGCAGATCAATCTGATGGAGGGGTTGTCATAGAAATTAGCTTTATGATCTTTGGGGGTGAATCTAGGAGTACCCGGAGAAATTATTTCAGTGAAGTTATGAATGTTCATAGAAGTCAGTAAAATTTTTACTTAACATATATATATATATATATATATATATATATATATTAACTATTGTCAACGAATATTCACGGTTTCCTTTTGCCTTCACTTGCTCAGACATATTGACTATTGCAATTATACAATGCCTCTGTTCACTATTCGTTTTCTTCGGAGTCCCTGCCTATATACATTCGGACCGAGAGCTTTCTTCTATATCAGAGCAGCTTCGACAATTTCTACAGAAACGAGCAGTAGCTATAAGCTGGGAAACTCCCTATTACCCTAGGAGTAATAGCCAATACGAAATATATAACGGCATTATTTGGAATCACGTTCGATTGCCTCCATCAAATAACGGATAATTGGAAAAATCTCCTTCCTTTCACATTACACAACATTCATCCCTATTGTGTATATATATGCCACCCCATACGACAGGTTTTTACCTCTTAAGCGACGGAGTTCCGCGCGAGATTCGCTTCTATCTTGGCTCTCTCGATCCGGCACTGTGTTTCTGAAACGACTATGCACGTTGCATTAAGAATTATCTCTTGGTGGACGAAGTAGAGCTCATAGATGTGAAGCCCTAGTACGCTCTAGTACAACATGCAGGTGGTAGAAAGTCTAATGTATCTCTGGGAGACATACCACCTTCGGAAGACTACCAGGACTGAGGAAAGAGCAACTCCCCCTGATACTGAAGCCCCTCCGGAAGATTATTGCACTGATCCTGACACGTCGTATAATGACACTGTCTCCGTTGGGTCTCTATCAGACACATCGCATAGGCCAACACCTGAATCCATGACAGAAGGAGGACTAGCAACGAAAACATATATTTATCCAGAGACAGACTCTGACGCGGAAGGGCCTTCTCCTTTGAGAAAGAGACATTACAGAGCAAGATATTTTAGAGCTCACAGACATGCTCGCACTGAAGAGCTTCTCTAATTGCGTACTCCAACTCCGAATCATAAACTACCTAGACGGCCACTGCGAGTTCGTAGACAGCCTAGACATTTAAGATACTTTTTTTTCCAATCGTAAGAAATTTGGTAGGTGGAATGTTGTAAATATCTATTTTATAATCCAATCTTAATTGAATACAAGATTACTAGACGGTATCTCTTGTCCTGTTTTTATTAAAACCTGGTTTGAGTAAACCCTTCTTAATGCGCTGCATATTTCATCGGTGTCACTTACACTTTACATTTGTTTGTACCGGGTCAATGTGCCGATGAATAATGCCCAGCCCCTATCGATGTAACCATTCTCGCTCGCAGGTTTATCCGTTTTTTTTTTTAGTGGGGGATCGGTTTGAAACATTTTCCCCGCCGGCGGGAAGCTCATTGTTTTCGTTCTGTAATTTCTTAACTGCTGCACTAGTTTCAAGTAACGTTCGTCATCGCGTTGTCTTGACGTCATGACTATTCTAATTGCAGTAAGAAAATTATCCGGTAAAAGTAAATTCTGTAGAAATGAATCCTGTTCGTTGTGCTATGTAAAGTGGATTTAGAAGTTTCCTGAGTCCGAGACTAGCTCTGAATTTATAACACCGCATGACGACCGGTGTTACACTTGTTCCCGACCCGTCTCATCGGTGTCTCCCATTCTTTACACAGATCCATCATGGTTACAGATTATTGGACTAAGGTGGGCATCTAGACAGTTTCTCACTTTGCTCCCTGTGACTTTTAGATACCCCCTAAGCTTTAGAGACTGTAGTCATGAGACAAATGAGAATATGAAAATGGAAGTGACAGGAATCATTGACGCGCTCAGAGAAGGGGACTTCCATGAGGCCTTTTAGAAATGGTTGAACAGGTGCAAGTTTATTGCAATCGGAAGAGATTGATTCCAAGGTGACTAGATTTTGGTTTGTATTATCAATAAAAGTTTCCATTCAAAAAAGTCAGGAAAATGATCGAAGCCACCTCGCATATGTAGATATTAGATACATTTTTAAAAGAAAAATATTTAATTTAAAGAGTAAATATCCCATATACAATCTTACGTTGATGCAAGTGGCGCTTATTAAATGCGTTTTTTTTGGGGGGGGTCGTCTTAACATATTAAATTTGGAAATGGGAAAATGGATAGCGGTGAATGTTCCTATAAGATAGCCAACCATAAGCACGGTAAATTTGCTAGTCTTTGTTGGTCAAGGGTTAATCTATTGAGTCGCATAAGTTCCAATGGAAACAGATAAAACGCGAGTGTCGAGCACGGGTTTTATCTAATTGTATACACAAAAATTAAGAGGTGTTGCAGGTCATAATTTCTATTATATTATACCAGTACCGCCGGGCATATCCGAGTGACCGATGCAATTATTACTATTTTTGTTATCGAAATATAGAGGTCTTTGAATACGAATTGTGCAGGAAAACTTTTCGACAGCAAAGAGGAATTTAAAAAAGATAAATAAATGTTAATTCAATTCGATATGAAGGAAGATATACAACTTTGGTATATTTACATAATAAGATAAAATTAAGCGAACAATAACTAAGTAATTTGGATTCTATAAATAAACAGGTAAATACGTGACAAAATCAGGTAAGCGATTCGTTGTGCTACTTTAAAGTCATGGTGTTTTTTCTTTTTTTTAGAAGTAAAAAATCTATTTTCAACATTTACAGAACAAAAAAAGGAGAACATTTTACTGATGTCAAAACAGACAATGTTATCTTTCCATAAATGAATTCTTTCTGTACCTTAATATCTGTGTATTGATAGATTGTTTTTTATGTGTTAACACCGCAGACACACACACCCAAAAGAGACCGGCAATATAGACGCGAACGACGTTCACGCATATATAAAGAGATACGTTTATATATATAACACCTCCATACGCCGGAATTTATATGCTTACCAAGGAATATTATTAAATAATATGGATTTCTCACTCCTGTAAACATTGCAATAGGAAACGCATGCATATATATATGGGTAGAACTGCCGATTATCAGCGCAATGGTTGTGGGTTCAATCACCGACTAGGGAAAGGTGTTAATCTTGCCGCAGTGATGTGTTGTGCCAGAACACACCCTTCTGTATGTGGATAACTATACATTTTAAGCCTCTCTTTTTAGGTAGAGCACTGTCATAAATGTAATTCACCCGATACTTAATTGACTATAAAGCGAATCTCGCTGTTGGTTTAGAATAAACAAGCTGCTCAAGCACTGTAAAAAGCGGTGGGCGAATGTTTATTTTAATGGGCATTTGGTGAGGTTATTTGTGAGCACTGGTCCCAATGGCATGGGGGTAAAACTGCCGACTATCAACGCTATCAATTATTATTATTATTATTATTATTATTATTATTATTATTATTATTATTATTATCATCATCATCATCATCATCATCATCGTCATCTTCATCGTCATCGTCATCGTCATCGTTATTGTTATTGTTATTGTTATTATTATTATTATTATTATTTTTATTATTATTATTATTATTATTTTTATTATTATTATTATTATTATTATTATTATTATTATTATTTAGGCTGCGACGGAAAACAGATTTTTTTCTTTCGAGGGTGTTAGTTTACATTAGTTGTCCACGAGTAGTAAAAAAAAATCCCAATGGCGGACGATAGATAATTGACGCACGTGTGTTTAGACGTAAAGTTGAAAATACAACGAACACGTTTTGTCTCCTTTTTTTGGAAATTGTGTTTTTGTTCTGTTTTTTCTTTCTTTTTTGAGTATATTTCGCTGATTATTTAACGATATAACGGCATGTTTCATTGCGACAATGAGAACGTTTTAAATTTTGGGGGGAACGAAGATTGTTCAGCGTTCGTTAGGTCACCATTTGAAGAAAAATATCACGTCGGTGGTCTACCGGATGTTAGGAACATGATGGTATGATGTGTGATAGACGACCCGTCCCCATGTGTGTAATGGTGAATGTATTTAATGGTAGAGGAATTGAAAAGGCAAAAGGTCGCATAATAAAGTCGAAAACATACCGTTATATACCAGCGAAAGAAATGCAATTTACTTACATAAATATGCATGAAGAAGCGATAGAAAGAATAAGAGTTCGTTAGAATAACAGTTCGTTACTTGCGATCGGTAGCTGTGAAAGACTGACTGGCTTGTCAGGGCGCTGTGGTGCCTCATACCACCTGAGGCGGTGTTTGTTACAGTTTGACTGCTTGAAGGTCCAGCGTAAAAAAGAGGAAGACATATGGGGAACAGGAAGTGACGTAACTAGGTCGCTCTTCTGAGTTAAAGGGGCGACAATCGGGTTAGGCTGGGAGTTTTCAACTCCCACAAGCTGTCAGATAATGCAAAGCTCTACACGATGATTCATGGTAAAATAGATTTTAAATGTCTTATTACTACGAGCTGAAAAAGTTTAACGTGTATCCCAAGCGAATGGAGAACGTGATAAGTATACTGTAGATCAATCGATGTTCATTCATGTTTCAATCTCAATTATGTCTTGACTTCCACCTTGTAGAGGATACTTTTAGAAATATAGTGGTATACATAACTTCATCGGATTGTTACTCTCAACGCCTACACTGTAAAGTTATCTTTTCCTAAGAAGCAGATCATCAGTTACAACGAAAACTTTAACTATTTCTACCCATGAATTAGAATGCTTTTAGTAAAAAGTTTCAATTTCTACAAATTACCAAACATTATTAAAAAGGTTGCTTCGAGAAGAACGTGTCTCCATAGCATCTACAGCGTGTTATTCACTGTAGAGATGATATCGTCACATGATGCTAGGATGTACATAGTTTGTTGTCATATTTTATGTAATTGAAGCTGAATATTAGCTTACATGCAAGATCTTATTAAAAAATGTAACAATACAAGTTTTCGATTTATTCTGTTAAAAGGATGTGTCGAATTTGACATCAAAACGCAATGCCCCTCCAGTTTTTCCTTCAGTTTGTATTGTTTAAGGCCTTGTTCTAATCTTTGTTTAACATTCTAGTCAACACATGTCTATAGTAAGTCGCTTTCATCTACAATAATTTTTAATTTCTAACAATTACAAAATGCTCGTATTATAGATATCACGGGTGCTATTGTTGTATATGTGCAAATAAATAAAACTTTACATATTGCATAGTTATGATAATGTATGCATTTTCGTAAGTTATTTTATTATCGGAATCCTTTAGGATAAGTATTAAGTATATTTATTATTGATTTTTTTCTGGACTGTCATCTTCATCTTTATAGCTGTTGTTTCACCGCGTTTCGGCCAACTATTTCTCTGGTCTCCCTCGGGTGGTTAACTGCAACGGGATAAGAATGTTGAATTTCTTAACTGTATCCTAGTTGTTGCTGTCTCACGACGCTTGGGCCAACTAATCTTCGTGACGGGTTTTGGATAAGATTGAAACCGTTACCTTCAGTAAATGCTCACCTGGAACCGTACAGATTCAACGTCGCTATCCACCGCGTCACGGGGCGCGCAGCGCAGTAGAATAGTTGACTGAAACATCATGAAACAACAACTATTAATATGAGGCTAATAATTTGCAAATAAATAAAAATCTATTTTCGGTTTAAAGAATTTATCGTAATGTTCCTAACAAGATGTAATGGTTTATTTCCAACACGTGTAAAGTCAATGGGTGTATGGACTTTTCAAGAAGATTATTAGAAAATAAAAACAACTAATATACAACATCCGAATTTATTGAGATAAATGTTTCCATTTTCAATATTTTATCATCAAATCCTAAATTAAAAGTGAATAAGTGAAGTAATGGCAATAATGGAAACAATACACAAAGGGAATAAATGTATCGAATGAATAATAAGCAGTCAAATCTAAACACTTATTCAACACTTATAAGCCTTATAAATGAATGCATTACAAGGGATGTTAGATTCCATTTTTACCTTTGTCATGAGGATTCACGTTACAGAATTTTCCTCACATGAATATCGGCATATCAATTATGTTATCTGATAGTAAAATATAAAAGTAAAATTGTCATAGCATAGAAAATGTATATTGATGTTTGTCTATCGCTAAAGGCTCTCTTTGAAAGGGAGATACAATGAAAGCTCACAAGCATTTTATGAGAAAAAACGGAGAGCACCTGTTATGGAGAGCTGGATATTCCGCTTATAAGAACTCATTAGGTTTGACTTGTCCGCGAGCTAGTACATATGAATATTATCTGGTATCAGCTCGTTTCAGAAAGGTTTATATCTCTACGATGAGGTTCAGATAGTAGTGTTGTACTCCCCAACATAGCTATTTTCCGGAGTGGTAGATTTTCCCAGGAATTCATAATCGACGATATATGAAAGCAAAGAAGAACACATGTATTACTTCGACTTTCTTCTTTTTCTGTCCCGTCTCTCTCTGTCTCTCTCTAAGTTTGTTTCCATTTTTCTATTCATTAACATGACCCTTTAATCTCTTTACTATTTTAAAATATCTCCCCTGACAGCTATTCTCGCTGCCTTTTTCCGTCCATCTCTCTCTATATATATCTATTCGTCCAAAGAAAGACTTTCTCTTTGTCAAAACTTTTACTACGGCTACATAGTACGGTATGTGATTACTCATGTATGCACTCAAACCGTTCTGCATCATACGCTATTAGCAGTTAGATGTGCCTCTACCAAGCAACAGTTTAAACTTCTAATTCTCTCGGATTTATGGAATTATACTCATATTCCTTTTATTTCCTTTTACAGTTGATAAGTTCTCAATCTTCTGATAAGTTAAAGTGAGAATAGATTCAACAATTGACATAAATATTGAATATGCTGAAAGAAATAAACGGTAAGGTGGACAAAATCTAGGTAGTTGGAATATATATGTTTTGTCATAGATCTGTATATGCTTTGTAATTATTTAAATGATTGGTATGAATAAAAAGGGTGACATATAATGTGATATGCATGTTTTTTCCTTAACAACACCATATATAATATAGTATAGTATAACACACACTTCCTTAGCTCCCTACCACAAACAGTAGACGATGGGACTATACTAGCCACATTCGATGTAAGCAGCCTATATAGCAATATCCCACACAATCTAGGAAAAGAAGCTATCGCATATTGGATTGACAAACATACACAGACTTTACACCCCAGATTCAATAAACAATTCGTGATTGATAGCATCGACATAATCCTCAATAACAACTCCTTCCAATTCAATAAAGACAACTACATCCAAATACTAGGCACAGCAATAGGTACCAAATGGCACCGACATATGCCACCCTTACACTCGCCTTCCTAGAAGAGACCCTTTATGAAAGTATAGAGCAAAAGTACGGGCACAATATAAAAACACTCTTCATAAAATCTTGGAAAAGATACCTAGACGACTGCTGTATCCTCTGTAGAACCTCATGGGGGTATATGAAAGAACTCCACACTTTGCTACAAAATCTACACCCAAAAATAAACGTCACACTAGGACAAAGCTCCACAGAACTACCTTTCCTAGACATCCTAGTAACAATAAAAACAACAACATAATCACAGACATGTACCACAAACCCACAGACACTCAACAATATCTCCACTTCAAAAGCCACCGTCCTAAAAACTGTCTAAAATCAATACCCTACTCCCTAGCACGTAGAGTCTGCACCATAGTAACAGAAAGGCACCTCCGTTTAACTAGACTGAATGAACTACAAATAACACTGCGGAAAAGATGATATCCACTACCACTAATACAGAAAGGTATTGAACTGGCTTAAAAATTGCCAATAGACCAACTAAGAACCCCAAAAGTACACAATAAAGAACACATTTTATTATACGTCTCTACGCACAACACAAACAACCCAGAACTATTCACACAAATTACAAAAAACCTTATCCTCCTCAATCAGAACGACAAACTAAATAACATACTTAAAACAACAAAAATAATAAAAAGCAAACGCCAATTCCAAAACTTAAAACACATCCTAACTTCCTCAAAACTCGTCCCACATACTACAAAAGGGGTTACAAAATGCAACAAACCGCGACGTGGAGTATGTGACATAATAATAGAAGGTAACACATACACATTCAAAAACCCAACACAAACATTCAAAATAAAAAAGGATCTAAATTGCACCTGCAGAAATGTAGTATATGCACTAAGAGGCACAACATGCAACAAGTCCTACATAAGCGCCACCAAAGATTTCAGCAATAGAGTGGCCTTACATAAGAGCAGCATCAAAATTGCAGATAACAGACACTTCTATGTTTCAAAACACGTAAACATATGCTGTGGAAACAGCTTCAAAATAATGCCAATCTTCCAAACAGACAATTATTTTTATTTACTTACACAGGAAAAAAAACTTCATCACCAGATTCACTCCTGAACTGAACAGAGCCTAATATAATCACACAAAAACATGAAATGCAAGGTACACTCGCATGCACATCCATACACATACATATATACACACCCACACATAAATCAGAACCGACACATTAAAACACACACGTGCACGCATACAACCACACACAGACATAACACCCCTATCTCTAATACAACACACTGAACAATACCAACGCGACTTAACCTCGAAACCAACAACACTAGGAAACATCTAGAACCATAGTATAATATCTGTTCCAACACCTCGCTCCCTCCTCAGTCAGTGGAGGAGAACCCCCTCATGACTGAAACAGCTATCATCCCTTCTATCATCCCCCTTCCATACCTATACCCCCTCCAATTGCCCCCCTCTTGGGAACAAAATCTCCCCCACACTAGGAACCGATCCTGGGTCTGGCCATACCCACATGAGGAGACAAACAAATAGAAACATTAAAAATCCTCTATACATATTTTAAATACACCCCTCCTTCTAAATAAACATAATATCAGGAATACCCGAAAAGACTAAAACGAAAAATCACAATACTAAAATCCAAGAATCCCAAAAATAAATATCAAAATAGAATGAAAGCACCCCTAACCTTATTTCAGAAGAGCTGCTCCCCTACTGACACATACATATTAGTAACGAGCTCGGATCACAGTCACCTTCCTAAGGGAGAAAATAACCTCATAATACCATAAAACAGTATACACATTCTCAAACCAATAAAAGCAAACACACACACGCACACATACGCACATCCACGCGCATGCACACACACAGACACACACACATCATACCCCACCCTAAAGGAAAAGAAAAAAAAACACTAGCAAAAAGAGAGAGTGACTACAGCCAGGTCAGCGGCCTGGACAAGCCCAATAAAAGAGTAATAAAAATTGAACATGCCAATGAACAATAAACACTTACAAGCCTCCAACCCTTGGGAACACTTCAAATGAACTACGAAAATTGCCATTTTTACATATCCAACACATTTGAAAATAATTTCTGACGAGGACGCTTCACAGAACGTCTGAAACGCGCGTAAAAAAACTATTTCAATGACTTAAAAACATTATTACAATGATCCAAACATAATTCTCAATGAAAAACCAAGACACGGAATAATAAAATAATGTTAAAAAATACACATTGCTGGTGACTACTCCCTTATTTAAATATACATCTTCCTTTCGTTGGAATTTCTTAACCCATTTTTATTTATATATATATATATATATATATATATATATATATATATATATATATATATATATAGAGAGAGAGAGAGAGAGAGAGAGAGAGGGATTGAATTTTAAGTAAACAATTTACATAGTACGGCAATAGCAATATTACCGTATCGGTCAAGTACGACTCTAATCAGGTTTCAGAAAATTCCGATTTACATCGGAACACAATACTTTAATGAGGACAGAAATATTCGTCCAGCTTTTACATTTCAATTAAGGGGAGGGGCCACCTGCTAACAATACATGTAACAAGAGAAATGTACAGTGAGTATAGACGTGAGTGACGAAGGGAAACGAAGATAAGAGCGTGACAATTTACATGCTTATGATGATAAAACACAGTCATTGTATGACCAAAACAATGCATACCTCTGCTGACTATAGCGACGGTGGGAGTTTAAGAAACCCATCTCTGTCAAACAAGTGTTGCAGTAGAAGATATGTGTTATTGAGTTCCTGGCAAAAGTGCATTGGGAATAGGACTGACTATTGAGAAAAAATAGATTATGGAACAAAAAAGGCGCGTGTTTTAATAGTACCACCCCGTTTTCGTAGCTCTTCAACTTTAGAAGTAAAATATTCGAGGCTTTCCATTTAAAACGGTTATTGTAAAACTAATCGTTTATGTAATCTAAAAAATGTGCTCTTTATAGTAACGTTTGATTTATTCGTCTGGAAATCGTTGCATAGTTTCATATGGTATATTTGCTTCGTTGTCCCTGTTAAAGAACTGCATCATTGCGTTTCATTTTTTGTTATGGGTTTGAAGACTAATCCCCCAAAACAATCTTTTATTCAGGCGATTGAATCTAAATAGACCACCGCAGGCAATTCGAACGTACTCGTTTGTTGATAAGTTATCTATTCACACGGATCGTCTGTATATTTATGTTTGATCATCCATCGAATACAACTACCAAGAATTATCCTTCCTACCAAAACTGTCTCTTAGAATCTACGATGTGTGGGGCCCGACGTTGCTCGGGATTGAATGATTATAAACGAATGTGTCACACTCTCATATTTTTATTGCCATCGAAATCAATGAAATCGTTCTTTTTTTCAATAAAATCAATTGGTTGTCTGCTCTAGTTGGGACCCGTCATGGTGAAACGGGATGAAAATTGAGAGTTTAGGGAATGGTTGTGACAATAATAAGTTGAATAAATTAAATAATTAAAGTAAATAATACAATATTTTTAAAAAGATAAGTTAAATATTTGAGCAAATTGAAAATAACCAACAAAAATAAAGTCATTTCACACCGTAAGAAATATTTTATGATATAAAAATAACGACTGGATTAAGGAAATAATTGATTTTAGTTACCGAGATCGTCACTTTTTATCCTTGGGAATCAAGCGCGAGTTTTACGGTTTATATGTAAATCTAGCAAAGCAGTATTGCGACTTTGGCCAATACAAACAGATGAACCTGAAATAAATCTCTTTATTGTATAATCATAACTGTAATTAATTATTTGTGTTTCTTCGCATACAAAACTACCATTAGTACTGAATTTCATGTATGTATCAAGTACTGGTGTAAAATATATAAGCAACTCTAGTTATGTCACCTGATGTCTGCTTTACACATAATAAAGTTAATTAGCTTTTACTGCATTGTAAGGTTTCTTTGGGCTATACACCTTCACATACGCCCCGCGTTATATTGAATACTGCAGATTCCCGGGGAGTAACGTCGGCCACAAGTTTGGACGCGAATCCGAGAGTACAGCAAACAAAAATCGGTCACAAATACGTGTGCAGAGCTCGTAGGAGAATATAAAAAGAAGGTCAAATTCTATGACGGAACATTCCTGGTCGACGAGTGACCACATTTTTGAAACACTGCAGGTTGTCATACTGATGTAATCCGGGCCAAATGAAAAGTGGTACAGCGAAAGACAGAGAGGAAGTCGGGAGACGGACTCGAGACAGCGATACGAGAGGGTGCTAGCAAAACATTCTTCTCCACCACCACCACCACCACCACCACCTACCAACATTACAGATATCCCACTTTTATGTATGGGTTACTATCAGGGACATCAGTTGCAGAGATAAAATGTAGGGAGTTGAGAATCAAGAGCTTTGTTCACATTACACGTAAACTTCTGCATGTGAATACAGTTGTGAATGTAGGTATCTTGAAGGGAGTTCAAAGTCCGACAGATCTAGGTAAGAAACTATTAGAAAGGAATACTTTTAACAATATGCCAAGGAATAGATGGACTGAAATAATGACAAGCTTTAAAAGCGGACGGAAAAAAGGAATATTTGCCTTACAACAAAATTGTTAGTTTTAACAATATACCAATGAATAGATGAACTGAAAAAATGCCAAACTTTAAAAGCAAGAGGAAAAAATAGGAATATCCACCCTACTAAAAATTGTTACTATTAACAATATTCCCAGGAATAGATGGACTGAAATAATAACAAGCTTTAAAGGCGGGCGGAAAATACAGTATTATCCGCCTTACAACAAAAGTGTTACTTTTAACAATATGCTAAGGAATTGATTGACTGAAATAATGAGAAGCTTTAAAAGCGGGCGGAAAGAAGCAATGGCCACTATACTACAAAATTGTAACTTTAAACAATATTCAAAGTAATAGATGGACTGAAATAATAACAAGCATTAAAAGCGGCCGGAAAAAAGGAATATCCGCCTTACTACAAAATTGTTACTTTTAACAATATGCCAAGGAATTGATTGACTGAACTAATGGCAAGCTTTAAAAGCGGGGGGGGGATATCCGCCTTACAACAAAATTGTTACTTTTAACAATATCCCAAGGAATAGATAGACTGAAATAATGAAAAGCCTTAAAAGCGGGCGGGAAAAAAAAAGAATATCCGCCTCACTACAAAAGTATAAATTTTAACAGTATGCGAAGTAATAGATGGACTGAAAAAATGACAAGCTTTCAAAGTGGATGTAAAAATAAGATTATAAACTATACTAAAAAAATGTTACTTTTAACAACATGCCAAGGAATAGATGAATTGAAGTAATCACAAGCTTACAAGCGGGCGGACAATTGGAATATCTGCTTTACTACAAAACTGTTACTTTTAACAATATTCAAATGAATAGATGGACTGAAATAATAACAAGCTTTAAAAGCTGCCGGAAAAAAAGTAATATCGGCCTTACTTAAACTGCTACCTTAAGAAGTATTCCAAGGAATAGATGGACTGAAATACTGACAAGCTTTAAAAGCGGACGGAAAAGGAGAAATATCCGCCTTACAACAAAATTGTTACTTTTCTGCCAAGTAATAGATGGACTGAAATAATGACAAGCTTTAAAAGTGGGCGAAAAAAAGGTATATACAGCTTACTATAAAAGTTTTCCTTTTAGAAATATACCAAGTAATAGACGGACTGAAATAATGAAAAGCTTTAAAAGCGGACGGAAAAAAAAGAATATCCGCCTTAGTACAAAATTGTTATTTTTAACAATTCTCCACGGAATAGACGGACTGGAATATTTACGTGCTTTAAAAGTGGACAGCAAAAGAGAAATATCCGCCTTACTAAGAAATTGTTACTTGTAAAAATATGCTAAGGAATAGATGGACTGAAATAATGACAAGCTTTAAAAGCGGTCGGAAAAAAAGGAATATCCGCCTTACAACAAAATTGTTACGTTTAACAATATTCCAAGGACTAGACGGACTTAAATTATGACAAGCTTTAAAAGCGGGCGGAAAAAAGGAATATCAAACTTACTACAAAATTTTTACTTTAAACAATATACCAAGGGATAGATGGACTGAAATAATGACAAGCTTAAAAAGCGGGCGTAAAAGTAAGAAATAACCACGTTATTAAACATTTTTTTACTTTAAACAATATTCCATTCAATTGATGGACTGAAATAATGACAAGCTTTAAAAGCGGGCGGAAACAAAAGGAATATCCACCTTACTCAAAATTGTTAGATTAAACAATATTCCAAGGAATAGATGGACAGAAATAATGAAAAGCTTTAAAAAAGGACGGAAAAAAGTAATATTGGCCTGACTTAAACATTGCTACTTTAAGAACTATGCCAAGGAATAGATGGAATGAAACAATAACAAGCTTTAAAAGATGCCGGAAAAAAGGAATATCCGTCTTAGTACAAATGTTCACTTTTAACAATATGCCAAGGAATAGATTGATTGAACTAATGACAAGCTTTACAAGCGGCCGGACAAAAAAGAAATATACGCCTAACTATACATTTTTACTTTTTATAATATGCCATACTACAAAATTGTTAGTTTTAACAATATGCCAAGAACAGACGGACTGAAATAATGACAAGCTTTTAAAACGGGCGAAAAAAAGGAATACCCATGATACTACACAAGTGTTACTTTTCGCAATATGCCAAGGAATAGACGGACTGAAATAATGAAAAGCTTTAAAAGCGACCGTAAAAAATGGAATATCTCCCTCACTACAAAACTGTTATTTTTAACAATATGTCAAGGAATGAGTGGACTGAAATAATTAACAGGCTTTAAAAGCGGCCGGAAACAAAAGGAATATCCGCCTTACTACAATTTTTTAAATTTTTATCAATATACTAAGTAGTAGATGGACTGGAATAATGACAAGCTTTGTAAGCGGGCGGAAAAAAAGGAATATCCGCCTTACTACACATTTTTACTTTTAACAATATTCCAAGGACGAGATGGACTGAAATAATGACAAGCTTTAAAAGCTGGCGGAAAAAATAAGAATATCGACCTTACTACAAAATTGTTACCTTTAAAAATACGCCAAGGAGTAGATGGACTGAAATAATAACAAGGTTTTAACAATATGCCAAGGAATAATGACCTGCTTTAAAAGCGGGCGCAAAAAAGTAAAATTCTCCTCACTACAAAATGGTTTATTTTAACATACGCCAAGGAATAGATAGTCTGAAATAATGACAAGCTTTTAAAGCAAGGGGAAAACAACGAATATCCGCCTTACTACAAAATTGTTACGTTTAGAATTATGCCAAAGAACAGACGGTCTGAAATGATGAAAAGCTTTAAAAGCGACCGGAAAAAAGGAATATCTTCCTCACTACAAAACTGTTATTTTTAACAATATCTCAAGGAATGAGTGGACTGAAATAATGAAAAGCTTTAAAAGCGGCCGGAAACAAAAGGAATATCCGCCTTACTACACATTTTTACTTTTAACAATATTCCAAGGAAGAAATGGACTGAAATAATGACAATCTTTAAAAGCGACCGAAAAATGGAATATCCGCCTTACTACATTTTTTTTTCATATTTATCAATATACTAAGTAATAGATGGACTGGATTAATGACAAGCTTTATAAGCGGGCGGAAAAAGGAATACCCGCCTTACTACAAACGTGTTACTTTTTACAATATTCTAAGGAATAGACGGACTGAAATAATGACAATTGGTGTCGTCTCACCACTTTTTTGGTCACGTAAGCCTGAGGCCGGCTTTAAATTATATATATATATATATATATATATATATATATATATATATATATATATATATATATATATATATATACCATTCGATACGGACCCGACCATGGAAGACCGGATAAGAAATAAACGTGAATTTATATTACCAAAAAATCCTACCTTGATTCCCCTTCAGGACTCGTGGCGGATAGATACGTTGAATCTCTACGGTTCAAGGTGGGAATTGGCTGAAGATAACGGTTTCAATCCTACCCAAAGCCGGCCAGAGGTTTTTTTGCCCAGAAACGTGGTGAGACGAAAATCTCTATGGAAGGCAGTAATTATAAGTTTGTAATTAAAGAAAGTGAGAATTTATTGGGAACAGATTTTATTGAAAAATTCAACCTTTGGGATAAACCGATGAACGCTTTTTGTAAAAAAAAATAACCAGCTGCACCACAACGTCAGAAAATATTAAAAATGAAATAAAGAACGAATTTCCACTAATATTTACTACGGGACAGGGAAGATGTAAAATATTTAAAGCTTCGTTCGAGCTAAAAAAAAAAAAAAGATGCAACACCAGTATTTTAGAAAAAAACGGAACGTGCCGTTCGCCGAATTAGACAAAATAGATAGCGAATTAGACAGACTTGAAAGAACGGACATTTTAGCGAAAATCGAAACTAGCGTTTCGACAGCGCCTACGGTGTACATAAAGAAGATATTTGAACAAATTCGAGTTTGCGAAGACTTTTCAACCGGGTTAAATAATATGCTACAAGATCACCATTGCCCTTTACCAAGCCCGGAAGAGATTTTTGCCAAACTAAATGGTGGGAAATTTTTTTCAAAAGTAGATTTGTCCGACGCCTATTTGCAAATTCCGATAGAAGAAAAATGCTCAAATATTTTATGCATTAAAACACACAAAGGGTTAGTCAAGTATAACCGATTACCTTTCGGGACAAAAGTCGCGCCGGCGATATTCCAGCAAGCAATGGACACAATGCTGAACGATTTAGATTGTGCTTGTGCGTACCTGGTGTACATAATCATAAGGAGCGCGTCCATAAGTGAACATATAGAGCATTTAAAACAACTGTTCACAAGAATAAACGAGTACGGATTCAAGGTGAAAGAAAACAAATGTGAGTTTTGTCTAGAGGAAATCAAGTATTTAGGACAAGTAAAGATGGTTGACGCCCTGATCCAGAAAGAGCGATAGCAATTAGGAACATGCCAACACCACATAACGCGACGACTTTACAAAGCTTCTTAGGTCTCGCGAACTACTACCAAGTATTTATCAAAGGCATGCCTGACCTAAGAGCTCCGCTGAACGAATTATTAAAGAAAGAAACACCATGGATATGGACAAAAGAGTATCAAGATTCATTTGAGGAAATTAAATAGATTTTGATGTCAGATTTATCCTTAATTTATTACGACCCAAAATTACAAATTATTGTTACGAGTGACGCGAGCTCGTATGGTATAGGAGCATGTATACAGCATATCATGCGAGATGGAACGAAGAAACCTATAGCGCCCGCTTCAAGGACCAAAATCCGCCAGAGAAGGCTGACTCCCAAATAGAAAAGGAAGCATTAAACATTATTTTCCCGGTGACGAAATTCCACCGTTATCTGTACGGGAGACATTTTATACTGGAAACAGACCACAAGCTCCTAGTGACTATTTTCGGCTCAAAAAAGGGCTTACCAGTATATACAGCAAATCGGTTACTCCATTGGGGTAAGATCTTGCTAAATTATGATTTTCAAATAAAACATCTACGTTCGGGAAAAATAGGTCATGAGGATGGATTGTCAAGGCGTATACCGAAAAGGGATACAACCCTTGAAGAGTCAGTAATTGCAGCTATACGTTCCAATTATGAGGAAAAACATGGTGGCGAATATAATAAGATAATTACCAGTCACGCTTACCGATATAAAAAGGAGGCTGAAAATGACGACGTCATCAGACATAAAGAAAAAATTAAGGGAAAATAACGGAAAAACGAAAAGTATATTTTCCTTATGCAATGAGGTATTATTATATAGTGAAAGAGTGGTTGTACCGAAAACCTTGCAGACAAAAATCTTACGTGATTTTCATACAGGACACCCGGGTATAAATAGGATGAAGACACTTATGAGGAGTTATGTTTACTGGCGTAATATGGATGTGGATATTGAATTAACAGTAAACAAATGTAAAAGTTGTGCGTTAGCCGCTAAGACACCACCGATAGTTCATAAACCTTGGAAAAACCTGACCATCCATGGTCACGCATTCATCTAGACTTTGCTGGACCGATCGAGGGACAATACTACCTAATCATAGTAGATAATTTTTCCACATGGCCGGAAGTAAAGCGGGTCAAAACCCAACGACAGATAACAATAAGTTTTCTGCATGAAATATTTGCACGTTTTGGGGTACCAGACATTGTAATCACAGATAACGGAACACAATTTACTTCAAGGATTTTTGTGAATCGTTTCAGGTAAACCATATAACTACACCACCATTCCATGCTAGATTAAATGGATTAGCAGAAAGATTCGTAGATACGATAAAGCGTGCCCTTAGAAAATCGATTGGGACACCGACGGATAAAGCATTACAACAGTTCCTGAAAATATACAGGATAACTGAGAACCCAAATACACTGTCGAAATTATCGCCAGCAGAATTAATGTTTGCGAGAAAAATGAAATCACCATTTGATAAATTAATACCAAAGCAAGCAGTCGTATATAAAACGACACACACATCGCATAAAAGTTGTAAACCTGGTGATCAGGTATATTTTAAATGTTTTAAAAGTAATATGTCATATTGGGAGTCGGGTACGGTAGATAAACGTATCGGCGAATCACACTTGAATCACACTTTCACAACGTTGCGATCGGTATAACCTCTGACCTTCTTCGGGTGTCTCTTGTCGAACTCGGGAGTGTTTCTAATGAACTAACATTTCGAGTTCGACAAGATACACCTGAAGAAGGACAGAGGTTACATCCACCGAAATCCTTATTTAAAAAGAATGATATAGTCTCAGAATTAGGAACCGGGAATGCTTTTCACATATATATCTGACATGCTACGCTCTTAATCTGTAGACACATAGTTACATTAATATTAAAACTCCATCGTCATTTTTCTGATTGCATAACTACAAATTCAGTATCGGATACTTTAGGATCATCTGTCTTCCAATACATTAAGTTTCCTGTAAATACAGGACTTCTTATTTAGAACCTTCCGTAACTATTGTCTATCCATTAATTGCCCTGATTATGATTGAGGTAAGGCATGCTCGTGGTTTCATAGAAAAAAGTATAGTGCTGCCTATCTCTGTCGTATAAGTCTATAGATCTTGGTAGATAAGACATCTAGTAGACGGGTACTTCGATATTAACCTATGCGCTATATTAGCATTTGTTATTGTGAGTGCGAGTACCACTAAAACCATGCTTGTAAAGAGGAACATGTGACTTTCGCACAAACACATGGCATTATCCATTACATATACAGATATCATTACCAGACCCATGGGGATTAATTAATTAATAGATGCTCAGGCTTATTATGCTGTAAACAGACACCACTGTTGATCAGGCATAACATAATTAGGCGAGGTCTTTGGAGACTTAGTATGCTTTTCTTAGTAGCATTCTTACCCGCAAATATATGAAGGACCTAGAGATGCCTAATTTAATGCATCATTATCTGAAGCTATTCAGCAACTTTCAGCTGGTAGTTGTTTTTATTCACATTAATAACCAGTGATAAAGTTTGAAGACTCATTAAACAAAATTACGAATGGGGGGTATAATTGCAGCGTAGAAGAAACGGAATTATAACTAGTTGTTCGATGATAATGATTCACCTATTCACAAGCCTATACGGAATAATCACGTTGCCACACCGGTTCTCGGTGGACCATCGAAGTTAAGCAACGTTAAACCTGGTAAGTATTAAATGGGTGACCATTTGAGACTTCTAGGTGTTGTATGTGCTCTGCGCTTATCTCGGCATTGTTTCCAGTCGTCCTGGACTTCTCCTTGCCACGGGACCCAAACAGTGCCGATACAGGAGAGGTGTAGTTAGCGATTGCGCATCCCTTGCCTCACAATTAGACGCGCAACTGCCTCTACAGGGGTGTCTGTTGTCTTTCGAGACTGCACGGAGGCATCGATCCACAGGCTTCCAGTAGAGAAAAACAATATACACAAGCGATACTTCAGTTTGTCGGAAATAAGCTACATATCTCTTCGGCGGGAATACAATGTACAAAATCTTAGCATCATATGCGAAATGAAGAATCTGTAGTAGCTGAATATGGATGATGAACTACGGAAGTTTATGACTAAAGAGATGCAAACATTATGTACTTGTTGTTTAAGCATGTTTTCCGAAGTCAATCCTTATTAAATTATATAGAAAAATGAAACTACTTTAATAAATGTACCAAGCGTGTTATTAAACCGTTGGATATTTTACAAAACCCTTGATTTCAATCTGATAAGCAATCTATTACAAAAGGATCTCAGTGGAGTAATTATAGATCAGCACATCGTCGTAGAGATCTGTTATAATTAAAGAATTTATTATCAGAAAGCTATCTGACTTTGTGTGAATCATTGTTATAATATTCTGTAATGAGATTTCATTGAGATCACTACTGTCTTACACCATTTAATATCGATAAACGTTCAGCCGATAGATGTTGACAACGGTAATGCTGGAAACAATCGAAGTCTTCAGTAAAACTTTCAAATGCAGAATTTATTTCACGTGACCAACAAGAACTAACCGAGCACATAAAATCTGCAATAGAAATATAACGAGAAAATAGGCAGAACTCAGGAAATTGAAATCGCAAAATTGTAAATGAACCAAATTTAGCCATCTAGAAATATGATGTCGCCATCAACTGGCATCAGGTTAAATAGTCGATAAATTTCAAGTAGGATGTAAATCCTGAAAAGCAAAAGCACAACTCATACTTTCACTGGAAAATTCAAAGAAAACGGGAAACTTGAATCGCTTATTGACAGCCAAATTATACGTAACACCAACTGCTATTGCAAACAAGAAGGCTTCAGCGACCGAAATATTATGAAAATCACACTCAAGATGAGAACTATATCCGAAGAATCCAAATACTACTACTATTACTACTACTGTCACTACTACTACTACAATAATACTATTAATAAAGATAATAATAATGATAATAATAATAAAGATAATGATACACATAATAATTAATAACGATAATAATAATGATAATAAAGATAATAATAATGATAATAATAATGATGATAATAATAAAGATAATAATAATAACAATAATAATAATAAAAAATATAATAATTATTATTATTATTATTTTATTATGCTTTATGATATGCAATAACATAGTTCTAATTCACATAATTACGTTCAACGCGTGCAAACACACTTATGAAAGTAAATGCAGGCATTATTGAAGGTATAACTAGTTCTTTGAATTCCATCAGAGACTTTAACTCTGTCTGAAAGTGGTTAAGCCAGCATAGAGTTAGGAGTGTGAGTAAATGCTTACATGAACAATACGAAATAAATGTCCTTTTTCTAATAAGGGAGAAGTGGCTAAAGACAAATGAAAGTATGCTGAAAAAAAAGGAACGCATAGAATCGCAAAAAATAGGAACTTGTGATTTCTGGAAAATCTATAATATGGGAATGAATAAACGGCAATCAGCAATTCCTACACTGTCCCACGACTAGAAGATTGCATGCACGGCTACTGAGAAACGAGCTGCTTGCTCGGCGATTTGCCAAGAAACAACCGCTCACAAATTTCTTAATGCGAACTGAACAACACTAGATAATGTAAAAATCATTCCTTCTCATGTCCGCGATATCAGAAAAACATGGACACCTTAAAGAAGTGTGGGCCTGATCTCATCCCTGCTATACTAATTGAGGAATGATCAGCTGAGCCTCTGAAATTTGCTTGCTGCCTCTGCGTCCCTAATAGATGGAAGATGACCTTTGCGGAATCAGTGTACAAGAATTCTGGTAAAAGGACTGAACCTTTTAATTATCGCCTTATCAGTCTCCTTTCCCTCCTCCATAAAATCGTTAATACCTTAATTAATAAAGCGCGTCCACCACCTTGCAAGATCAGATTTTCTCTCTGAAAAACAGTGTGGATTTAGGCAATTTCGTTCTACTGTTGATATTTTACAGTCATTCTTTAACGCATATATCATGTCTGGATAAGGCGGGCGAAGCCAGACCTGTACCGCGTGATATATCCAAGGCCCGTGGCAAAGTCTAGAACGGTGGGCCTCTAATAGAAATTAAATAGTGCGGTATAACTGGACGTGTACTAAGTATAATTATATCTTATTTAGAACATAAAGACTATCGATATTTTAATTGATAGATGTATATCCAAGCAGCATATCATGATTGCGAGAGTGTGTCGGGGTTCGATCCTTCGACCACTATTATTCTTGATATTCATAAACGACTTGCCTGACATTATTTTGTCCGACATGGGTATAATTACTGATGATATAACACTCTCTATAACATGCATGAGAGTAGAACAAATGTACATAAATCTACAACAATGGCACTATCGTTATAAAATTAACTCCAATTACAAGTCGCCTCTGCAACCACCTATATCGATGACAAATAACATACTACCTGTTAATTCTTCCTTGAAAATCCTCGGCCTAATATTTGCTAGCAGTATGAACTGGAACTAATACATTTAGGACATTGCGAAGGTTGCTACAACGTAGGTGGTTTCCCTCTATCGAGCTAGAAGACTACTCCCATCTGAGAATATCTTGTGTGATGAGCATGCGCAGAAGTTCGCGAGAAGTGTGTGCCTGTGTATGAGTCAGTCTTACCTGCGTCGAAAAGCTAACCCTGAATATTTCGATTGCAAATCGAAAGTTCACCATAGTAAGTAGTAGTAGTAGTTATATAGTACTGAGTAAACGATGTATAATTCTGTTCCGTACCGATCATAATATATAAACAAATAAAGTAGCAAATTTTGTTGTTGCAATGATAAAAATACAGCACCCTATACATTAAGCAAAGCGTTTAGTTTTTAATTATCTCTCGTTTCTAGTCTACGACATTATTTCAAATGTGCGAATTTCCATGTCCAGAAGTATGCAACGTTTTCCCTAGTCGATCGTCTCTATATTAATAAAGTAAACCCAGAAATTCTCCCCTGATCAAAAGTATCGTAGATTTTCAACAACAGATGCCACATACAAATGCAATATATCTAGACCTATAGCCACCATCTTATGTAGCTTTAGAACACAATTTTAGGCGGATTTAATTGAATCTTACGAGCAAAACCATCAATCGCAAAATTATAGGATGAAGAAGCCCTTATTATTCTCTCTAAATATTAAGTCCTACCATTGATATCAGTTGTCAGCGGGACCAAATTCTACATGTTTCACAGATTCTGTAATTGCACCAAACATAACTAGCTCATACGTATATACATAGACCTCACATAATCTTCCCAATTTTTTATCATAATTAATAAATGTTCCCTCATAAAATTCCGTCTTTTCTGATTGGCTAAGGTATGAAAATTCTCATAATCCAGAATCCAGTTCTCCGCTTTATAAACGAACGGTTAATAAATTTAGAATATGGCGTCACTTATTATTTCGCCTGGCGTTAGGTTCATTTAATGCATCTGTCATTTCAGTTATGTAAGATAGCAAATGCAAAAGAGAGGAAATAATTAAACAGGGTTCCATAAACAGTTTACATGCTTTCTTTTACTAAGTTTAAATCACGCTATCAATTATAAAAATCTCCTTCGTCGTCGTCGTTAAAATATCAACCAAAAACTACACAGCCCTTACGGTCAGGTTTCTTTACCATGGAACAGATTTAACATTATGCTTACATTTGCAACTTTAACATACACTATGCAATATAAGACTACCTTTTCTATTTCTATTTGTCGATAATATAAATACATCCTAGCTGTCGGACTGCTATCCTCTTAGATACGACAGGATCAACTTGGTGTGTTAAAGAGGTTACTCCTCCCCTATCTCTCTCTGACTGTGCGTATTTTCCTCAGCAAATGGTATTTATTTTAGTTTGTGCATGCGTGTGTTTGTGTGTATGTTCGATTTTGTTGCGATATGCGATAACTTTTCTTCGTCTTAACGTTCATTTAATTATCAATTCATTTGTGTTTTCTTTTCTTTTTTCTGTCTTACACAATTTAATTGTTTCAGATTGAAATTGCTTTATTTATTATTACATTTTCTTTTAATGTTTGTACTTGAAAACAGGTATATTCAATATCCCTCTTTGCCCCATCTCTAACACACACAGTTTAACTTTTAACTTTTTATAATATATTTGTAGCAAAATGTAGTAGGCAAAAATCACGAACAAAGACAGGAAATAGCCAGTTTCGCCCTGCATCGCCCACCTCTAGAAGAGAGGGCTTTCTTGGTTGTAACGACCGTAGAGAAAGAAGAAGGAAACAGAAAAAAGGCAGAAGAAAACTCGCTTCTCACAGATTCGTGGTTCGTCCCAAAGAAAAATTCAACCGCCAGAACTACCTACACACAATCTGCAGGACACTGCATGACTGTTTCCCAGCGTCCTGCCTTTATATCGGCCGGGAATTATATATTTGCATAATCGCGCAAAAGCACACGCGATTCTGCGAAAATTACATGGGACTGTCTTCTACTCTCTTCCCCTCGGCCCGCAACAGACGTATCCGAGGTAAGCTCTTTATCCCCTCCCCAATTTCGGTTATTGCCAATTAAGCTACACTCTCTCCGGATCTCATAATCACAAGGATGGCAGTCTGGTGACGGGCGTTTTTGTCTGGTGCTCCTTCGTAAAGGAAAGGGGGTGGTTCTTTCGCTTCATCAGTATGTGCATTTCGTCCTGCATCATACTCTCTTTCTTTTCGGAAGACATCATACTGTCTTCCTCTTCCTCTTCCTCCGATGTAACACCATAATGGCGAGGTCGCAGATCCTTCACGTGGCGAGGCACACCGTCCACCAAAATCGATTCAGAGTTGATTACCTTGATCACCGCACCATTACCGAACCTCATAGTATATCGATTTTGCGGTCTTTTACCCACACGCGATCTCCAACCTGGTAAAAGCTGTTCTTTGGGACCTGTGGCGCATTTGCGAGGTTGGTCTCGTTTACTCGAACTTCGTACCGATAAACTCTCTTGGGAGGCGCAGTGAAATATGTCGTCTCTTGGTGTTATGTTATACCAGTAGACAGCGTCCTGTATGGGTCAGCGCATTCTAGCCACTATTCGTTTCGCTGTACGTTGATATCGCTCTTCTATGCCATTCTCGGCTGGAGCGTATACACAATAGAATCGCAAGTGAACACTTTGCTGCAGAAAGCCGTGTCATTGTCTAAAAGGATTTCATGCGGCGAGCGACGTTCGAGGAACACTGCCCCCAACTGACAAATCACGCTTGCCGAGTCCTGTCCCGCCAATATCCTCCAAATAGGGAAACGCGATGGACCACAGTCTGTCATATTTAAAAAAAGGAAGGTGCCATAATGCGTGATATCCATTCCAATTCTCTGCCAATTCTCGTTCACTTCCAGCTTTCCCTTTTCCAACTTGACCGGCGCTGTGTCAATGGAGTGACATTCCTCACATTTCCATATGACCGTTTTAACGGTTGCTTTTGTCGTGGTTGGGACAAATTTTCCTGACTAAGTAGGTAGTGCGTCGCATCCCCGGATGCCCATTATCTTTGTGAATAGCTATGATTTCACTCTCATTCAACTCGTCTATGTGAACCGCGCCAATTGCCGGGCCAAGCCCGTTTTTCTTTTTTATCGCCTCAAACCACCGCTTTGGTACTCGTGTCAATCGGTCAGCGATGCTTCGTGCTGATGGAACCAGCGCCACCTCCACTGTCAGCCTGTACTCTTTCACGAGATCCTTGAGAGTGCTTAGTTGCCTCCTAATAAGCATCCCGCTTGCTGCTTCTGTGCGTACTCGCGCCTTTCCAGTTAGCGTTCCCGAGACCCAATAGTATACGCAGACATAATCTGTCTTTATGTGTACCACCTTGCCCTGCCACTGAAGGGCAAAATGGTGCCTTTCAATACGGCGTCCACTTCAGCTAAGTTGATGGGCTGAGAGTCATCTTCAGGTCGCAGCCAACATGCGTCTTCCAACACAGTTTCACGCGTGTCCAAGACTGCATCTATTACCAGGGAGCTAGCATCGACCCATACATTCAGCTCTTTGCCGTTCACACACAAACTTTCCCGGCCGTACGTCCTGCTGTACATATTCTACGGTCTCGAACATCATACGCTGCAGTACGGAATCCCTCGTTTCATCATCTCAACCCTTTGTTACCGAACTTACTCTCCTTCTGAGTATTCCACAAGCCACACGAACCAGCTGCACACCGGAAAGTGCCCGACAAGTAGACCACACAGGGAGAACATTGTTCGTCGCATAACAATACTGAGAGCCGCTGGAATTGCATTTCCTCGCTTCCACCGCAGTTCACTACGTTCCATCCCGAGCGCCAATCCCAACACCTGTGCACAGTCCTTCAACCGCTCCGGGTTCTTGCACTCCAACCCTAACTACGCTAGGTGTTCTCTTACGCAGGTCGCGGGCACCATTGACAAAAATGTCATCAATGTAAGTAGATGCTGCGCGGCCTACATCTTCTTCCTGAGATAATACTTCGCTGTCAATTGCTCTCATTATCAGCGAGCAACATTCAAGCCGAACCTCAAACGGGTCAGACAGTATTTTTCCCCGTCGATTTCCACAGTTTGGTATGACCACAGCGTCTCATGGACTTGTACTTTTAGGTCTGCTCTCCTGAGGTCCAGTAGAGACACTTTACCACCTATTTGTCTCCATTCGCGCAGCTTAGCCACACAAACATCTGCGTTGGCCGTAAAGGCGTCTACGTAATGATTTAGCTCCCGGTAGTCCATCACCAAGCGCACTTTGGCTTTGTTCTGCAGTATCACAGCCATCAGGGGAATTAGGCCTTTGGGGGGTCCCAATTTATCCTCTGGGTACGGTACGAGCCAACCATTATCTATCCAGGTGCGGAGCTCCTGCATGTATTCTTCACCGATTTTTGACGGCACTGGGTAGGCTGACACTCGATTGTGTAGCCTTTCAGGGGAGTGGTCCTCAGACCACTTCCACGATGCGGTCCACGTTCGGCTTTGATGGTCAAAATGTAGGCTCGACAATGACACCTCCCAGAGCTTTTATTGCATCGATCCCTAGAAGTAAGTCAAACCCGAGCGGTTTGGCACGCACCAGCAACACATCGATTCTGCAGAAACACCTTCATCAGTTGATACAGAGACCGCTCCAATACCGCAGCACGGATAGGATATTCCACCAATCGTTTCGACATTCACGTTTGTTCTTCTCATAGACCGGCACCGGTATGCATGTAAAATCTTTCTAGAGCATCATTTGTCAATAAGCGTCAAACATCGCGTCATGTCAACATGGATGCCTGTCGTCCTCCATTACCATGTAGAGGGTCAGTGTATCACCTTCCAGATATAAAGGAAGCAGACTCGCTATATCATCCACCTGCTGAAATTCTGCGACAACTCACTTTTTCAGCCACGTTACACCATCACCCTCGGCAGAGAACGGCTTGAGGATATCACTGCTTATCCGCACCCTCGCCATAGTCGACCCGAAATAGCTTGTAGCAAAATGTAGTAGGCAAAAATTAGGAACAAAGGAAATAGTCAGTTTCGGTCTACACTGCCCACTTCTAGAAGAGAGGTATTTCTAGGCTGTAATGTCCGTAGAGAAAGAGGAAGGAGAGAAAGAAGAAGGAGATAGAAAAAAGGCAGACGAAAACTCGCTTCTCTCAGATTCATGTTTCGTCACAAAGAACAATCCAACCGCCAGAACTACCTACACACAATCTGCAGGACACTGCCTGACTGCTTCCCAGCGCCCTGCCTTTATAGCAGCCGGGAATTATATATTTGTATAATCGCGCGAGAGCACACACGATTCTGCGAAAATTGCATCGGATCAACGCCAATAAAAACCCACAGACGCCATCTTGGAACTCTCTTCCACTCACTTCCCCTCGGCCCGCAACACAACAGCAGACGTATCCGAGGTAAGCTCTTTATTTCCGCAATTTCGATTATTGTCAATTCCGCTACACTATTTTTACTAATTACGTTTTTTAGACGCATCCTTTAATCTATGTTTAAAGTATACGAAATACATTTAAAATATATTTTTATTTTTAGAGTAAGTTATGCGTTCTAGACGCTATCCCCTGACAGTGTCCTACACACAGACACACACAAACACGCATACATACAATACAAATAGCGTTATCATTTAAGCAAGACCCGTCGCCATACAATTAAACGCAATCTTCAATGAAACCAGAGTAAAATTTTAGCATTGAATGTTTTATATTTGTTTGATATTTGTTTGATATTTGTTTGATATTTGTTTGATTAAAAGGTAAATGTTACCTTACGCCAAAACAGAACACTGATCTAATTTGTTTTTTAGGGGTATTCGAGGTCACTGACAACGAATCTGATAATCAAACCCGCCACAAATTTACCGTTTGCATCGTATGAACCCCTAGCCCTTGGGATAATTTTGGGCCATTTCACCGCCTTACATGATACGTTAGCGAGCGAAGGGGCGTAGTGATGTGTCATATCATATCGCGTAGGAATTTGTAAAATAAGAAAGTTAAAAATGTGGTTCATTTTCTTTCGTCTTACCTTGTTATTAATGCTTTTTTAAAATTTATTAACAAAGCAAGTTGTCACGAGCGGTTTGCAAAAGCATGAGCACTTCAACATTTTTAGGTTTTTCGTTCTTTTGGGGGATGCATTCTGCAGTTTAATTAACCATTTTTCCGTAAGTAACGCGTCGATATTTACCATTTCACAACAAATTCTGTTTACATTGGGGAGGAGGGGGTAATTAAACTGCAGAAGCATCTGTTAAACTACATGTGTGATCACTATTTCAGGACTCTTGATTAATTCAGATCGACGCAATGTCTGTATTATTCTTCTAAATGTTTAATGTCCTTTAATAAATCTTGGCGGTTGACGTAGGAGCAAGTGAAATGTTCGTTTCTAAGAGAACATGATGGCTTTGTGGATTGTTCGATTGTTCGTGCGGCAACCGTCACTTCATACACTGATCAGTACACTTGTGTCTGCAGTTATATACATGCATGTATATATATATATATATATATATATATATATATATATATATATATACATATATATATATATGTGGGGGGGCGTATATATATATACGCGTATATGTACGTATATGACAGTAGGTAATAGTAAAATTGACAGGATTACTCATACACATAGTCATATGAGCAGGCAAAAGTTCGACTCTTCTTCATATAATTGATACTTTTTTTACTTTAATACGCAAGCAAGACGAATCTCGGAAATGCCGATGGCCCTTATTATATCTAGGAAAGCCGACAGCGTGTTTTGTTCCGTGCCAACGTTTGCTTAGCACACGGAAAAGGAAACTGACGCTGGCGGCGAGCGCACTAACAATAACATTTCATTGAAACAAATAAGTAAAAATGAAAACATAATCATAAAAAAGAGAAAATATAAATAACTATTATAACATAATAGCTGCCTTTTGTATCATATTCTATTCTAAGCAACAAAGATCCAATCAAATGAGTATAGAAGTAAATACTAAAAAGATCGTCAGTATTATTATATAGGCGCTGCCATTTAGTACACTTTTGTGCATTCTGTCAGTTATAGTAGACGTGTGTGTGTTTGTGAGGTTGTGTGAATCTATATATGTTGCCAAGCATGGGTAATTATTAGTTTGATTGCATATTTATGCATGCGTGTGCGCAAATAGTGAATATGTTACGTGTGCGCGTATGATATTTGTTTACGTAAACAAGTAAAACACCATGTTTTTATAAGAACAGGCTCTTTAGCCGAGGTCTGTACGTAGTGTGTTTTGTATGTTTCAGCTCATGTGTCGTCTAGTTGTTATAACTTCCCTATTTTTTGTACGTATGGTTCGCGTATCTCTAGTGTTTAATAAACGTATGTGTTGTATCGATAATCAAAACGTTTATATTATATACTTATGTGTATAAAATGTTCAGCTAAATAACGTGCAATATTCAATAAGGAAGCGGTTGTATGTATATATTCAATTACACAGTTCACAAGCAAACCGATACATTTTATATAGCGTTCTTTTACAACTAGACAAACAAACATCCTGCCAGTTTAGCACACCAGCTAAAGTAGACATACATTTAGTATATTTTTTTTAGGGGCGGTTGTTTTTAACATGAAGTCTTGCAAAGAAAGACACTTATAAAAAAACATAACCACTAGTTATATGTATATATGGCAGTTACTGGTATGTATGAATGATCCCTTTTCTCGGAGTCGATATGTTGTATCTCTACATTTTTTCTTATGTCCACTCGAATGCTTCTCGAAAAAATAAAGAAATAAGAAAAGAAAAGAAATAGATGAGGAATGTTGTGAGTCCAACTGCTTGATCGCTTAAAATAGAGATTATGAAAATATTCATATAAATATAACAAATGTATTTTAGAGTAACTGATAAGTAACTATTGTTGAAATGAAAAAATTTTCTAAATGAGAGAGAGAGAGAGAGAGAGAGAAATATAAAAATGGACAGTTAAATCAAGCGGTAGAAATAGAATGCTAATCAGATGTGTTATTTTGTGATTGCAAGCAGTAAACTGCATATTGTACTATATGTTTTTGTTCCAAATTTTTCTTAAGTAAAACGGAATATATTTACAATCGATGTGGCCGTGTAACAGCATATATTCGTGGAGCTCGAGTCAATCTGAGTTCAGAGAAAATGGCATACTTTACAGCTAAAAGTTTTAACACAAATATAAGAATTATATATAAGCTGGACATATAGAAACATCATAAAACAGATTGCCTGTAGAGGCATGAAAGGAGTAGTGGTAATAAAACTACGCAAGCTGAAAACGTGCATTTTTGGTTTAGTCCAGAGATATTTAGACGCGGCTTAGTCGAAATAATGTTTCAATAATACGTTTTAATGTAAGATATATATATGTTAAGTTAAAGCACTAGATACACTATTACTGAACTAAAGTAACCTGTGTGACGTTATTGATAAGCAGATTGAATATATTTTAATTGAGTCCGCAGAAAAAGGAAGTTTATTTCCTGAAAAAAAGTTAACTCTTTTCACACGTGGCATTAGTTAGATTTATATATGTGTATCACTACTAATATATAACATCTGTGTCAATTACCTATAGCCTTTCTTTTTAATTTCACATATATTTTTTTTAATATTCATAAATAGATTTTATTTTATTTCTGAGTGGTTCCGAAAAGTATCGAACATTGAAAAAGTTGTTTATGAAGGGTCAGTCTGATATTTACCAATGTTTATACAACTAATGACGATGTTTTCTTACTTATCAACCAAAAGATTCCGTCGTAAAGATAAAATATGGGCGCATTCGAACCGAATGTTTCTGTTTGGAGAACAATTAAAAAATCATGCTTGATTTTTGTTTTTGTAACTTTTATTAAAGCCAGTATAAAAACAATCTTTTTTAGAAAATCAACAGTAGGTTTTATCCAGTGTAAGCTAGAATGTAATGTATCATCGATTATGTCACTGCGAACGGGCATGATCACTTCCAATTCGGCGCACCACAGTAAGGCCGTGACTAGAACAATCAGTAAATTCATTTGATTAAAAATGGCAGAGTATTAAAACTGAGGAACCTTCGTTGATCCCTATACATTCCCGGTAAACATCAGATGTCCCAGCTTGTATATGTATTATATTAAGGGATAAGTGAATCTCTAAATATTAGTAAAACCCAAATGATTTGTTTCCTTTTTCTTATTAATAACGTTTAGCAGAGTTGCTATTAAAAAGATGAAGATACGTTTACGAGAGAGGAGATGACGGCACATAAAGGGATAATTGCCGTTTGTTATTTACAAAAAGGAGACTAGTTCTTATCGTGCTGATCAAAACCCAAAAAATAAAGGCGATTACGTCCGAGATCACAGTGTAGTATCTGTTCGTCAGATGCTGCACTTCGCTTTCTTGTTCTCTGTCAGAGTAGGAGAGGTCCGCCACGACTGAGACAATTTTTAATTTTTGTTCCTTTTTTCCTGGTGTCTAATTCTGTCCCGTGGGGAGACATTGTAAATAGGCACTTCATGGTAAAGACGAGGCTAGTATGACGTTATGAATGAGCGAATGAAACGGAGATTAAAAAATAAATACTACTACTACTACTACTACTACTAATAATAATAATAATAATAATAATACTAAACTAGCCAGAGACTTACAAGGGATTTGGATGATGAAGAAAATCAGCATAGTACCGATAATAGTAGGAGCACTAGGAACAATCCCTAAAAACCTGGAAAAAAGAATGTCAGAAATTAGAATCAGAGGAATAGCTGCAAAAATACAACATCTAACAATAAGGAAAACGGCTGAAATATTAAGGAAACTCCTTGAATGCGGACAATAACACAAGACAATATAACGAAGAAGTGTTACAGGGAATGAAGAACACTGAAGCTGCAGATCTACATGTTTTACACCCCCCTTCATGCATCTCTCCATTATTTCATCACCGTCCCCCCAATAGAAAAATGATACCAAAGAGCCGAGAAGGGTCAAGGAGGATGGAAAGACTGAGGAGGGAGCACTGGCCAGACCTCCGCTGGACAAGTGCGAAGAGAACTTGAATCTTAAGGAGGCTTTGTGCCACTCAAATTCCAGTATAAACCAATGGCCACTGCCAGCGAGAAATCAATGATAAGAGGCTGTTGCGATGATGCAAATTTATTTGCAAATGCTATCGAAGGAGGAGGAGAGAGCTGGACGTCTGGGGAGACTTGTTGTCACCCAGCATCCAGAGAACACCACAGGTCTCCAATCAGATCGTTTGCTGACTTGTGTGAAAGCTCCATGTGAGCCGATAATAATAATAATAATAATAATAATAATAATAATAATAATAATAATAATAATATAAACTCTTTCTTACAACAACCGACTTCAACTGACATCTTCATCGACTGTTTATACTTTCTTTCTCAGTTGTCCCAAAAAGACGACTGCCTCGTGATTTTGCCTTCATTCTTTTTCACAGCGTCGTCGACTTAATATGCAAATTAAAGCCATATTTATATTAATAAATAGTCTATGAACGAAAGTTGTATTTCCTCCTTCTGTTCTCTATTCACTCACCCGAAAGGATAGACAGAAACGCTGTACATTGTGTATGACACGTGTTGCATTACTTTCGGTACAATGATCACTTAAAAGTTTTTGATTACCTCAGTAAAATTAACTGAGTTGTTTAAAAAAAAAAATGAAAGTGTCTCCATTCGGATGTGTTAACCGTTTTATATATGCATGTATGCATAGTATACAATGGTGATTGACACCAGGATATTGATATCACACATGGATGATTGTATTGTTTTTTTTTGTGTGTGTGTTGTTGTATTTGCTTCATTACCGGCGTGTGTGTTATTTCTTAGTAGTAGAATTAGTTACAATGTAATTACAAACAGATAAAAAAATAATACGACAGAAACTAATTTACTTCCGACCTAACGCTATCTGTCCAGTTATGAATTCCAAGTTATCATTACAGTACTAAATATGTTTAAATAACTTGCATGCCTCTTTGTTGGAGTATGTACCAAAAATTAACTCAATACAAATTATAGTCAAAGAAATACATTATTCGATTTAATTAGTTTTAATGTGATAATAATCGTATTAATTATGTATATTATTAGTTTAACAGGGAGCATATGCATATGAATATAAATATAAAAAAGTACACAATTTTCATCTATGATATGAAAAAATGTCAGCAAAATATAATTATATCACAGCGCATTATATTGTAAAAACTCGATAAATATGCTTACTTATTTAAATTAAAATTTAAAATGGATTCAACTGAAAAATAATATATTTATAAACGTCCTCTATTCATATGTATAACTTTTATAATAAAATCATTTAGACATCAGAAAATTAACTACGCAAATTAGTCCTAGTGCTCTTACTATTATAGGTATTATTTTTATTTTCTTCAAATCCCATATCCTTTTCAGATCTCTGGCTAGCTCTGTGTATTTCACTATGTGGTCAGCTGAAACAGCAAAGTCTACGATTTTACAGAATTTATCTTCCTGGTTAATTATTACAACGCCCGGTCTTCTTGCTTGTATGGGTTTATCAGTTTGTATGTTCATGTCCCGTATGACTTAGTGATTCTCGTTTTGAAGTACTGTCGCCGGCTTATGCTTATTGTTTTTGCGTTCGAAATGTAGTTGTTTGCATAATTTCCAGTTTACTATCCTTCCCACTTGGTCGTGTCTGTTCTTGTATTTCCTTTGGGGCAATTTACTGCATTCACTTACTAAGTGTGGTTCGTCTTATTAAGTAGTATGGTTTATCGTTTTGTCTCTTTGTCCAGAGAGTTTACATTTGCTGTTTTCTTGTGTTTTGTAGATCCTTGCTTTGGTGTGGTTGGTTCTTGTCGAGTTATCTTGTGCTGTGGTTATTAAGGATTCAGTTTTTCGGTTTATGTGTCCTTTTCGCATCTATGTCTAAGTTTTTTCGCTATTCCCCTCTTTTGTCATCCTTATGAATCTTCCATGTAATTGTTTTTCTTTCAATATTTATTCTCGTTTTATCCTATGTCTCACTGTTGTCTGTTTTGTCGGGGTTTTTCTTTGTCTCTCGCTGCCATGATTATCCTTTCCGTGTTTTGCGTTAATTATTTTTCTAATTCTGTTTTTATTTTCTTCTATACAAACTAGTTCTCTTTCGCATTATTATTATTATTATTATTATTATTATTATTATTATTATTATTATTATTATTATTATTATTATTATTATCATGTTGGTGCAAAAAATGGTTTTCACATTCAATTTTATGTCAAAAATATTATTTTTTCACCAACCTATTATTATTATTATTATTATTATTATTATTATTATTATTATTATTATTATTATTTTAATACTAGTGGATTCCAAACGCATTTGTATGCAGAAGTTTTGAGTTTTCATCACTATGTCCCACTTATATGTTCTTAAATGAATCTTAAACAATCTCATTATATTTTTTATCTAACAGAATTATTTATAAACGTATTTAATTAATAATATATATATATATATATGTGTGTATATATATATATATATATATATATATATATATATATATACAATTTTCTCATCAGATAGATCATATTCTAATATTTAACGTACTATACCGAATATCCTCGGCATTTGTGATATCCATGAAAATAAATAAATTACAGAAAACAGTTTAAAATAAATGATAAACAGTGAGATGAATACATTGAACTTTTTTCCTATGTAATTCAATATCTGAAAATTATACATTTTATTATAGACCTGCTAGTCTAATTGATTTTAGCACATCTTGGGATTTGAAGGTTCTTATAATGGAAATACTTCAAAGAATATCTGTTCTATAGTTCTGAGAATGACGATACTTAAGACTCACGGTTTTTACCTTTTGTCCGATACTAAACATTTATTCCCGCATTTTGAGTGTCCTATAAAGTGTATCTTGACCGAATCAAGTCTCATGTCGTCAGTAAATATTTTGATTTTTCACACGATTTTATACTTTTTTTTTCATGTTATATCGGATTCGTTGAGAGAAATCAGAGTAGTAGTCAGAACTTCGCGTGATATAAATTCATAACAGGTGTTCATTGATGTGGTTTATTATACAGTTCTGAATGCTAACGTCCAATAAACTGTGAACCCTATTCACCTTGTTTGGTATTAACGTATATTTTTTCGCTCTCTCTGTCTCTGTCTGTCTGTCTGTCTGTCTCTCTCTCTCTCTCCCTCTCTCCCTCTCTCTCTATATATATATATGTATATATATATATATATATATTATATATATATGTACTAGCATTTCAACCCGGCGTTGTCCAGGGGTTTGGAGGTGTGTAGTGAGCAAAAAAAAAAAAAAAAGAAAAGGTCAATTTTAAAATATTTTATCCCTATTTTTACCCCTTAACATTTATTGTTCTGGATTCAAATCAAGTTATTAAGTTAGGTGCATGTTCAAGGAACATATATCTAAAAGTTCAAGTGTTTAGACCCCATATTGGTGGAGGAGTTTGGTAGAGTTCTCAAAGGTAAAATCGTTTAATTTTGACCCCGTTACAGCCAAAATTTTGGCCGAAAACCGATCACATCGATTTTCGCAAATCTCAGTACCCTGTATATAAAATTTCGAGTAGATTTTTGTAGATTGAAAATGGACAAAGTTATTGCGAAGGAAACTGTACACAGACACACGGACACACAGACACGTTCACTTATACACATATATATATGTATATATATATATATATATATATATATATAAATATATATGTATATATATGTGTGTGTGTGTATGTGTGTGTGCGTGTGTGCATATTATAGTTCTAATTTTATTCGGAAAAAATGTATTCACAAATATCACATCTAAATGTGAGTACAGAGTTAATAAATTTTTGATGTGCCATTATTTATCCAAATTATTTCAAATTAATATTTAACTCACATAGACATGGTGATTTAATTGTCTCAAATGCTGTAACGATTTATGCAAATACTTACTGTAGCAATTAAATTTACAAACGAATAATTAGTTCACACCGAGTATATCTCTTTACATACATTATATCCAAAACCTCAGTAAAAGCCGTAATCAGGAGAAAAACATGTATTTTTCTTTTCCTCTTTTGATAAACAATATTTTAATGATCAGTTAAATAAACTTAGGACTCGTTTAGATTAATACTGAAAAAACTAATTAATATTAATGACTCATGCAGTGCAGTACTTAAATTATTTGTAATTCATTTCATGTTTAAAAATAAATCTACTTGATGTTTTCATATATCTTTTTGTTGTACGTCATTTCCATTCATCACAATTTAGTTTTTTATCAACGGTGTAGCCTTTTGCGCTTGTTTATATATTATATAATCTCAAACGTTGGTTTGTTTGTGCGTTTGCGTGTGCGTGTGTTCGTATGTCCACTAAAAACTTTTGTTAACCGTATTTGACCGGGTCGAAACGGGTGTCATCTGTTTCAGGCCATAATATATGAAACTTAGAAAAAAACTAAGATTAATTCTTTGATTATAAACATGACCATTTCTTGCAAGAACGGTAACATTTTGAGACGCGATTTTCACAATTTACGCAAGCTTATCAAATTGGAACTATGTTCAAAAACGTTATTTTGCAGAGTAATTACGTCATAAGTCGTCGGGATCCGATGGATAAAAGCATTTGCCAGTAACTTTTAGCGCGGCTTATTTTTATTTTATTCATTTATATATTATTTTTATTTTATTTATTTTTATATTATTTTTATTTTATTTATTTTTATATTATTTATTTTTTTGCGGTCGTACGGGCTGGCGTTGCTATTTTGATTGAAAGAAAAGTTTGTTGTTTTGATTTATTTATTTTTCTAGGAGGATCAGCAAAATATGGCACAAAGCCGGAAAAGAGGGATCCAGCATGCTCACCTAAAGGAGGGGCACTCCTGCAATTGTAAAAATTGCCTGACTAACCCCGTCGGCATTCTCCGGTAGGTGGGCGCGTCACGCAGTAAGCGATGAACTTACTCAACCGGAAAGCCCAGTGACAAGGCCTGGGAGGGTGGACCTCCTTGGTATTAACCAGGCGGTGTACCTCAGTCCGACAGGTGCTAGGCCGGTTCCCGGTCCCTCACCTGTAGGCTGAGTGTCAAGAACGGATCCTTGACGAGTACTCTACCCTGTCTCTGTTCAGCTGAAGCCGCTAGGAGACACATCCCATCACAACAGAGTTGTAATGGGGTAGTTATTTAAATTGCTGCCCACATCAGCAATAGGCCGGGAAATTAGGGAAGTAAGCAGGCTCCCCTAAAGGTGGGACACTCCTGCAATTGCAAAAATGGCCTGAGTAACGCCGTCAGCATTCTCCGGTAGGGGCTCTTCAGGCAGTAAGCGATGAACTTACTCCACTGGAAAGCCCAGTGGCAAGGCTTGGGAGGGTGGGCCTCCTAGGTATTACCCAGGCAGTGTACCTCAGTCCGACAGGTGCTGGACGGTTCCCGAACCCTCACCTGTTGGGCTGAGTGTCAAGAACGGATCCTTAACGTGTACTACTACACTGTCTCCCTACAACCGAAGCCGCTAGAAGACACATCTCATCACAACAGAGTTGTAATGGGGCATGGTCCCGCACAGTCGGGAGATTCTATTTATAAACGATGCTGCTAGGAACTGACGAATCGAATTAATTCACGTTCTGCTACCAACCAGTTAGAAACCAAAATTGCTCCATAAATTTAAAACCTTTCCGTAGCAATTTCGTATATGTTTTCTTCGTGTCAACACGGGAAGAATCTCTTTATCTGTGGATGCTTACTCAAGAACTGCCTAATGCGTACCAGTCACATCCACGGACTTGTGTAGAACAGCGAATCTTCGTAAACTGGTCTGAAACTTAACATGGCTTACACTTCTAGAAGAAACTTATCTTGCTTTTATAAAAGTAATGCGTTTTACAATACGTATACTTGTGAGACAAAACATTTTCATATAATTTAAAACACCACACATTTCCATGTAAGTAGCAAAAACAATATTTTGATTTTCTTTGTACGTAATAAGGTTTCATACTTGAATACATTGATTTCAAAAGCAACAAATCTACACAAAAAGGCTTCCAGATCATTACTTAAACCAAGTTTCCACCCCATCTGTTTTATTATATATCAAAATGTGTTCTTAAATTTCGTGACAAACACAACAAAAACGTCGTGACAAGCAGTCATACAGATTTTATATAGATGTTTTCACTTTTTATTAGTATACTCATATATCTTCCCACCCCCTCTCTATCTCTTCATCTGCATTTCCACTCTTACTGCTACCATGCAACTATTCATGACTGTATGTAATGCGTTAAAAGAAAAATCTCAAAGCAACATTAAAATAAGTTTCATTAAATGAAATCTAAGTGTTTAGATTTGTATAAAAAATGTAAGCGATCAGAATTGTATAAAAAAAAACATATTTTATAAAAGTTTTATAAACAAATATTCGGTAAAAAAAATCGAGAAACCAGAGAAATATAAAAGTCGGTCAATTACATTTTTGCAAAGCGAACACACTAATTAGTGCAAGTATTAGAAACATTTTTTTGCCATAGCGTTTCGGCATATATAGTTTATTCAATTCCAAAATTCAAATAATTCTTTCTACATTGTTGTATGATTAGGAAACGTATACGTTTATCCAATGTGTAACTTTGGTAATAAATATTTGCTATTTATATTTAATGAGTTTATCGTTCCAAAGTTCGCTCTGTCGTAACCTAATGTGATAAACGGTTCTAATAAGATTCAAGTATAATTAGGGACTCCTGGTGAATCCTACCCAAATCTTTTTATGAAATATTTTCATACTGCCACTTATAAAAATGCATAAAGAACTTGCCAGAAATAAGAGATAATCTATATGTTTTTTAATTTGAGTTTGTTTCCCACTTTCACATATATTTTAAGGCTTTTTTCTATTAAGAATTTATTAACGAATTTTAAAATAGATGTCAATTAATATGCCATCGACTACATGTAGGTTGACTAATTTGCATATTCGTTTGATAAAAAAAACATTAATTAATAACTTATAAATATTTTCATTGTTTCGCATTTGCTGGTTGGTTTTTGCTCATATTTATGCTGAATTCTATTTATGCATAATTTCTCCATTCTGCATAATTTCGTAGCATTTAAGATGAAAACGGTGCAGCACATGGAAATATTTTATATACATACATACAAACATATATATATATATCTGGTTTACTCCTCTTTTCTCTCCCTCTCCTTCGCTCTCTCTCTCTCTCTCTCTCTTGCCACACACACACACATATATATATATATATGTGTATATATATATATATATATGTACATTTTTGGTACAACAAAATGGAAGGAGAAATTTCAGAGGAAACATAATTTAATTTTAATACCAAAAAACAAGAAATGGGCAGGTGAAATTAAAATTTCCTTAAGGCCTTATCGTCTGACCCTCTAAGAGGAAACGTCAGAATGATAAATTAAAAACTAAGAAAACGAATGAGGGAAGAGGAGAATTTTGGTTTCAGTTGGAAGAACAGTGAAAAAAAAAATTCTCACTGTTCAGGTGGTTTTAAATCAATGAATATCTCCAACTGATGTTTCAGAATCTTTTGTCTACACAGGCTAGGTCGAGAGTTGTTAATAACTAACGCCTCAATGATATTGAGATGATAGTTCGACCTAGCACTGTATAAAACAGAAAACCACCCATCGGAATATTGATCGGCACACCTATTTATACTCAACAGGTGATTGCCAATGGCGGACTCATGAGCTTGGGAGTGCCCGGATGTTCTCGAAACCTGGTGTAGTCGAATATCCCGAGGGATATGTTGGGATATTCTCATTTCTAATCTTTGGGATGTTTTGCCAACGTAGTCAGCTCCACATTGACAAACGAATTTATAAACAACATTCCTTTTCGACCCATTTTATCTATGCTGGGTTCTGCACAACATGAACTTGGTAAATGGCTGGTTGATCTTCTTAAACCTGTGCTTTCTTTTTCTACGGTCCATTGTATCTCTGATTCTTTTCAATTCGTATCTCAGATACAAAAATTACCTTTATCTAAAAATACCGAGTTCTTGGTTTCCTTTGACATTAATAGTCTTTTTACTAATATACCTTTGGATGAAACCATTGGTATTTGTGCTGACTATTTATACCGTGGCCCCTTAAAATCTCCACAATTTCCTGAACGAATTTTCGTTGAACTGATGGAACTTGCTACTAAATCAGTCTCCTTTAGTTTCAACAACATTATGTACCGTCAAATTGATGGGATATCTATGGGTAGCCCTCTTGGTCCTTCGTTAGCCAACATTTTCGTTGGATTTTTGGAAAACGAATTATTTTCCAAAATTACTAAGCCAGCATTCTACACACGCTACGTTGATGATACTTTTGCATGCTTTCCCTCTCGGAGCGAAGCTGAACAGTTTCTTCCTCTTCTTTGTAACCTGCATCCATCTTTACAATTTACTATGGAGGTTGAAGACTGTAGCTCTCTCCCATTCCTCGACGTTCGTGTTTCTAAAGTTGGTACTACGTTTGAGACCTCTGTTTATAGAAAACCTACATTTACAGGGCTCTATCTTAATTGGTTTTCTTTTGCCCCTCAGTCTAGAAAAATAAACCTCATTAGCGCTCTTACGCATCGTGCACTTATGATTTGTTCACCAAACCGTCTTGATACGGAACTTGGTGAAATCATAAATATTTTTCTTAATAATGGATATCCCATTAATATAATAAAATCAACTATTGAACGTAAAATTACTACATTTAATAGTGGTAAACATATTGGCCCATCACGTTGTCCCATTTATCTAAAATTACCATGGTTGGGTCCTGATGGCCTTCATATTGTAAAAAGGATTTCTTCTGCTACTCAACGTTGTTTTCCAGCTACTATGCTTAGAGTAGTTTACACAACTCGAACCTTTTTCTCTTCTTTTCGTAAAGATGTTTTGCCAACCATTCAAAAGAACTCTGTTGTTTATAAATTCGTTTGTCAGTGTGGAGCTGACTACGTTGGCAAAACGTCCCAAAGATTAGAAATGAGAATATCCCAACATATCCCTCGGGATATTCGACTACACCAGGTTTCGAGAACATCCGGGCACTCCCAAGCTCATGAGTCCGCCATTGGCAATCACCTGTTGAGTATAAATAGGTGTGCCGATCAATATTCCGATGGGTGGTTTTCTGTTTTATACAGTGCTAGGTCGAACTATCATCTCAATATCATTGAGGCGTTAGTTATTAACAACTCTCGACCTAGCCTGTGTAGACAAAAGATTCTGAAACATCAGTTGGAGATATTCATTGATTTAAAACCACCTGAACAGTGAGAATTTTTTTTTCACTGTTCTTCCAACTGAAACCAAAATTCCCCTCTTCCCTCATTCGTTTTCTTAGTTTTTAATTTATCATTCTGACGTTTCCTCTTAGAGGGTCAGACGATAAGGCCTTAAGGAAATTTTAATTTCACCTGCCCATTTCTTGTTTTTTGGTATTTAAATTAAATTATGTTTCCTCTGAAATATATATATATATATATATATATATATATATATATATATATATGTATGTATATATATAATATTGACTTTGTCGGTGTATAGACGAATGGTCACAACCAGATCATCTCTCAATGCTTAATATACAGGTTTGAAATTTGATATAAAAGGTATTTGAACCTGCAGTACATTATCGATTGCGTATTTGCGTTTTTAGCAAAGCAGTAAACCCTGACGGGAGTAGTCATGGGAACTTGCTTGCAGAACAAATACGCATTCATATGTTTAACATCTTTATAATTGAACTATTTATATGCGTAATGATATATCGTTCCAATATTACAACCTCCAATGTTTTAACAAAATGTTTAAGAGCTAAGGATTTATAAAATAAGAGACGTTATTTTTTAACGACCGATGTATATATATATATATATATATATATATATATATACATATATATATATATATATATATATATATAAATATTCGAATCAATAAGCAATACTATATATATATATAATATAACATTCACATTTGCGGTGACTTCAACGTCCACAATGTTGAATGGCTGACCCCCTCAACTAAGACTGTCGATCTGGGGAGGTTTTGTCATGATTTTGTCATTGCTTATAACCTCACTCAGATTGTTCGCGAGCCCACCCGTGTGCCCGATACTACCGGTCAGTATGCAAGCCTTCTAGACCATTTTCTCTCCACTTCCACGGAGCTATGCTCATGTGCCGTTCTATCACCTCTGGGATCCTCCGACCACTCCGTTGTATCAGTTAAGATAAAAATGAAATAAAATAAGTCTACAGATGTACCTCTCCACCGTACTGTATACCGATACTCTATGGCTGACTGGGATAGCTTCCGTACATTCATAACTGATCTACCTCCCCATTCCATGTTTAAAAAGGATGTGCCCTCTATATTATCAGACCTGACCGAATAGTTACTTGTTGGCATTGACCAACTCATACCATCAAAGAAATTCCAACAAAAACCTACCAGCCAGCCATGGTTCTCCCCAGAATATGCTGCTGCCATCGCACATAGAAATCACTTTTTTTCCATAGCTACCAACGTAATAGATGTACTGAGATTAAAGCTGCGTTCAGGACCGCCAGCAACCACTGTAAAAGAGTAATAAAACATGCAAGAGAGCTATATGCTCAATCCGTTAAATCCAAAGTAGCTGAGCAGCGGCTTGGTTCCCACCAGTTCTGACAAATAGCAAATAGGATACTGAACAGAAGCGTGCGTTGTATCCCAACCATTATCAATTGTCCACAGGTCGTCTCGTCAGCGTCAGACAAGGCCAAACTATTTGCCAAGAACTGTGCAGTCAATTCAACCCTATGCGACGAAGGCCATCGATTCCCGTATTTCCCCCTACAACACACAACACGCTAGGTAACATACAATTATCTGTGCGTGAGGTTTCCAAGCTAATCAAGAACCTTGATTCCAGTAAATTCTGACGATATCCCAATTATACTATTAAAAAGGCTACAGCCAGAATTGCCCCCATACTTACCAAACTGTTTAAGCGTCGCCTTAAGGAGAAGTGCTTTCCAACACCCTGGAAAACCTCATAAGTATGCCCTGTATTTAAGGTGATAAGTAATCTCCCTCTCAATACAGACCAATAAGTCTCCTGTGTGTCATGAGTAAGTTGCTGGAATTCATATTAAATAGAGAAGTAGTCAACCACCTCAGCAGAAATAATCTTCTTAGTGACACGGAATATGGCTTCCGTTCTGCTAGATCTACAGCTGATGTGCTAGCAGTTATATCACATAGATTAGCGAACCTCTCTAACAAAGGCTTCATTTTTATTGCAATTGCTCTTGACATATCAAAGACCTTCGATATGGTATGGCATAAAAGCGTACTTCACAAGATTTCCAGCTACGGTATAACTGGAAATGTTTTCTCTATCATTAAATCATTTCTCTCTGATAGGCGCATAAGAGTAGTGGTTGATGGGCAGAAATCAGAGGCCCACAGTATTAATGCTGGAGTCCCTCAGGAGTTCATACTGGCCCCAACTCTCTTCTTGATCTACATCAATGATCTCCCAAACACATACTAAAATCATTCGTTGACATATATGCTGATGACACGACTATCTATGGCAACACATCAAATGCCGTAAATGACAACGTTCTCTCTGATTCGCTCTCCTCAGATCTTGACCGCGTGGTTCAGTGGGAGAAGAGGTGGCTGGTTACCTTTAATGCATCTAAGAAAAAGTTCCTATCATTGCATCATAAATGCTCTGATCCCCATCTGATATCAATTGAAATGAATGGCTCTCGTCTAGAGGAGGCCCCATGTTTTGATGAGATTATGGGCTTGACATTTACTCCTGATCTTAAATGGAACACATACATCAAGTCTGTTGCCAAGGTCGCTGGGAAAATGGTGGGATCCTTCTACCGCTCCAGAAGATATCTCACTAATGTTTGAATTCTCTATTTGTATAAAAGCCAAGTCCCTCCAAGGATGGCGTACTGCTGCCATATCTGGGCAGGAGCTGCTAAAAACAACCTTCCTGCCTTGACAGAATACAAAATAGTCTTCGTGGCTTGGCGGGGAATGCCCTTTTTTTCCTGCAACCTCTCTTCCACAGAAGGGACGTTGCGAGCCTGTCTCTGTTTAATCGTTATTTCCATGGCAAATGCTCGCCTGAGCTCCATTCTCTGCCCCCTCCAATCTTTCACCAAAAATACTCGACTAGCTGAAATCACTGTCAATAATTTTCCCTATTTTTTATCCGTGCCTAACTCAAAATGTAGATTCCATGAACAAGGCTTATTTCTTAGAACTGCACGGCTGTGGAACTCTCTGTCGCTTGCCTGCCCCCCCCCGAATTCAACTTGCATGTCTTCAAGTCCAACACAAACAAATTCCTTATGAACCGCCACCTTAAATAATAACCCTTATCAAATCCCCAATAATAACTATTACTACGATACTATCCCACTGATTAGTGTACACACAATAACTCTTATCCCCGAGTGGCTCCTGTGCCTTGATAAGTATTGACCCCCATGTAAAAAAAAGTTATCCAGAGAGAATGTTATTAAAACAAAGGAATGCTAGTATAATATTTAACTTACATCTTCTGGAAATTTGGTGTTGACGAGAATGTAAGTTTCCAAACAGCAGATTCATCCTGGAATTGTGAAACTTGACTAAAATAGTATTGGAAATGTATTTTGTTGTAACATTTCAGATCATGGAAATCAATGACGTCATAGAATCTACTAGTAGATATATACGAATTAGTTACAGAGCTCTGGAAAAGTTGAGGAAAGACAGTGCGCCAGTGGTTTCCCTAACGACAGACCTTTTGGCCTGACGCTAGAGGAATAGAACAACATAGACCCCAGTCTTCGAATATGGAAAGCATCCGCCGAATAATGTTGTTTGAAAATAAAATTGACATTACTAGTTGATTTCTTCAGAGGATATTCAATTTCAGCTTGGTCAATTCATCTACCAAGACACGGGCAAATGGAAGTATGGTTTTCTCTTGGCAAGATAATAACTCTAAGACTGTCCCGCCTTTCTTTGTGTATTGAATGTTATACGTTGGACTGCATTGTAATTTATACATACACCCCCCACACACGCGCATAAAGAACAATTAAACGACACGACAAAACTTCAATATATACACACGACTATATACACACGATTACATGAACATTGAATATGCATTCTTACACCCTCCACCCGTGTAACATATACATTTTGGAGCTGTAATGTCATACAGAACACAGTCCCACACTATAACATAAAGACTACGAGCTGGTGCATGTTTTCTGAATTCATACGGCACATTGGGAGATAAGTAGTTAAGTGAAAAGGAGAATGTTAGCTGATTTCATTTAGAGTTAATATATCCGGGGAGCTTGCTGGGTGAAATAATTCTATATGATCAAAGTTGTTTTTAAGACCACTGTTATGTGTAAAGGGAGCTTCCAGGAATGGGTGAATTGGTGATGTTTAGTATGCGTTTAGTTTTATCGTCATTTTTAGATTCCCCTTTCATTTGTTTCATTCCTTTCAGTTTTTAAATGAGAGATGTTGAACAAAGTGGGTGTGTATAGTTCCAAACACAGAGCAACTAAGTCCTTTTCAACAAGAAAAGTAGCCTCGCGAAAGTCTAGCGGAAACGAGTGCAGGGTAACTTTTTCCATGTGCGATCTTGCACCACAAACATCCCGGTCGGGGTTGGAGTTTATTGCCTTCGAAAAGAGACCAGGAACTGGGTGTCTCAACTTACTCTTTGTGATTGCACCTCTGAGCCTGCCTAACACACAAGAAAGAGTATGAAGCCCATCGATAGGCAGATGCTATCTACTCCTTAGTATGTTTACGTTTGCAAATCGATACTTTTTTGAGTCACGAGCTCTAGTAAAGCTGTCGCCAAGGAATAAGGAAATCCTTCCCCGGCGTTAGTTCACTGCGTAAACGTATAAGAAGTATGACACAGATTTAACATCAGCGTTTTTCTTCTTGATGGATGATCTGACGAAACCTGCGGGTCTATCTGCACCGAGAAGGGTCGTCCTGCGGGTAGCTTCAAAGCTATGTATTTCTACTCGTACGCCTTGTTAGTTAGGATTAATTAGGGTAGTACTATAGATAATTAATATATGCTATAAAGTTACACTCTTCAATAAAATAAAATTAAAACAAAATATTTGAGGATATAGTTTGCTTCCTGTTGTAATTAGAATAGCGGGGTGTAAGTATAACCATTGCGTGGTAATTTAATATAACTATCTCTAATACTTAAACAATGAATAAATAGTGTTGTTGGATTAATAAATACATTAGTATTAGAATAGAATATAAATGTGCGCATATTAAATATTTTGTTATTGTACTTATGTACTTACCTACGAGCGCAGATTTTGATACAAGATCAGTTTTTTTCCTGCGAGCAAAATCAAGCTTCATAAAATCGACATTCTCATTTTGCACGAAAATTTATTGTCAAGAAAAACTATTAGGTCATTGGCCATAGGCAGAGTCTACACTATTGTCCCAGCCCAAAGTCAAAGGGTGTCACTTTGCCGCATATTTAATAAGATATGAAACTATTTTTACCGAGTTGCTTTACATTGGAATATATGTTCAAGTGGATGTATGAACGGACTCTATAAATCACGTGGTGTTTTGAAATTCACTCATATTTATATATAAGTTTCATTCAAAATATCACTTGGTTTCACTTTAGTACATATGAGTTCTTATATGAACTGCGATGCAGCTTTGAAAAGGTGTGTGCCCGACTAATTAAAACGTAGAAACAGTTCATCTCCAGCTGGTCGCAACTCTTTCAAACTTTACCCAGGTGAATGGTGTATGAAGTAGATCTTAACATGTATTGAGACAACTTCAGATCCACTTAATTCACATTTCCGTTTCAGTAGCTCCCTCCTATCTTATTTATTTTTGGTTTTCGATTCATTAAAAACACGCTGGTACGAGTGCCAATTACCAATCATCCAACGCTTGGAACTGCCATTTTCTGTCGCATATAGTCAACGAGTTTCATGCTCTATTCTCATACAATCCTGGTCATGGAGTGGCTAACAAATATATGAAAATCATTACTTGAACATTTCTTTATAATAATCTAATCTCCCTCTCTCACTCTTTCCCTCTCTCTTATCTATATATCTATCTCTATCTATGTATAAATAAAAAAGATGAATAGATATAATAGGAAGCTCTCTGTTTGTTTGTAAGTCGAGCACTGTAAAAGCGGTTGTCAAGTGTCTACATAAATGGAACGTTATTAGGTCATTTACAAAGGTCGATCTCATAGGCCGAAGGGTAGAACTGCCGTCTATCAACTAGATGGCTGTAGGTTCAATCCCCGCCTATGGATTGGTGTTAGTCTGATTAGCTCTGATACAGCAAAAAAACAAAAACAAAAAAAACATACACAGACACACATACACACATTATGACGCGTTCCATGGCATGTATTCAGCGAGCTTCTATGTCGTAACTATAATGTCATATATTGTCGTTTCACGAAGGAGGAGAGGGCGCCTACATATATATATATATATATATATATATATATATATATATATATATATATATATATATATCACACGTGATAGCACGGCCACCGAACAATATCGTAGAATAAACACAACATTCCCGAGCAACACTATCGACCGAGTCGACACGCCACCGAACAATATCGCCAAATCAACAGGCCACCGACAACATCGTTGAATCGATACACCACGTTCCGAGCAACGCCGAACAACCTCGTCGAATGGGCACGCCATAATACGAAATGCAGTAACGCGAAACACGTATTGAGAGAAATATTTTTCAACCGTCCCCGAATGACTTAGCGGCTTGTTTTTTTTTTTTTTTTTTTTTTTTTTTTTAAAGCCGTTGGGCGAAACTAAATCGTCGCTTTCGAGTAAGATGTATATAGCTCATTAGTAGACTTAATTTGCAATCGAAAGGTCCCGAGTTTGCTTTTCGTCGCAGGGCGGCCCGATTAATACGCTTGTGGGCTTCCCTGCATGCTGGGCATATATATAGCTCTACCTATAAATATCTATACTTCTATAAACTCGTTTTACTTTTGTGTGTATTGAGATTTATATTAAAACCCATCTTTTCTATTCGTATTTATTTGCTTTCCAAGAAATTACCTTAAGTGCAACATCTGCAAAACAGATACCACACTTTGATCCCGACCCGAAGGCGAAGAACAACAGAAAAAGTAACCCTATTTTCTATTTATTTAAAAAGAAAATACAATTTTCTCATATATGGTTTGTGGAATTGCATTCACTAACAAAAGATCTTGCTAATGTGTATATTATTTTAAGCATTCGTTTTAATTCCCTATTAGTTGTTTCGGTTTTCTAATGCGACAATCCTCTTTAGTTAAGTATTACGTGCAATTATAGTCATGCGGATATTCTACATGATTTATACTTGCATAATATTTGCGTAAAAAAGTTTGTTTCCATATATATTTATGTATACGTACATATTTTTGTTTAAAAAATTTTCCCTACCAAATTCCACCTAGAGTTTTTAGATATACAGACATAAACTTCATATATAAGGTATTTGAATCCACGCAAAACTTTATATTTGGGTTTTAGCCAGGAAAAATCGGTGCAAATGTATAAAAATTAAAAAAAAAAATGAAACTTGCCAAGTGAATGTCGAACGCCGGCATTACGGATGCATAACGTAGTAGTTATTGATTCATGTTTTAATTTTTAGTCTTGCAGTAAACATGTTTTCATAGCTCAGTCATTGACGGTAGAGGCAACATAAATGCTAAGCTGGAGGCTTGGGTTTCGATTCTCGATAGTGGTGCATGAGTCTTTTTTATACTTTATAAATCATAACTATATATTGCATCCAATCTATCTATCTATCTATCTATCTATATATATATATATATATATATATATATATATATATGTATGTGTGTGTGTGTGTGTGTATATATATAAGTGAAAATGTCTGCATTTTCTCTATGGTAGTTAAGGTAGATTGTTATACAGAAAAACATTATATATTTGCATACATTTACATATTCACACTTTTTAATATATATATATATATATATATATATATATATATATATATATATGCACATAACCTTATGAATAGTACATAGGGCCCGAGCAAAGCCGGGCAGAACTGCTAGCGTATATATATATATATATATATATATATATATATATATATATATATATATATGTGTGTGTGTGTGTGTGTGTGTGTGTGTGTAAAAAGCAACAATCCTTGTGTAAACAAATCGAGCTTAGGCGTTTGGAAATGTTAAATCATTATAATTTCGCACACCAATATCAGCAGCAGTCAAATAATGTAACGCCTAGGTGGCCGAGTTTCAATTCTAAGTTTGATTTGTTTACACAAAGATTATTGCTTTTTATGCTGGTTGCAATTTGTTATTTAGTTTCCTTATATCCTACACCCAAGATAGAGCATTTATAGTCATCCATATACAGTACTGTTTCGCTGTATCACAGCTTATCAGTGCGACTACATCAAACCAGGATTGAAACTCAGCCACCTTGGTGATAATCAGCGCTTCTCACCGTTACACTATTTTGTTACGGCTGATATGGATATGCAAAGTCATATACATATATCTGCATTGATGACCTTTTATACAGCGAAACAGTACTGCATGATTATATATATATATATATATATATATATATATATATATAATATATAATATATATATATAGTATATATATATTATATATATATATATATATATATACATATATATATATATATATATATATATATATATATATATATATGAATAAACCTTGCACATGTGTGTGAGTTCATTTCCTATGAACTCCCCAACATCCGCGCCGATTTTGAAAACGATGTTTTCAGAGTCTTTGTATAAAATGAAGCTATGATTTACAGATAATTTGAATATGTTATGTAATATACTTCTTTTCTTGAATGATGCCTATTCAGTTTTATAAATCAAGGCAGATACTGCCTATTAATTAACATCTTGGTATAAAATGAGTTTTTCTCTATGATTATCCAATGCACTTTTTCTTTACGGCATTTAAGAAAAATATTGAGGAAAACAAGAAAATAGGTGAAAGAAAAAGTATATTTAAATAGATTTAATTATAATTTATGATTAAAAAAGAGAGAAGGAAGGAAAGGAGATTAGGAATTCCAAGAGAGAGTTGCTTGTTACAAGAGATAAAATACAAAAAAAAGGGAAAACAAAATGGAAATATGATAAACTAAGAAGAGGAGATAGAAAAGTATAAAAGTACATAAAATGCGTGTCATAAATGAGTCTGAAAGAAAAAACAGGTGAGACTTGCGCAGGTCACCAAAGTGTTTACAAAATTCGGCGAAGGTGGCAGTGGTAGGGGACAGATATAGTAAGGATGCGTCCTATGTTAGATGCGCCCATAACATTAATATAAAGTATTTTTTATAAATAATAGGGGTACACAGAAATCACTTTTTCCATAGCTACCAACGTAATAGATGCACTGAAACTAAAGCTGCTTTCAGAACCGTAAGCAACCACTGTAAAAGAGTAATAAAAAATGCAAGAGAGCTATATGCACAATCCGTTAAGTCCAAATTAGCTGAGCAGCGGCTTGGTTCCCACCAGTTCTGCCAAATAGCAAATAGGATCTTAAACAGAAACGTGCGCTCTATTCCAACCATTATCAATGAACCAGAGGTCATCTCTACAGCATCTGACAAGGCCAAACTATTTGCCAAAAACTTTGTGGCAAATTCTACCATATTTGACGAAGGCAATCAACTCCCCATATTCCCTCCTATAACAGACAGCACGCTATGAAACATACAAATATCTGTGCGGGAGTTCGCATAGATAATCAAGAACCTTGACTTCAGTAAAGCAACTGGTCCCGACGGTATTCCAATTATAGTGTTAAAAAATTTACAACCAGAACTTGCCCCCATACTTTCCAAACTGTGTAAAGTTCCCTTAAGGAGAACTGCTTTCCAACACCCTGGAAAACCTCATAAGTATGCCCTGTATTTAAGGTCATAAGTCATCCCTCTTTCATTACAGATCAATAAGTCTCCTGTGTGCCATGAGTAAGTTGCTGGAATCCACAATAAATAGAGAAGTAGTCAACCACCCCAGCAGAAATAAACTTCTTAGCGACACGCAATATGGTTTCCGCTCTGCTAGATCTATAGCAGATGTGCTAACGGTTATATGTCATAGGATTAGCGAATCTCTCGACAAAGACTTCATTTCTAGGGCAATTGCTCTCGACATATCAAAGACCTTCGATAAGGTTTGGCATAAAGGCCTACTACACAAGATTTCCAGCTACGGTATAACTGGAAATGTTTTCTCTATCATTAAGTCATTTCTCTCAGATAGGCTCATAAGGGTAGTGGTTGATGGGCAGAAATCAGAGGCCCACATTATTAATGCTGGAGTCCCTCAAGGGTCCATACTGGGCCCAACTATCTTCCTGATCTACATCAATGATCTCCCAAAACACATACTAAAATCTTTCGTTGACATCTATGCTGATGACACGACCATCTATGGCAACACATAAAAGGACCTAAATGATGATGTTCTCTCTGATTCTCTCGTCTCTGATCTTGAGCGCGTGGTGCAGTGGGGAAAGAGGTTGTTGGTTAACTTTAATGCATCTAAGACAAATCTCCTATCTCTACATCATAAACGCTCTGATCCCCATCTGGCATCAATTGAAATGAATGGCTCTCGTCTAAGAGAGGCCCCAGGATTTGATAAGCTCTATTGTTTGACTTTTACTCCTGATCTTAAATGGAACACATACATCAAGTCTGTGGCCAAGGTCGCTGAGAAAATGGTGGGATCCTTTTACCGCTCCAGAAGATATCTCACTAATGATGCAATTCTCTATCTATACAAGAGCCAAGTACGTCCAAAGATGGAGTACTGCTTCACTATCTGGGCGGGGACTGCAAAAAACAGCCTATCCTGCCTTGACGGAGTACAAAATAGACTCCGTGGCTTGGTGGGGGATGCCCTTTTCTCTACCCTGCAACCTCTTTCCCACAGAAGAGATGTAGCCGGCTTGCCATTGTTCTATCGTTATTTCCATGGCAGGTGCTCGTCTGAGCTCCATTCTCTGGTCCCCCCTCGCCAATCTTTCTCAAAAAACACCCGACTAGCTGAAACCACTGTCAATAATTTTCCCTACTTCCTATCTGTGCCAAAATCAAAACGTAGATACCATGAACAAAGCTTCTTTCTTAGAACTGCACGCCTATGGAACTCTGTTCCGCTTGCCTGTCTCCCTCCCGACTTTAATCTGGATGTCTTCACCTCCAAAACAAACAAATTCCTGATGAACCGCCACCCCCTAAGTAATGACACCTTACAATTCTCCAATACTATTGCTACACTATCCCTTTGATTACTGTACACACAATAACCCTTATCCCTGAGTGCCCATTGGGCCTTGATAATTGGTGAACTCCATGTAAAATAAAACCCTGAGTTTTTTGCAATTATTTATCCATAATTTAAATCTCACCTGTCTCGTTAAATGTATGTATAAATGTGTGTATGTATGTATTTTTGTATGTCGCGCAAAAACTTTCGAGGGAAGTGACGGATATTTATGAGCTTGGTATCATTTTAAAGGACGGCCATTCAGACGGTAAATACCGAAGAATTAGCTAAAAAACATTAACTCCTTCACCCTCACCTGGACACTTTTGTACAAAGAGGGTTGTTTTTTCGCTGAAATTTTTTGCCAATCATTCAACCCTCGCGTTCACAACGTCGCTTAAAAGGCGATATTTCGACTGCCCGTACGTCACAACCAGGCTTATTGGTAACATTTTTTTTTGCACCTAATTTTTTTTCTCTGGCGCGTTAAGGGATCGAGCCTGCTTACTACTCCTATGTTGTTTTTTTGTGCTTTATTTTTTTCTTTTGCTCAACCAAAACGCTTACACACACCTACATGTTCTTTTTCACCTTCACCCTTACACAACTTTTTTTTTTGCTCGTCACAGATCTCCAAACACCCGGACAACGCCGGGAACCGCAGCTCATATATTAGCATATGCGTATGTATTTGTATTCGCACGTTGAGAAAGAGCCAACCCTGTGCCTGTGTGTAACTGTGTTTGTGTTACATAAGGGAGGGAGAAGAAACGGATTTGGACTTTGGACACTTTACTTGAAGGATACTGGTACCCTGGTGATGACGTGTCCATTTTACTAATGAAGAGAAAAAGTTTACGACGATGAGAGAGAGATATTACAAGTGTTAAGAGACGAGAGAACGGGACCCAAGATCCCTTAAACCGTTTGTCTGGTGGTTAGGACACTTGTGGATGTATGTGTTTATATATAGAAGTTCATACCTGGTTTTGCTGCTCTGGGAGAGTCTTCATCTGGGTGGAGCTCTCTTGCTGTTTTCGCCGGAATACACAAGATGAAGACAGATGTTGGGTTTTCAACCTTTTATTCTCCCAGGCATGATCTGCAGATGTCGCCATCGATGGTCTCCACTGTGGGTACCTACCACGTCCCACGTCTGGGGCGCGCATCTCCCCCCTTACTTAGGAGAGAACCATTTTAGACTTCTGCTCGGCTTGGCATTTTCTGAGAGACTCAACGTTTCACCAACCTTGCCACGTAGCATCACATGACATCCGGTTAGATGAAACGTCACTTCCTGCAACGTGGATTTACTACAAAAATATCTCTCTGACCTCCTCCCACCCTCTCCCTCTCTCTCTCGATCTACTATCTAATAGAGACACAGAGAGAGAAAATAGAGAGAGTATGAAAGAGCCAGAGAGAGAGAGAGAGAGAGGAGAGATGCTCTTTAACATTCCTCCACCCCTTTTTTATCAAAATGTATGGCAAGCCATACATTTTTAATAACTAACTAACTAAAAAAAATAATTATGTCCGAAGTACATCTTTATTCTTTCACTTTCCGGACTCACCCCTTTTCCAAGAAAGATCAGGCACCAGCACTCTTCTACAACACTATCAATCCTTCTGCTGCTTCTCGAAAGTCCCTCCTCGACATTAACTTGCTTCCAAGTTAGACAAAGATACAGCTTTGCAGATATACATCTTGTCTAGGCGGTCGCATTGTTGGATATTTTCCACTGACTCTGCTCTTTATTTGGACCACTTGGCCAAACAAATGGAGACTCCATTTTCGATCACTTTTTCGAAATGGGGCCAGCATATCGCAATTACGACCAGAACGTCGGATGCTCCATGTTGGTGGTAGCTTTACCGCATGGGGACTCGAACCCCAGACCCTCAGATTAAAAGTCTGATACTCTACCGACCCAACCATCCCACTCGCGTTCTCGACTTTCAGCATAGGCCTAAGTCCCAGTTTTTTTTCCTTTACTGTAATGCTAGCAGTGTCAGAAATTTCGTGAAAATAGTGAATAATTCCACCCCATCTTTCCAAGCTTATAACTCCTCGAAAAATGTAATTCAAGCCCTAATTTTTTTTTTCAATTAAAGGAGTAAGGACCAAGGTTTTATTTTTTAAAAAAAACAAAACAAAACAATGTTTTTTTTTTTTTTTTAAAAGGTTTTAAACTTCGGACTTTACAGGTAAATTTCTAAAAAACTGATTTTTTTTTTGTTTTAAATTTGAATATATTATTTATTGACCTTTTCTCTTCAATTTGTGATATATAAACCTATTAAACATAAATTAATTATTTACTTTTTAATAGACATTTCAAAATGAGAGGCGTAAATTATTCGACCCCCTATCTTTCTAAGCTTATAACTCCTCGAAAAATGTAATTCAAGCCCTAATTTTTTTTCAATTAAAGGAGCAAGGACCAAGGTTTCATTAAAAAAAAAAAAAAGACAAAAAGAAAAAATGTGTTCTTATAAAATAAGGTTTTAAACTTCGGACTTTACAGGTAAATTTCTAAAAAACTGATTTTTTTTTTGTTTTAAATTTGAATATATTATTTATTGACCTTTTCTCTTCAATTTGTGATATATAAACCTATTAAACATAAATTAATTATTTACTTTTTAATAGACATTTCAAAATGGGGGGGGGCGTGAAAATGGGGGGGCGTGAATTTTAAAAAAACGTTTGTCTAAAATATTATATTCGGTTTATTGGAAAGAACATAAAATTTCACATTGACCCTGAAAATATCGTAAAAATAGAATCAATAGAAAAATTTTTATAGATTTTTAAAATTTAAAAATATTGAGTTTAAAAATTGAAAAATATTGAGTTCGGAAAATTCATTACTGTTTTAAAAAAAAATAAAAATATTTTTATTACTTTTAAAACAACTGTAATAGTTTATTTTGGAAGTATAATCCATAAAGAAAATAAATAACCCACTTTTAACAGAGAAATTACGAGATTTTTATATTGTATTCGCAGTTTCGTGTTAGGGGTGTCAAAAATTCCTACAAAAATTCTGATACTGCTACTGTAATGCCCTGACGTCTTTCTCTGAGTGGTCCTATTATTGGAGCTTTGTCCTATTCAATCTACTACTTTGGGACTTCATAAAGCTCTTCTACTAACTCCCTTGGTTGGTCTAAGCCAAGATACGCCTTCACACTGATTCACTCGGAGCCTGTTTGAGTTCCTGGAACCCGACAAGATACGGAATCATCACTCCCTAACTAAAGCGCCAAAGCTTACTTGCGCATCGATTTCTAACTAAGTAGCTTTCCCTTTGTGATTTTTCCGTATTCCCAGCAAGTCCCAAGATGCCAACCCAGATATCCCTCACACATTCCTCTAAAAAAATTTAAAAAATAATAAGGCTCTATCTTGTCCCTTACGTAATCTGCATCTTTCCCTTTCTTCTATCTCCCCGTGATTAGGCTTGGTACCGACTGTCCAGTCGCTCCGTACCCTGAGGAATTATCGCGACCTCGCACGCCAGACTTTTGTTGGACAAGACTTATTGCCGTTGCTTGGGCCTACGTGGCATCTTCCAACTCACTGGAACCAGTAGTATTGTTTTAACAGGGTACTCATTACTCTAAAATAGTATTTCCCCTGCCAAATTTTCTAATTTGCGACAATACCGTGGCTTATAAAAAAAATAAAACAACAGAAAAACTGCTTTCTACAGCCTAATCGCCTTGTAATTCTCATGAAAAAAATGCAACTACGCGCTAAACGTCCCTAAAATATAACTAAACCAACCAAATCTATTCCAAAATAATTTATTTTAATAATACCAATTAAATTCACCCAGCATGTTTTTTTTTTTAAATTTGGTACCTTTAATTCACAATAGGGTAACATTTTACTTCTAAAATTCTTCCTCCATCCCTTTTTTATCAAAATGTATGGCAAAGCCATACATTTTTAATAACTAACTAACTAAACTAAGGAGGGAATACATACGCTACCCGCTGGCAAGAAGACTGTCCTACGATAAATCGATAAACTCAAAATTAAATAAATACAACAATAAAATTGCCATGTAGCGCTACCCTGCGCTCTTCAAGGTCAAACTCCTTTATGCCCCCCATGGCTTCTTCGTACCCATCTCGGGACTTCCAGAGCATCCTTTGCTCCCAGTCGACACTACTCGTGGTCGATAATTTCACGGCTCCTAGCCGAACAACAATAAAACACAAAATCGAGGTCCATCTGCCTCCTACTTACATCTCAGGATTTACGGACAATCTTCTTTACTCCTAGGTAGCACAAAAACAACAACAAAAAATCCCATCCCAAACCTTCACCATTTCACATCAAATGTTCTTAATTAATTTACCTCCTCTATGACTATACTTAATTGGTCCAAGAGTAATCAAGTCGGTTTTATTTATTCTACCCCATTTACCTTTGTGTGGTCAACACCTTTATTTATTCTACCCCATTTACATTTGTGTGGTCAACACACAATGGACATGTCCTCCGACTGTCCATATTAGTTACAGAGATCGCCCATTTCTCTATAACTATCTCGTGCTTCCCTGAGCACCTACCAAAATATGGATTTTTTTTTTAATTTATTACGAGGACGTTCTGTATCGCCCTCCACCGACTTACGCATCCGGAACAAAAAAATTCTGTCGAAACTACAAGAACAAAACAACAAACAAAAAAAAAATATGTATACATGACCACCTCGAAACTAGGATAAATACCGACTGACTTCCTGACCTCATTACTCATAATCCAGCAAACCGTCTGCCTGTCCAACTACTGTATTTCGATAAAAAAATCCTTATTCCTTATTCTTTTGTCTTCCGACATCATCCCATTTTAAAATTCTCATTTATGTTTTCCTTGCATAATCCCGTTATCTCAAAAATTATTATTGATAATTGATATACCTCTATCCTGTCATCATCTTATTTTTAAAACAATTAAATTACATTGACACCACGTGGCAAGACCATCGATGCCCCCATCTGCTATACAAATACAAGATAACAAAAGTACAGAAAAAGAAATACAGAAAAATACACATGGCAACTCAACAATACTTAACAATATTCAATAATACTTAATTAATATATACTTAATTAATTCACTTATAACTAACAACTTTCAGCAAAGTTCAACAAAATTATCACAGATCAAATTGTCCACGTAAGCAAAGTTCAAGGGTTTTCTGAAACTAAAAAAAAATCATTATTCTTTTACAATTAACCACAGAATTAAATTAAAAAGTTCCGCTTCTATTCTATTCATATAATTATAATTTACTTAAAATTAATCCGGAGGGATGCCACATCACCAACCTGATTTTTATTTATCACCTAATACTTTCGACAATAGTGTAATTTCTTCTTTCTTTTTTTTCTTTTTTTCAAATCTAAAATGACATCTTGCTATTCCGAATGCATTTAAAAGTTCACTGTCCCTTATTTTTGTAACGCTTTGCTAAATTCAACAATGTCAAATGACTGACAGGTTTATAAACTGTGGACAAGCTCGATGTCATTTGCTTCAACATTGTTCGTTTGTGTTGTCTTGTCTATTTAAATATATATATACGTTTTTTTTCTTTCTCCGTGTCTTCAATTCTTTCTCTGTGTTTTTCAATTTTATTTTTATTTTTAATATGGTAAATTAATTTTCTTTTCTCTTTTGTTTTTCAGTCGTTTTCAAAGCTTACAGCGTATTTTTAATTTTGGAGTTTAATTTTCTTCTAAATGCGTATGGTATTCTTCATGCCTTTGCTATCTTTTTTCCTTCTTCTTCCTTCCTCTCTCTCTCTATCTTTCTCTCTCTCTACCCGTTTTTCACTGTTCTTCATTTATTCTCTTTTTCTCTTCATTTTCACTATTCTTTCTTTTTTTATTCCACTGTCTCTTCTCCGTTTTTTTCTCCCTCCTTTTTCCTCAATTTCTCTTCTTGTCTTTATTTTTCCTCGTTATCTCTTTTTCTCGTTATGGCCGTGGTAACCCAGGTTCGAATCCTGGTCACGGCACCAAATAACAGATATGTTACATAAGGGAGGGAGAAGAAACGGATTTGGACTTTGGACACTTTACTTGAAGGATACTGGTACCCTGGTGATGACGTGTCCATTTTACTAATGAAGAGAAAAAGTTTACGACGATGAGAGAGAGATATTACAAGTGTTAAGAGACGAGAGAACGGGACCCAAAATCCCTTAAACCGTTTGTCTGGTGGTTAGGACACTTGTGGATGTATGTGTTTATATATAGAAGTTCATACCTGGTTTTGCTGCTCTGGGAGAGTCTTCATCTGGGTGGAGCTCTCTTGCTGTTTTCGCCGGAATACACAAGATGAAGACAGATGTTGGGTTTTCAACCTTTTATTCTCCCAGGCATGATCTGCAGATGTCGCCATCGATGGTCTCCACTGTGGGTACCTACCACGTCCCACGTCTGGGGCGCGCATCTCCCCCTTACTTAGGAGAGAACCATTTTAGACTTCTGCTCGGCTTGGCATTTTCTGAGAGACTCAACGTTTCACCAACCTTGCCACGTAGCATCACATGACATCCGGTTAGATGAAACGTCACTTCCTGCAACGTGGATTTACTACAAAAATATCTCTCTGACCTCCTCCCACCCTCTCCCTCTCTCTCTCGATCTACTATCTAATAGAGACACAGAGAGAGAAAATAGAGAGAGTATGAAAGAGCCAGAGAGAGAGAGAGAGGAGAGATGCTCTTTAACATTTGTAGTGTGTAATTATGTAAATTTTAATTGCTTATAAAAGGCACCGCCTTTAATGTTTTATTGAAATTTTTAAAGATTGAAAAAAAATGTGGCTTGTAAATTTTTATTCTATTCTATTATATATATATATATATATATATATTTATATATATATATAAGTGAACGTGTCTTTGTGTGTGTGTATGTGTGTGTACATTTCCCTACGCAATAACTATCAATTTTTAGTTTACAGACTCGAAATTTGATATACAGGGTCCTGAGATTTGGACAAATTTCGGTAATCCGTTTAAAGCCAGAAATTTGGCTGTTAAGGGGTCAAGGTTCAACGATTTTACTCTGAGAAATCTACCAAACTCCTCCACCAATTTTGGGTCCAAACACTTGAAAATTTAGATATAGGTTTCTTAGACATGGATCTAACTTAATAACTTTATTTGAGCCCCAGTTAATTAATGTTAAGGGGTCATAATAGGGGTTAAAGTTTAAAAAATTGACCGCTTCTTTATTTTTTGCTCAACATACACCTCCAAACACCCGGGCAACGCCAATATTAAATGCCAGTATATACACACACATATATATATATATATATATATATATATATATATATATATATATATATATATATTTATATGTGTGTGTATGTGTGGTCTTATTATTATAACGTATATTGAGCTTTCACCTTTTAATAAATGTATACATTACTATATATATATACATATATATATACATATATATATATTTATATAAGTGTGTTTGTATTTGTGTGTATGTGTACGTACATGTGCGTGAGTTTATAAAAAACGTTTAAGTGTATATATTCATTGGAGTCATTTGTGTTCAAATATTTATGCATATGACATTGTCACTTTTAATATTTATTTGAATGATAAAGAAACATGAAAGTGTAAACTGACATCGAAATGTAAAGGGCAAATAGAAATAGATGAAAGAAGGCATGGGTTGAAAATTATCACTAAAGCATTGACAACTAATCTAAAAGTGGCAATCGTCTCAACATAACGTGAACACTTAGCGCCTGCCACTTTCTTTTCTATAATCATACACATATTATATATATATATATATATATATATATATATATATATATATATATATATATATATATATACTTCTTACTCTTATTTTTCGTTTATATCTGTGTAAATTATATGCACACGTGAATAGGTCTATTCATGCATTTTTGCTGCAACGCGTCTAACACAATAAATCTAACATGATCCTCCAAATGGGTTCCATATTTTTGTTATTTATTTAATTTAGAAATTAGATTTTAAATTATTTGGAAATATGCATGGAAACATGTCAAATTCATTCGCGATCCGGTAATTATGACTATCGCATAAACAAATCTGTTAAGAACACGTGCGTAATGTTTAGTTTAAAAGGACGTTATAGTGTTTATCTTCATATATAAGTGGATTTTCTGTTTAGGCGAACGACTTGATCTAGCGTTCCCATCGGGAATTTTTCTCGGTTAAGCTTTATATCTTGTTATTTTGTTAACCCAAATAAGGCTGTAACTTATTTAAAAACTCACAAACCATATCCAAGTAGGTGAAATATATAGCTGTTCTGCCTCTGCTCTTCTTTATTTGTTATGCATTTTAATTTATTAATCTTTTTCGTATGTTGGCTTCTATGCTCACTCCCTAACTTTTCAAAAAAATAAACGTCATGTCTTTACTTCAAAGACATTATTGTAACTCGGAAGGTACCAACAGTATTTTATATTTATGCGTAATGGTCTTAATTTTATTTGTTCGTTAGAATATATAAAACTCCTTTCATTTTATATTTGCTTGGGTGTTATGAAACTTTTCCTGAACACAATTACCTGACTATTAGAAGAATTTTATTGTAGAACACAGGCTTTATTCTATCATAGGAAGTTGAACATTTCCTGTTATTTCTTATAGTCTTAAAAATTGTATTAACACATAAATTCAAGATAATATTTTTGGACGAAAACGTCACTTTAATTTTTTATTAAGATTGATTGAACAAAAAAGCAATCTTTCCGCATTAGACACTTTTATTGTTTGGTTTGGTCTGGTAGGATTTAAATTATTTGTATGAATATGAGTTATTTAATTTCAATTTTTGTATATTATATTTTACTCGCTAATATATATAAATATATATATATATATATATATATATATATATACTATACACATAAATATGCATACACATACTTTATATATGTATTATATATAGGTAATATATATATACAATTATATGTATACTATATATTCTATACATATAATATATGCATATACAATACATAAATGTACATGTGCACATACATATATATATACACACATGTATATAAATACATATGCACATATTTATACATATCTATTATATATACATATCTAGTGTGCATATATATATATATATATATATATATATATATATATATATATATATATATATAGCTATTTAGTATGATTGGCAACAAGGAATCGAAACGACCATCACTGCAGAGAATCACCAAAAGTGATTGAAATAAAGATTCTTAAAATCTTTAAGGCAGAACACCTTTGTCATTTCAACAGATATTTGGATACGAAAAGAATTAACAGCGAATTAATTACTACAATAGTAATTTGACGACAGGGAAAAAACTTGCTAAGAAAATCTACAGCGAAATACGTGAATGTTGTCAATTATTTGATAATTGAACACACTTAACAAGTGTTTTAAAAATGGGAAAAGGGTTCACTTTTTCTACACTAGAAACTATTTTCCTACGGTAAGAATTTTCTTCTGCAAAGTTAAATGTCCAAAACCAACTAGCAAATACCCTGTAAGCTTATCGTTATTTCGATAACATCAGGGATTTGAAAAAAAAACACGCTTGACTTTGTCAGGAGAGAAAGAGACAGACCGTGAAAAATAATTATTCGCGTTCGTCATTTGTGCTTAGCAAACACGTAAAGAATCAATCATTTTTTGCAAAAGGCAAAGAGGGTAAAAAAGAAAAAGAAAAAAAAACCTAAAAGTTTCCCATATGAATTCGTTCGATATATAAAGCGATTAATTTTATTTTTGCTACGTAAAACGTAATATTTTTTTCCAGAACAGGCCCGAAAAAGGAAGAATTTTTGTCATGCGAAAATCAAACAACCTCTTTGGAACTGATCTGTTGGAAAAGTTTAGACTATGCGATCTGCCATTAAGCTCATTAAGCCAAAAAGTTGAGGATTCGAATGTGGAGTCAGAAAAACTTAAGAGGGAGTTAAAAGAGAATTTACCAGACGTATTTTTAGGCGGTTTGGGAAGGTGTACAGAAGCGGTAGCATAATTTGATGTAAAAGTAAATGAACAGCCAGTGTTCAGAAAGAAAAGAAATGTTCCATCCGCCGCTATAGAACAGACAGACGGTGAATTAGAAAGACTCGAAAACATGCGTGTCATCGGAAAAATAGTCACAGTGAGTGGGCTGCACCAACGGTTTACATCAAAAAGAGGAGTAAGAAGATTCGGATTTGCGCCAACTTCGCGACAGGCTTAAACAGGGCATAAAAGGATCACCATTATCCTCTTCTGAACCCTGAAGAGATATTTGCGAACCTAAGTGGAGGGAAATATTTTTCTAAAATCGACCTTAGTGACGCGTGCTTACAAGTGCCAGTCGATGAGGAGTGTTCAAACCTGCTATGTATTAATACCCATAAGAGATTGTACAAGCTTAACAAACTTCCTTTTAGGTTCAAAGTCGCCTCTGCGATTTTTCAGCAAATTATGGACATTATGTTAAATGGGTTGGATTTTGCAGTAGGGTACTTGGACGATGTGTTAATGGAAAACGTAAAACAAGAAAAATGTGAAACATGGAGAAAATAAAATACTTGAGGCAAATCATCGATAAACCTGGAAGAAGGCAGGATCCAGATAGATCGAGTGCAAGAAAGAATATGCCTGCTCCAGAAAATATTGCGTCTTTACAAAGTTTCTTATATTTGGCAAATTACTACAATGTATTAGTGCCAAATATGCATAAACTAAGGTCGCCTTTAAATGAGCTGTTAATGAAAGACCAGAAATGGGTCCGGACGCAAGAGTGTGAAGAAGCATTTCGGGAAATTAAAGAGACTTTAACGTCTGACTCGTTTCTGGCACATTATAATCACAAGTGTGAAATTATAGTTGCAAGCGAGCCAACTCCTGTGGCATAGGAGCATGCATTTTACACAAAATGGATGATGGAAAAGTGAAATCCATAGCACATTCATCTTGATCACTTTTACCAGCCTAAAAGAACTATTCACAAATTGAAAAAGAGGTGCTAAGCATAGTATTCGTGGTAATGAAATTTTATCGTTTCCTGCACGATAGGCAATTTCCGTTACAAACAGATCACAATTATTAACGATTTTCGGATCGAAAAAGAGACTACAACAACATACGGCGAATAAACTCCAAAGATTGGATACCATACTTCTGAATGACAATTTTCCAATGGAGTATGTACCGTCTAACACATTTGGCCATGCAGACGGATTATCGAGGTTAATACCTAAGCAGACAGAATCATTGGAGGATATGGTAATAGCAGCTATTCAAGCGTAAGTTGAAGTAAAATACGTTATGTGAAACAATAAGAGAACTTCCAGTAACGCTTGATGAGATTAAGAGTAAGGCAGAGGTGGACGAATTTATTATATGCATGAAAGAAAGGATCAACGATAATGAACTGGATGAAGAAATTTATTCAATTTGCGATAACGTCCTGTTATATAGCGACAGGGTCGTAATTCCTGCAACACTACAGAAAATAATGCTCAAGGACTTTCATGTAGGACATCCAGGTATATCAAGAATGAAAAGCCTTATGCGCTCTTTCGTTTATTGGCCAAACATGGATAAGGATATCGGAGGAAAAATCAGGGAGTGTAGAGGATGCGTATTAGCTATGAAAGCTCCTCCGACTCAATTTGGATCGTGGGCAAAACCGGACCGCCCTTGGTCTAGGATACATTTAGATTTTGCAGGATCACTAGATGGATTCTACTATCTCATTGTTGTATACAGCCTATCTAAATGGCAAGAAATATTAAAATGTAAGAATCCACATCCGAGATAACTACCAACTTCCTGTGTCGCTAGGTTTGGGGTGGTAGACTTCATTGTTACAGACAATGGAACGCAATTTACGTCTACCGAATTTAAACATTTTCGCGAGTATCATCTAATCAAGCATATATCCAGTCCGCCATACCACCCAAGGAGTAATGGACAAGCAGAGGAATTCGTTGATACATTGAAGAGAGCTCGAAAAAAGCTAGTGGGTCGCCGACGGATAAGTCAATCCAACAGTATTTACAAGTATACATAGTAACTTCGAATGCAAACATGGAAATGTCGAAGACACCTGTTGAGGTTATGTTTTGACACAATGTTATATCGATTTTTCAACGGTTGTTACCAAACCAGGATAGGCCAAACCTAAAAAAAAAAAGCGATAACAAAAAAAAAAACGATATAAAGTTGGCGAAAAAGTCTTCTACAAGATTCACAAAAATAATAAAACTTTCTGGGGGGTCCGGTATTGTTGAGACAACATGGTTTACATGATTAAGGGATCAGGCTTCGCGCACAAACCTCACACTAACAAAATTCGGAAAATATACTCGAACAGTGATTCTTGCAGTCTCGGGTTAAATTGGTTGATTTTTTTTCCTAGTATTTTTGTTTGTATGGTTTTGTTTATATTTCTCGCCAACCGTTTGATACGTTTCACGTGCCTATACCAGGGACAGCTCCGTAGAACAGAATATCAAACAGAAAACGGAAATCAACAGAATTGATTAGGGTGAACCCAAAACAAAACCGTTATTAATTTCAGACAGGATATTTTCAAAGGGGTGTTATACCGGCCTTCCTTGAATAGAGGAATTTACACCGATATGCACTATAAATAACGCTATAAGTTAAATTGTTTTTTTAATAGTAGTATATTTGAGTTTTTGCATCGTTTATTGTAATGCTAACTACGACGGCTAGCTAAAATCATTTAAATAAAATACGTGACTATAAAATAACCTTTCCCCGGGTGCTTTGAATTTAATTTGGTTGTTTTCGGAAGTGCATTTATATACACTATAAAGTAATTTCGTTTTTAATTCTTATGAGTTTACTAAATAAAACCGTGCCCATTTCTTTTGATTACATTGTTGTTTAGATGCTTATTTGTATTAAAAAAACTCTCTTAAAGTTTTCAAGGAACGCGTAGCGATCGCTCATGTATTGTTTCTGCTTATGCGGAATTCAATTAAACGCGTGTAACACATACTACTTAAACATCTGGTTACAAATACGAGTGTGAAAGACATACATCTAATTTCGGAAAAATTACAAACAATATATATATATATATATATATATATATATATGTGTGTGTATATATGTGTGTATGCATGTGTGTGTAAGTTATGGCTAAAACAGAATGCTATCTGACGAATTTACTGCTACGTGGCGAATTTTAAATTAAGGCCCAAGGCACACTACAAAAACACAATAATGTTTTTATTTAGATAACTAAATAAGTGATCTATTAACTTTTACAGTTCCTATAAACAATGATATATGGTCATACTAACGTAGGGAATTATAAGTTTACTTTAATTAAGAAGTAATATTTATTAGAACAATTATTTACAATATTTTAAATGTTTTCGCACAAGTAAAAATTATAAAATAAAAAAAAACATCTAGAAAACTGAATTGATTACTATGAAATATAGTTTAACTTTTATTGCATTTTAAAGCAAAATGTTTTCAAGAATACAACACAGAAAAATAGAAAATGTATATTTGAAAGACAGCTTTATTTATTTAGGTTTCATAAAAATCGTAGCTACACTATTATAATCTAAAATAATTAACAGAATAGTATGAAGGATAAAACGATGCTGGGAAACTAAGATAAATTTTGTTTAATTTAGTTTTATGCGAGATAAAAAACTGTTAAAATCTCTCATGGCAACATTCAGAAATCTTTGATGTTTGTTAAATTCCAAAATTGTAAAACAATGGGGTTTATTCAAATACAACACTCAATAAATTAACGCTTTAGATATGTAGAATACTGCTATGGAAAATGACGTAATTCATTCGTACATTTCATCATGCGCGCCCGACATAACAGATAGTGAATAAGATTTGTGATTAATGGCAACGTATGTCTAGAAATGAAAGTTAATTTCACAGAGTGAAAATTCTTTTTGAAGGCATTTTAACTATTGTAAATAACTGTCTAGCATTCAAATGTCACAAGTTATATTGCTACGTAAATGCGATTTTCCAATTTATAAAAGCAACGGTTCTGCTGTTCAGTAATTTTATGTTTTGCTTTACATTTCAGACATTGTTTATGATTTATTTCCAGTATGGTGTAACATTCATTTGAAAAATGTTCCATTCACTAGATTTTTACATACCAAATTATTTGACGTTTTTACTTTCATATCTTTCCTTTTATTTTCCGATGATCTAATCAAATAAGTGCCTGTATCAATGGCTTATATATTTTTCTATTGTTATTCGGCTACTTATATTCGTATCAATGAAACACTATATATTTAGATTTATAATTTCAAGCACCTACATACGATCCTGTATATATATATGTATATATATATATATATATATATATATATATATATATATACACACACACATGAATGAGATCAGTCATAGACTCATAAATTGAGAATAAACTATGCGTATTATGTGTCGTGTTAGTCGTTATTTCTACATTAATTTTATTGTATATAAAAAACGTAAACAAGAAGCACATTAAAAAATAGCTATGAATCACATTTTAAAATCTCATAAGTAATTTCCCCTGGGCATTAACTCCTATTAACTCGCCACTGGATCACCGAAATTTAACAACGTTGAATCTGGTCAGCACATAATGGGTGACCATTTGAGACTTCCAGGTGTTGTACTTGCTTTCCGTTTATCTCGGCATTGTTTCCAGTAGTCCTGGACTTATTGCCATTGGACTTTAGAGTGGCGAGTCAGAAGAGCTATGGTTGTGGATATCGAAATCCTTGCCTCATAATTACACGCGCAGCTGCCCCTACAGGGGGAAGCTTTGTCTTTCGAGACTGAACGGAGGCATAATCAATAACTGAAAATTTTTGAAGATTTCTTCAAATACATGTTATTTTATTGGAATTCATTATTGAGATGATTAATATTTAATTATTTATTGCAGACTATTATCCCCATCTTTCTTAGATGTTGTTTCAGGACGCTTCGGCCAACTATTCCTCTGACCTTCGTCAGGTGGTAACCCGTGGCGCAGTGGATAGAGGCGTTGAGACTCTATGGTTCCAGGTGAATATTGTCTGAAGATAGCGGTTTCAATCCTATTGAGTCAGCCAGAAGATTACTTGGCCAAAACATGGTAAGACGACAACACTTATGGATGGAAGTAATTGCTGAGAATGCAGTTAGGAGATTCGGAACCCATTACTTGTCGCGGTTACCACCTGGCGAAGACCAAAGGAATAGTTGCCGAGACCTCGTGAAACACAACTAAGAAAGATGAGGGTAATAGTCCACAATAAATTAATTCCTTCTAATATTGGCAATAATATTGTCCTCCGTGTTTCCCACATATTGCATTGATATAGCCTTTAAACACATATCGTTCTTACACTACGAGCAATGCTTCTAGCAAGTTACAATATCTTTCTCATAAAATATCGTATTTTCCCATACACAAATCAATGTTAAATAAAGTAATTAATGTAAAATATTATAATGCAACAAAGAATTAATGTAAAATAATATAATGCGAAATATTTTATATAAATACATTTTGTGTGTTAGAGAGATTTTGTTCCCTGTTGACTCCGTAACGGTTTTGCTTGTTTCTAAGAATGTTCACACAGATAACCTTTTGTACTTGGTAATGCTCTTATCAAGGTTTTGTGTCGGAAGGTTTGACAGGGAGAAATCATTATTGGTGTCGGATGTAAAGGCTAAGAGCATGCGTATGTGTAAGAAGTCTGAAGTCGGTTAATGATGGTTATAACCCATGAAAAGTATGTTTAAGTATATAAGAAAGCAGTGTAAACTGGTATCATAAGACTAGTAAGTAAAGTGAGGGTGAACGTCTTGCTAATTCGTATTTCAGTTAGGAGGATTATCGTCATTGCTCTCCTCAGACTAAATGTAATTTTTTTAATATTACGAAATAATTTGTATGTAATTGTGGTCTATAGCTATATAACGTAATGGCTAATAACACAAATATAGTAGTATTTTATGCGTTGTTGTCAGTCTAAGGTAGTTCCCTTTATTATATACAAGATTATTTTAATTATATTATCAGGACTGAACCTAATAGGACTACGATTAAAAGCGAACACTTTTTTATGTGACGAGCAAATGTGTAGTGATTAAGTGTCGTACATTATATCCCCATTTTTTTTTAAATTAAGTATAAACTGTTGATTTAAAAAATAGTCTGATTGAATTTATAGCGTTTTTTATTAATAAAATGTTTCTAATAGTATATTTAGGTTTGTAAGTAACAACGCCTATTTTCGAAAGAATTCCGATTTCGAAAATAAGCGTTTATTGGCTGAAGAGGGCTCTAGTTACTAAATACAAGAAGACCGAAACATGCTCATGATTGTCGAGCAACAAATCATCGTTCATGTAAAGACAGATTGAACATATATATATATATATATATATATATATATATATATATTAAGTAATGTGATTTATGATTTAAAATTTAAAAATTTAAAAAATTTAAAAATTTAAAAATCAAATTTTAATTAAATTAAAAATCAGTTCCATAAGAAGGAACAACAACAAAATCAATTATCTGTACGATCGTTTCGGAAAACAATGCTTTTTATTGTGGTATACATCAAGTTATGTAGAACAATTATATATAGTTTTTTGGTAAGCAAGGTCTCCTCATCAGCAAATTTAGGAGGGTTTTTATTGAATTTAAAAGACATCATAAATAAACCTAGCATTAAAAGTAAGGCAGATGAATTTGAAAAATTGAAATAAAAGGTCTGGATTTAAAATTTATAAGAAAATTAATATGGGTTAGAGATAGAAATAAGTATAGAAAAATATATATTTTTGAATTTACATAATAAATTTGATTTAAAAATATACAGTGATATTTACCTTTTAATTTTATCTTTTTTTGAAATCAGGAACTGTGTTTAAAGTAGTCATTTAGCTGTTTGCTATAGCTTTTTATCTTATTGAATGATGAATTTAAAAATGGGGACGCTCGTGCAATAAATTGTTTCCGTTAGCGTATTTTTGATTTAAAGACGCTACAGTTTATATATATATATAGAGAGAATATTTCTATTACAAGCTTTAAGGGGAGATAATTGTCATGTGTTCTTGATTTTATTTATTGTTTATTTTACGGGTCTAAGGGAAGTAATTATTCTAACTTAATTTATTAAAAAAATAAATAATAATTGTAATCTATTTTTACTAATAAGTAATTTTTAATGATTTAAGGTGGTTTATATTTATTAAATTTAAACCAACGTGTATGACTACATGTCAGAAGCTCCTGTCTTGAATTTAATAGTTTGGTTGTACATTTTATATCTTCATATTTTAAAATTTTTAGGGTCTCTTTTGTACATAGTGCACAAAATTTATCTCCTAGTTTATATGATTTGTAAGTCTCAATTATTTGCCATTTTAAGTTGAAAGAAATATTGCTGTTTTTTTTAGTTGCCAAATATAGTTGGATAGAGTAGTTTGGTTTGATAGACAGTTATTTTTAAAAGAATGTTTGTGCGTTGAAATTCTATGTTTTATTAGGCCAGATGTGGAACTAATATATATTACCTCTTGATTGTTGTGATTATTTTCCGTTAGGTCTATTGTTGGATTATTATGTGGTGGGTTGATTAGTAATTGATTGGTAGATTGATTTAAGTTGGTGTTATTATTTAACTAACCCATATTAATTTTCTTATAAATTTTAAATCCAGACCTTTTATTTCAATTTTTCAGATTCATCTGCCTTACTTTTAATGCTAGGTTTATTTATGGTGTCTTTTAAATTCAATAAAAAACCCTCCTAAATTTGCTGATGAGGAGACCTTGCTTACCAAAAAACTATATATAATTGTTCTACATAACTTGATGTATACAACAATAAAAAGCATTGTATTCTGAAACGATCGTACAGATAATTGATTTTGTTGTTGTTCCTTCTTATGAAACTGATTTTTAATTTAATTAAAATTTGATTTTTAAATTTTTAAATTTTTTAAATTTTTAAATTTTAAATTATAAATCACATTACTTAATATTGAATTATCTCTAGGACATTTAACTATCGAGCTTATTATATATCTAAATTACAACGAGCACTTTCTATTTCCTGTATTTTAATTAAACTAGTAATTTCACTGTTACATTAAAATACACTCAGCTCTTTAGACTATCGTTCTAATCTCCTTTAAATTATATATATATATATATATATATATATATATATATATATATATATATAGAGAGAGAGAGAGAGAGAGAGATAGCTAAAACTGGGTACTACGCGAAGAATTCATGATTAAATTACAGAATACCCTACAAACACATATTTAATATTTAAATTTACGAAAGTAAAGAAGTATAAATTCTGAGCCAGACCTCAGTTACTTTAGGAGTTCATAATAACAGTGATAGATGCAAATCGTAGTATGACACATAATAAAGTAAGGAATTATAATTTGAATTTAATTAACAAGTGATATGTATTGGAACCGATTTTATACAATATATGTTCGAGAAAGGAAAAATAAAAAAATAATCTAGGAAACTGAATTAATTACAATGAAAAAGAGTTAAAGTTTTATTTCACTTTAAAGCAAAATGTTTTAAAGAATACAAAACATAAAATAGAAAATTTATATTTAAGTTGCGATGCAGCTTTATTTACTTAGGTGTTTAATATAATCGTAGTAAGAATATTACTACATAAAGCAATTATTAGATTAGTATGAGATGCAGAATGAGGCTAGTGAGTTAGAATGTATTTTGTTTAATTTAGTTTTATGCGAGATAAAAAAGCTGTTTGAATCACAAATCTTTCATGTTTTTAAAATTGAAATGGGAGACAGATTTCTATTGAAAAATAATAGGTTTATTCAAATACAACACTCAAATAACATTCTCTTTTAGATACATAGAATTCTGCTAGGAAAATAATGTAATTCATTTGAACAGTTCAACGTGTGCGCGCGGCATAACAAATATTGAATAAAATTTGTGGTTAATGGCAACGTGTGTCTAGAAATGAAAATCAATTTCAAAGAGTGAACATTCTTTTTGAAGTCATTTTTCACTATTCTACATGACTGTCTAGCCTAGAAATATCACAAGTTATATCGCTACGCAAATGCGGTTTAAACATTTATAAAAGAAAACGGTCTTGATATTCAGTATTTCCACATTTTGCTTTACATTTTAGACAGTGTTTATGATTTACTTCCAGTATGGCGATAAATTAATTTTAGAATGTTCTATTCACCATATTTTTACATACTAAACTGGTTGACTTTTTTATTTTCATAGTATTACTTTCATTTTCCGAAGATCTAATCAAATAAGTGCTTGTGTCAAAGGCTTATATATTTTTTTATTTTTATTCAGCTATCAATATTGGAATCAATTACATACTATAGATTCATAGATTTTAAACACATATATATATATATATATATATATATAACTACTTCGTTTAGTCACATAAATTAATATACGAAAGTATAAATTTAGTGGAAACTATTATTTCCTTCAACAGTGCTCAATACGTATGCAGAGCAAGGTAGTAAATTATAAAATATATATGGCGATATATATTTTTATAGCGATATATATATATATATATATATTATAACTTTATATATATATATATATATACATATATATATATATATATATATATATATATATATATATAATAAAAGTTACAATTAAATTTACCAAAATGATCCAAGATGGCAAAACTAAAGTATATTATAAATATAAAAGAATTAATATTTATAAAGTAATCTGAACCAGATGTAAAAGCTCCATAAAACAAAATAGGAGATAGATAAATTTTTGGATTTTACCGTCATTGGATATTTTACATTTCACCAGACTATCAAATCACGTGAAACATTTTCTTCGCGATATTCCCTCGGCTTAACGTTTTGTTATTAAGTAAGATCTTTGACTTACTTGCAGTTTCATCAAATACTTTTGTATGCAAAATCTGATCCCGCATTTTGCTAATTCCTACCCCCTGAATAGAAGGAAAGTATTTCTTCGAAACTCCGCGGATTAAGGACTATCCACTTATTTAGTGTTTCTTTTTCAGAGTAAATATGTTTATAACTCTTTTTCAAAGTGTTTTTTAACATGTTTTATTAACTATTTGCTCTTATATATACAGCCCTTGTAAAAATCATAAAACCACTTATGAAAGTAAGCGTTTACGCATATTATCGACTTTTTAATCAAACAAATGGTTCAAACCATTGCCAAAAGGGGAAATATGATGGAAAAATCTGCTTCGTTCGAAACCTTAACCCGGATCTGTTAATTATTTAAAATAAACATTTTCACCTGGTCAAAATGATAAGACCACTTTAATAAAATCGACTAGTTTTGAAAAAAAAATGAAAACGAAAAGATTTCTATGTTACTAAAAGCAACTTGTTTGTGGATAAAAAACATTTTACTAAATTATAAATGACAAAAGGGAAACCATTATCAGAGTTTGAGAGAGGAAGGATCTTTGAGCTTAATAGGGGTGGACTCTCCCATAGATCATAGATCCATTGCAAACGAAGTGAATCGTAGCAAAACGGTCATCACAAATTTTTAAAGAAATTCAGATCAATGTGAGCACAAAAAAATCCAGGTCGACCAAAAAAACAACCCCATCACTGGATCGCCGTATCAGAAAAAGTAAAAAATAAACAAAAAACTCCAGTATGAGCTCAAGTCGATTTAAAGGCAAAACAGCAGCAGAATGTAGTCCTAAAACAATCAAAAGGCATCTAAAAATGAAGGGTTTCAATCATTTAAAGCGACTGCAGAAACCACGTCTTCTTGAACAGCACAAAACTAACCGACTTAAATATACCACCAAATATCAGCTTTGGGATGAAGAGGAGTGGGAAAATGTAATTTTCTCCGATGAGAAAAAGTTTTATCTAGAGGTCCAGATGGATCTCAACATTATTGACATGATAAAAATTTGCCCAAATAGACTTTTTCAACCCTGCATAGTGGAGGAGGGTATTTAATGATCTGGGTGCTTTCTCGTCAGTTGGGACCCTACAGTTGCAAGCAGTGAAAGGCCGGCAAACATCATTGAAGTACATTTCAATGCTTGAAAATGCTTCTATCATGACTGAAGATACACGTCTGTGTGGAAGAAATTGGATTTTCCAGCAACACAACGCTGCGATACACACTTCTCGACAAGCACGAGAATACTTTTCATCAAATAATATAGAATTGTTAGCTCATTCAGCATGTTCTCCGAATCTCAATCCCATTAAAAATCTTTGGAGATGGATGGCAAAAGAAGTGTTCAAGGATGGAACCCATTATGATTCGATAAAGGAACTTTCTGATTCAGTTTTCAATACATGGGATAAAATTCCTTCGCAACTGATAAAAAAGTTAGTCGAAAACATGCTGAGTAGAGATTTCGAAGTAATTCGTAATAATAGAGGCTACACTAAATACTGAGACCCTTTTTATTAATTTATAATTCCCTTTTGTTAGATAAATTATCAGTTGTCTTATCATTTTTACTAGGTGAAAATGTTTTTTTTTTAATAATTAATAGATCAGGGTTAAGGTTTCGAATAATGCAGATTTCATTTTTTCCATCATATTTTCCCTTTTGGCAATGGTTACAACCATTTGATTGATTAACACATCGATAATATGCGTAAACACTTACTTTCTTAAGTGGTTTTATGATTTTTACCAGGACTGTATATATATATATATATATATATATATATATATATATATATATATATATTACCAGAACTGTATATATATATATATATATATACATATATATATATATATATATATATATATATATATATGCATGAAAGCGATTCAGTCATAAACTAATAAATTGACAACAAACCATGTGCATTATGTCGAGTTCGTCGCTATATCTAGGTTAATTTATATGCATACAACAAGCGTAAACAGAGCGACACTTTTTAATAAATAAGCAAAACATAGTAATGGATCTACATTTCAAAATTCTCATGAGTAATTTCCCCTGGGCATTACCTTCTATTTCAATAATTCTGATTCAATCGCTTTATTGCACAGTAGTAAAATATCAATATTTCACTAAAGAAATGTTACAAAAATATACATTGTATAATCAAATGACTGTTTTAAATTTAGTTATTTCTGAAACCTTTATTCAAATTCATGGGATATTCACAAAATTATGACATTTTATTCTTTATCATGGAATTATTTTTATTTTTTTATTCAATTTTCACCCCAAACAAGGCACAGTGCCACTTTGAAGCAGGGGACTACCATCAGGGACATAATTTTCAGTGACATTATGAAGGGGGTGAGTAGAAAGATGTGTGTTCAAATTGTCCATCGCTTTATTACAGGCCTCTTGAAATGTCGTATTAGGTAAAAATATGACGTCATCATGAAAACTTTACTTTTTATTATATGGTTCTGCTAAACAATAATAAACAAAGCCACATCCTAGGTACCACTATTAAATGAATTATTAATCGCCATATCCATTACTTTTTGAAAAACAGTTAAACAACCAAATTTTGTCCACCAAAGAAGTCAATTGTTTGATCTGCAAAAGAATTATGGTTCTGGCCACATCCTCTACATTACTCCACAGGGGAATAAATTGCTCTGCTCCCTTCCGTTTTAATATCTACCAGAGATGTTCAATGAGATTAAGATCCGGAGAACATGGTTGCCAGCTACTGCGGGTTTCTCCAAAGAATCCAATGGATTCAAGAAAGGCTGCAGTCGCCCTAGTAAAATAGGATGATTCATTGTTATGCATAAAAACTATTTGAACGCGACGTGACAATGATAGGTCATGTAGCCATGGTGGCAAATGTTTATCCAACAAGGCCGTGTACGCATTGCTGATACGATTACAGCATTTGGAACTCGGTATAATCCAATCACCTTATCCCTAATGATTCCCGCCCAAAACAAGACGCCTTCACCTCCTTGTTGGCGATGAACTCTGTACGGGAGATGGAGTTACGTTCGAGTTCCAAACTTTAGCCCATCCATCCGGACCGTCAAAGTAGCACGGGTATCATCTGTAAATAGGACACGTTACAAATCCATTTTCATGTAATTCTATGCCCAAGCCATTAATTTTCCCCTATGTTGTATGCTCAAGGGAGGCTGTGGAATAGTTTTGATTTTCCTTGTGGTCTCATTCAACACATTAAACCAGATCTGCCTGAATCCTGGGCCGATTCCAGCTCTTCCAAAAATGGAAGCACTGGTGCTGTTTTGGTTTCGGTATATATTTCCCTACAATTTTTCAAAATATCACGATGTGAAAGGTTCCTCCTGGTGCCCTTATCCTTTCTAGATTTTTTGTCTGGGTTGTTCCCGAATAAAGCCAATTTTCTTGGACCATTTTCCAGCTCCATAGCTAAATCTTTGATAAACAATCTTTTTGCGAGTTCAGCAACAATGGTTTACTGTTCGATCACCGTTAATTGCCCCTTTTTGGCATTAAAAAAACTGAAATAAAGCGAATGACAGTATGAATCACTTGATAATTAATAAGATGTTATAACTTCGTGAATATCGCACAGATTTGAATGAAATTTTGGGAAATAACTAACCTTCAAACAGTCATTTGATGATACAATTTTCATTTTCTGTGAGGTATATTTAATGAAATATTGATTTTTTTTACTAATCTGCAATAAAACGATTGACACAGTTCACTTGTTCGATAAAGTAAGATTCAATCAATATAACTGTTTACTTAACACAGCTTATGTTTGCATCTAAAATATTATAAAATATATTAAATAATAATATATAAAAGTAAATGGGATAGAATTTGATAATAAATCGTAAGATAAAATATAATTATATTGATTTTTCACAAAGGGACGCAGTTCAAAATATTTTGTTGTACAAATTATTTCTACCTGTTCTGCTACGGTAATCATTCAAATATTCAGTTATACTTACATACGTCTACATATATTTACACACCTGCACATATATACACACGTATACGAGGCGCCTTTAATAAGTTTACAGACTTTTTCGTATGGGCACAAATATATTACATGCATGAAACTATAGTCCACTTCAAAATCATCACTTCCGGCTGCAATGTACTTGCAATGTTGTATACACCTTTGAAAATCCCAATAGACATCCTCTTGTGTGTGCGTGTCACAGACCCTCGTGCACCCTCTTTTATCCACTCTATTGGCCTATAACGACAGCCTCTTAGATTTTACTTGAACTTTTGGAATATCCAAAAGTCACAGCGAGAGCAATCTGGACCATTTGGAGGGTGATAAACTTTTTTGGTGCCCATCTTTGTCAAATAGTATGTGGTCTCCTCTGACCACACTTGGATCATACTTCGCGCAAATCTTCCGCATCTTCAATTCATCGCAAATAATTTTGTGTACAGTTTCCACACAGACATCAAATTGTGCACTAATTTTCTTTATAGACCCACAACGGTACTCAACCAGAAAATACTTTATATGGCCAATAAACTTTGATGTTCTGACTTCCGTACTCATTCAACATTTTCCTCGCCTTTAACGCTCCCTTGCTTCCTTAAATTTCCTATTCTACTAAAAAACTAAAGCTTGATTCATGCAAGACGGCTCCACAACAGACTGAAGCATTTCATACGTTTCTGGGGAATTTTTCCAGGTGAAAATATAACTTTATTTCATAATGTTCTTCTAAAGTACCATCACGTTCAGACTTCATTTTGGAAATTTACTATCTGTAACAACAAGGCTTTATTAGGGTGTATTACAATTCCTTCTGTTTGAACTTGAAATCGTAAAAAAATCGATCAGTCTTCTCATAAGATTATAGTAATTACATACTAACATTTTAATAGCCTACAACAATCTAAATGCAATGCACAAAATTGTCTTGAAATTTATTGAAGACACATCATATATATATATATATATATATATATATATATATATATATATATATATATATACCGATGACCTATGCATTGCTACCCAGACAAATAGTTTGGACATCATAGAAAAAAGACTCTCTGATGTTCTAGGCACTCTCTCTAGGTACTACAAAAAGTGGTACTTAAATTCAAACCCAAACAAACCCAGGTTTGCGCCTTTCATCTTAATAATCACCAAGCAAATCGAAGACTAAGAATAATGTGGAATGACAACATGCTTACACATGAACCTTTCCCAGTCTACCTGGGGGTAACTCTGGACAGAACAATCTCTTTTAGAAAACACATTACCAAATTGAAAGGTTAGCTGTCATCACGAAACAGCCTTCTCAGTAAGCTTGCCACCAGCAATTTGGGTGCCGACCCCAAAACACTGAGGCAAACAGCTCTCGCACTGTGCCATTCCACAGCGGTGTATTGTGCCCCAGTATGGGCAAGATCTTGCCATGCCCATAAAATTGATGAAGAGCTGAACAAGGCATACCGGGCCATAACTGTTGCCCTAAAACCAGTTCTGTTGCCAGCTCTATACTGCCTAACTCGTATTCCTCCACCACATATCAGACGAGAAGTCATCACCAGAATAGAACGGTACAAACAGCTTAACGACAGCAGACACTCACTGTTTGGCCATCAAGCAGTGAACCAAAGACAAGAATCTCGCAGTAGCTTCATCAATATAGAGGAAATCGATCCCAGGCAAGCCGCCTCCTATAGGATGGAACGATGGCGAGACTATAACACCAGGAATAAAAATAAAGCCCTACCAAACCCAAAAGAAACACTTCCTCACGGTTCAAACTTTGGGAAAAAAATCTAGAAAAAAGTAGGCAAAACAAAAGACAATCTCCACAAATGGGGTCTAGACACCTCACATTTATGTCCATGTGGAGAGGTACAAACGATGCACCACCTTAGGGAAAACTGCCGATTGGGTCCTCATTGCTCACACCAAGACCTTAAGGCGGCAAGCAGCACCGCCATGCGATGGGTTAATTTCTATTGCGATAAGATATGATGATGACTGCACTACTTACTATTTTACAAAGTTAGATTGTCAAGACGACCAGATCATTATATTTGCGTACTCATCAACGTTGCACTACATCGAAATTGAACTAATACACTCCTTCACGGTTGAATGATCTAAATCCACCCCGTTGTAACTTTCTATACTTATTCTTCAAATAGCCTTCTTTTTGTATAACCTCACAAACTTGACTTCTTCATCTCCATAGTGCCTAGCAGCTAAGATATTTGTTCTTTGGGCCATTTATAATCTCTCACACCGTGTACACAACATAACCGAAGCATGGATATTTTATTTTTGCCACTTTCTCTGATTCACCGGATATTGGACTCAACATCATGGGAACATATTTTCACGTGAAATATTTTATTTTTTAATTTTAATCCCACTTAATCTGTTTCATTATTATACATTACATGTTTAGGCCAGTATGATACTTTTCACAGTTGGTTTTTTATAATACTTTATAAGCAAAATATTTTATGCCTTTGCTAACTCCTCCCCTCGTACGAGAAAGAAAGTATTTCTTTGAAACTCCGTGGATTAGGGACTTTCATCTCTATTTGTGCTTCCTTTTCAAAATAAAAAAAATGGGTTTAACTCTCGCTTAAGTATTCCAGAACATAATTTTTAGCGTCAGCATTCAGTTGTTCAATAATAAATAGTGATTATTATAAGTATAACATACGTTATTTATACATAGATTTTTTATTATATGTTCTCAGTAATTTTTCGGTTACAACTAAGAAAAGCTAACTCTTTTCTACGTAAAACATTTTCAGCAAGAGTTGAGAAATTAATTTCCCATTTTAATAGTAAAAATATCTATGATAACCATACATTATGAATGCGGAAATTCCAAGCAATGTTCAGAAGACACGATTAATGTAAATATAGATGTGACATAGGATCTGAAGTGTTTCACGAAATTCTTAACAACGATTTTGATGTGAGTAAATTATAGAAAATGTGGAATTATCTTGAATTCTTGTTTAATCCCGTGTAATATCAGGTCTCTTTGCTAATATAAACACACACACACACATACACACACGTGCTAATATAAACACACACACACACATACACACACGTGTTTATATATATATATATATATATATATATATATATATATATACATACATATCGGTACTTATGCATTATTTAAACCAGACGTAATCAGCGACCAATCAGCTTTGCTCAGAACATGACGTTATGCGCTCGGGTTTAATTGTGATCTCACGTAAATGTCGATCAGCCAATCAACGCGCTGCAAAGTACTGGACGCTCTTTTCGAAACAAAAATTGGAAAATCATTAACTTCGCTAAACAACACAAAATTATACGCACTTGTAGCAGCCCTTTTCTGAAAACTATGTTAACAACAGCAAAAAAAAAAAAAAAAAAAAAAAAAATTCAGTTTAGAAAAGTATTTAGTTACGCCGGAAGAAGTAGTCTATTATTATCAAGAAAACAAATTAATTGCAGAATAAAACATGCGTTTCCTGTGGTGAGGAGGGTATAGTCGCCAAAAGAAGATCTGTGAATGGATGGGTGTATTTTGAATGTGCACACGAACAGCATTAGACCTCCCTAAGGATACGCACATTCTTCCAACAATCCAAGCTTCAGATCGTCAGTGTAATACCGTTTATTTACCAATGTTATTTGATAATATGGGATGGTGTCTGCGCATATCATAACAGACTGAAAAAATTGGATACGGGGCATATGGCGTGATTAGTTCTCCCGACATTCACGGCAGATTGGTTGTCTGATGCATGCCATCGAAATAGACGAATCCGTATTCAACCGTCGGAAATACAACGTCGGCCAACTACTAAAGCCACTCTGAGTTTTTCGGTTGTTATGACTTCGCGAGGAAGGAAGGTTTCCTCGTCGTAGTCCCAAATAGGAACGCTGAAACCCTTCTTCCTATTCTAAAACAATATATACTGCTGGAGACTACGGTCGTGTTAGACTACTGGTAATCATTTAGAGGAGTAAGAGAAGAAAGATTTCACCATTTTACGGTGAAGCACAGTCTTCATTTCGTCGACCCGTACACCAAGACGACAACTGAACATGTGGAGCAGATGTGGAAGGAAGCTAAACAACATAATAAAAAGGAATGCGGGACTAGCCGGGAGCTTCTTGACACTTACTTTTTGAAGTTTATGTGGAGACAGAAATTTGTCTTCCATATTTTGGAAAGTTACTGGGTTTTGAAGTTTCTTTCACCTCGGCTGCCTTTTTTTTTCTTTTTTTTTTTTTACCTCACTTTGCTATCTTCTGCTGCGCCCGTAGAAACTTCTGTCTAAACCTAACGGTAAAATTAAAAAAAAGAAATAGCCAATAACAAACAGTTGTTCAGCTCCACCCTACCGAAAAGAAACAAAAACTGTTAATTTATACATACATGAAAACAAATAAGAGTTTATTTATAAACTTTTCTGTTTTAAATGGAGTATGTTTATCAAATATTTTATTATCAAAAGCACAACAAAAAATTTCTTAATTGACAAATTTTGTTGAAAAAAAAATTACGAAACCAAAAAAAAATCTTATCTGTTTCATTATGAACTTTTTTTGTGTAAAAAAAAAATAAACACAACTTACTTGTTTTTCCCCTTTTCCTGTAAACACATTTATTTATTACATAAAAAATAAAACAAATTGTTGCGGTAGATCATTGTTTTTTTTTTTAGTTTCTTTTTTACCCCTTGTTAATTTTTTTACATGTTTCCTTCAGCATTTTTGAAGTAGCGTTTGTTACGCTTTAATAATCGGCGCCGCTCGTCGCTGCTCTGCGAAGCTCGGCGTTTGGACGCTGAGTTACGTCTAGTTCAAATTATGCATATCCAATATTGGCTTGGTAACTGCGTCTGATTCACCCCACTAGCAGTACTTAGCAATTCATACACTGGTGATTGCTAAGGTATGAATACTAGAATCTGATCATATTCTACTTTACTAATATTTATTTGTAAGTTTCTAGTTATAAAATGTATTAAACATATTAAAATTGAATCCTCCTAAAACCATTACAGGTCTATTTTTACGTGTATGCAGAATTCTGACTTCAAAACGGCTGCAGTTTATTATAAATCATATACTGACTGCTTATAAACAGGAGAATCGTTCCAAATGTAGGCTGATAATTTCGAGAGCTATCTATACCAACAACATTTTACTCTCGAGAATGTATTTTTGTATATGGTCATCATTATAATCAACACAATTTTGCAAGCAATGAACTATTCTTTGGTCGTAAAAGTCCGGGGTACATTTTGTTACTCCTATCGCTGTCCCCACTCAAATCAACACCCCCATCTCATAAGCGTGCTGACATAATTACATCCGATAAATAAACGTTCAACTCGAGTCAGTGAATTTAGATCCGTGTAGGCCCTACAAAGTTTGGACAACCCTACACTGTAGGGTATTGATGACGAATCTGTGCTTCTGACGTACATTCGTAAGAAGAGTTGTTTGTTCGATTTTCACACCGTCAATAGGAGCAACAGAGAGCTGACATTTTCATTGCATAAATGCATGAGTTTAGTCATCACAACTAAGTAATTTGCAATCCCTCTGATCAATTCAGGCGAAATGAAAATAAGATATATTACTTTTGAAATATCCCTCGTATATTATTTGATCTATTCATGTAAAAATGTCTATAGCGTTATGAATCAAAGTGCTCATTCATCTGTCAAATATATATATGTATGTACAAAACTCACAAACGCACACACATATATATATAAATTTATATATTGATATATTTATACAACCCCTTCTTTTTATGTAGATAATTTTTGTATAATTTACACTTGACCAACACAAATGGAACTTACCCGCTTGCATATCAATCATTATCTGACAGAAAACACGTCAATTATTAATCCTTGAGCGTTCAAAAGCAACTTCGAACATTCCACAGGATGACATTTTAATAATTTCGATATTTCTGCTATGTAAAAATTGCCTTAAAAAATCCAGTATTGCATACGGGTAAAATAATAAAACGTGAAAACAATGGAGGATTTCCAAGAAAAAATATTCAAATCCGATTCCGGTAGTCGCGTCAAAAAGAGACGGATAAAACGATGATTCATTAATCTATTTACGTTTCGAAAATCCATTTCGCATTGACATTGACGTCTGCCTTGATTCACGCGTTCGGATGATAGATGTGTCGCCATTTTTATTTTATCCTCGACTATTTGGGATCAAGAGAAGCAAAAAATAGAAGGTGAATTATCAGACAAAGGATTTATTGATATTTACATCGGATCAGCTCGGTAGCATATGAAGTCAGACAGCTGGAAACAGAGGAAGAAAATTGTGTGACCGCAACTTTTTCAAGATGGAACAATTTGCCTAACGTGGGGTTGTGACCTTTTTGATCACATAGCAGCCTCTTGAATCGTTTATGCTTAGTTCAAATAACGCCGAATATATTAAAATTATTGAATTAATTTTAGAATTGGGAAATGTAATATTCATTCAAACGAGTTGGCAAGAGAAATAGATTCTACATTACTTTTCTAATCATTTGCCTCTATGTTTATTTATGTCTTGTTCATTTATTAAATCTCACTTTCTGCAGAAATGATATCTTCTGCCTTGTGCATTATGTATTTTTGTATGTATGGGGAGCGGCATATGTATTATTTTTTAAATATAATAATCCACTGACACGTGTTTCGGGTTTGGCGGTACCAAACTGGTCAAAGGGAGAATTATTCCCAATTTGCATTTAGGTAAAATTGCGCTTCTATATAAATAATTGAA